>NC_057864.1:411073983-411401153 GCF_019393635.1 Dromiciops gliroides
TAAACCTCTGCACCTGGATTTGAATTCAGGTCTTCCTGACTCCAAACCCAGAGTTCTACCTACCGTGCCACCTAGCCGCCACATGATTGTTAAGACTAGTGACCAATCATTTAGAGACTTGTGTTCTAAATAGCAGTCGAATTAAATGTCTTTTAACGTACCTCCCAACTTCAAGAGTCTATAAAATAATGATAAGCATTTCTAGGTTATTTTAAGGTTTGTGAAGCACTATACATTTTATCTTATTTCATCCTCACCACAGAACTGTACAGTAGGTTTTATTACTAACCTTATTTTGAAGAGGGGAAAATTGAGACATTGAGATGTCAAATGACTTGCCCAAAGTCCACTGCTAGTATGGTTTTATGGACAGATCTGAACTTGAGTCTCTGTCTCCAGGTCAGATGATCTACTCACTGTGTCTGCATCCTGACCCACTGTAATACAGAATTTAGTATACAGATCTGACATGAACTACTCCTGAAGGGGCTTTGCAGATAACAACATCCAATGCCATGGCCCAAGGACTGTGTTAGAACCTTGTACTTCATGGCATAGGAACCATCTCCACTTGTCTTAGGACTGTCTGAGCTATGTTTTGGGGAGCAAAACTCTGCAGGGCATGATACCCTCAGACACAGGCTTGCAGTTTAGTCATGACTTGACATTCCTTTAAATTGCAATTACTTTAAATTATGCAAACAATAAGCTTTGTCCCCAGAGACGAATCAGTGTTCTTTCTTTCTTAGAACATGATATCATAGTTGCTGGGGATTGAGGTGAGAACTCTGTCCCTTCCTTTGCTACATTCTTGAGAAAAATTTTGGAAGGAAGGAAAAATAAAGGGCAACTTTGTTCTTTAATCAATTGAATACCCATATTGAAGAAATTGAGTATTCTTTTTATACTATAGGAATTATTTAATAGCCCATATTGTGAATTATTATGGGATAAGTGCTCTGTAAACCTTAAAAACAGATAAACATTTGCTATTATGTTGAACATATTCACCAAATAGTTTATTATTCTTTCTAATATTCAGATGGCTAGTAGGGATAAATAATCTGCAGCAGATGACCCAAGCTGCTATCCCCAAGTAAGCCTTTGGGCCACTAGGGATAAAGAAGTCTTTTTCCAGGGTGTGAGATAATAGGTGTGTGTTCCTTAGCTCAGCCACTGGCCAAATTTACCCTTCTACCCTGCTTTGAGAAAAGAGGTCCACCAAGGAGAGAGTGGAGCTTCTTTACAAGACAGTTTCCAACATCACTGAGCCTGGACCACTGTCCATGGCCCAGCTCTGATCATATCCCCATGGGAGAGTGGAATAATAGATAAATCAATGAGAGGTTTTTTTAATGCTTCCAAGCTTTGTTTTAAATCAGGGAGCTCCTTGACAGCAGGGATTTTTCCCCACTTTTTTTGTATCCCCAGTACTTATCATAGTACCAAGCACACAGTAGGCACTTAAAATCAAAGCTCGGTAACTTGTTGACTTGACATAAACCAAAGGGGTTTTAGTTTAAATTACCTCCAATCTTGCCATTAGGGATTTATCAGGTGAGCCTTCGGATGACTCACAAGAATCACTTAATAATGTTTACCCAAATTAAGTTTTCTGAAATGGAAGACTTTTACAAGTTATGAAGACATGACAAGGCACATCTCTGAAAAGAGTCCAAGAAAAGAAACTGCATGCTTGGGAATACAAATAGGCAGGAAAGGGGAAAATTCAGTGATCATCTTACTCTTGCCTGTTTCTTCTCTCATACATGATTCCTCCTTCCTCCAGACTCCTTCATTCTTATTTGACTAAGGCTCTCCAGTGAGGAGCTGAGAGGAGCAGACAACTACATCCTGGGTGGGTGGAGGCAGGGAGGGTGGCAGCTGTTTGTAGTTGTTTCTCATTAGCAGTTCCATCAAACCAATAAATGTTGTAACTGTTCACTATAATAAGCAGATGGTGGGTACGGAGTCTGGACTGGCCACAAGCAAAGTGTCATTTCATCTCTGGGTGTTCTCTGCTCACACACACACACAAAAAAAACCCCCAGAAACAGAACTGGGAGTAGTTGGGAATGAAAGAGGAGAAAGAAAATGGACAAAGGTTGTGTTTTGCCTTGGAAGAGCAGGTGAGAGATATGACCCCTTTTCATCTTCAAGTAGTTTCAATCCCATTGTTTTACCCAAATAGATAGTCTGGTGTCCTGGTAAGTATACTTGATTTAGAGTCAGAATTATCTCTCAGATCAGCAACTTCCTGACTGTGTAACCATGGGCAACTGATTCAACTTCTCTGACTCTATTTCCTTACATGTAAAATTAGGATAATAAATGTAAGATTTGGGTTTTTTGTGTCATATGAGATCAGATATTTAGACTACAGAGAAACCTTCCTAACCTCTTCTTCTCCATTTTTTTGGTGTTCTGACCCTCTCTCATCTGTTTTCACATACCACTTTCCTAAACCATTAGACATTATCTTTGACCCAAACTCATCCTTCCTGTCTTTTCCATTTCTGCCAAGAGTATCACCATTTTCCAGCCATCAAGGTTTGTGACCTTGAAGTCATCCTTGACTCTTTCCTCTCCCTCTCTCTTTCCTATATCCATTTCTATATCCAGTTGCTAAGTCTTCTTAATTTTATCTCCACGACAGTTTTCATTTATGTGACCTCTCCATTCACAGGGCCACCACGATAATTCAAGTCCTCAAAACCTGTCACCATGGACAGTTGCTGCAGGTTTCTAACTGGTCATCCTGCTTCTACTTTCTTCCTACACTAATCCATACTTTATGTTGTTGCAAGCTGATATTCCTAAAACACAGGGCTTATTGTATCACTCCCGTGTTCAAAAATCTCTTATGATTCTCTGTTGCCTCAAGAATAATATACAAAGGAGCAGCTAGATGGCACAGTAGATAGAGCACTGGCTCTGGAGTCAGGAGTACCTGAGTTCAAATCCTGCCTCAGACACTTAACACTTACTAGCTGTGTGACCCTGGTCAAGTCACTTAACCCCAATTGCCTCACTAAAAAAAAAAAAGAGAGAATAATATACAAAGTCCTCAATGTGGCATTTAAAGTCTTACAAACTAAACTGATTCTTCCCTATCTTTTTAGCCTGTAATTATTATTCCCTTTCATGCACTCTATGTTCCAGCCAAATCACCTGAACACAACAATATATACATCTGACCCTTTGTAGAATCTGTTCCCTACCTCTAGAATGGACTCACCTGTGCCTCTTAGAATCCCTAGCTACCCTCAGAGTTCAGCTCAAGTGATATCTCTTACGGAAGACTTTTCCCAATCCCCTTTACACCCCCACCTGTCACCCTTTGAAATTATATTTACATTGTCTCCATTTTGATTTACTTTTGTAAGTACGTATTATCTTTCCTGATAGAATGTAAATTCTTTGAGGGTATAGAACAGCTTTTTATTTGTCTGTTTGTTAGTTTTGTCATTGTATCCCTAGCACCTTGCTCAGTTCCTGAGACTTAAGGGTATCTAACAAATATTTGTGCATCAATCGATCCTTCACACATCTAGGTTTAATAGATATGAAAACATTTATGGATTCATTTGCCACCACCTCCTCTTCCTCACCTACCCCTTCACCCAATCTTCTACTTTCTCCTTACCTTATTGTATATGTTCACTATATCTTAATATACTTAATTATAAATTCTCTAAAAGGACATCCTGTCCATATTTCTTACAGCCTAGCAAATTGAAACTGTAATTGTTCAGATAGCTTAATATATAAGCCTAATGGATGATGCCCTCATTTAAGTTTCAAAGGTTCTGTCTTCAAAGAATAAGCTCTAAGTACTTTTGCTATTCAGTCATTTCAGTTGTGATCTACTCTTTGTGACCCCATTTGGGGTTTTCTTGGCAAAGATACTAGAGTGGTTTGTCATTTCCTTCTCCAGTTCATTTTATGATGAGGAAATTGAAGCAAATAGGGGTAAGTGACTTGCCCAGCATCACACAGCTAGTAAACATCTGAGGCCAGATTTGAACTCAGGAAGATAAATCTTCCTGACGGTAGGCTCAGCACTATATCCACTGAACCACCAAATGCCCTAACAAGTCCTGCCAAGCTATCAAAAGGATGAATCTGACAGGGTCTACATATGTCTACTATGGATTAGTCTAGAAAAATTCAGAGAGATTTATCATCAGAACATTGTTCATCAATTGAAGGAGAATTTTTTGTCCATAAAAATTCATGAAATGGATGAAAAGATAAAATGGCCCTCATTCCATTTTGTATGATGATGATGCTATTGTAAAGGCTGGCATTCTTAATGTATGATATTTGTCCAATGGCCAATGAATTGACACATCCCTTTAGGAACTGAATCACTAATGTAACAATAATATTTTCATCATAAATGAAATCAGGAGTTACAACTAAATGGAAACACAGCTCAAAGGTTCTCCTTAGACAGGTAAATGAAGGAGTTAGCAAAGTTGATTTCGTCCTAAGAAAGCATGAAGTATCACTTTATTGGACACTTAGTCACCTCCCCTTTCAATATTTGTGTTGAATGAAAATATAGCCCTTCGTGAATCCCTCAAATCTTGTGATTCAACCTTTACTCAAAACCATATATCACAAGCCCCAATGATGAGTTCCTTTTACCAAAGAGAATAAATTAGTCTGAAGCAAAAACATTAAATGAAACAACACAACAAAATAAATGACAAAGATACCCCTCCCTATACACATAGGAATATACTCTCCCACAGTTTACTATACCCACCACAGGAAGAGAAGGCACATTCAGGGAACAGTTGTAACTAGGGAACCTGCACAAAAACCGACATGATCAAAGTGGTGTATTAGGAATATTAGGTAGGCAGAACAGGCGGGATGTAGGAAGACAAGCGAGAAGGTTATTACAAGCCAAGAAGATATGAGAGTCTAAACAACAGTGGTTTCTGGAAATGTAAAAGGGAGGAAGGGCTAAATGCCAGAGAATTACAAAGATAGGATAGGCTATAGCAACTGAATGGATGTAGGAGATGAGGTAGAGAAAAAAGTCAAATAGAACACCGAGATTTTGTGTTAGGTAACAGACTATAGTGGTACCATCAACAGAAATAGAAAAGAAAGGCAAAGGATCTGATTTGGGAGAGATAAGGAGTATAATTTTGAATATCTTAAGTTTGAAGTGGGGCAGCTGGTGGTACAGTAGATAGAGTTTCAGGCCTGGAGTTAGGAATACTTGAGTTCAAATCCAGCTTCAGATATTTACTAGCTGTGTGACCCTGGGCAGGTCAGTGAACCCTGTTTGACTCAATTTCCTCATCTGCAAAATTAGGTGGAAAAGGAAATAGCAAACTACTCCAGTTATCTTGCCAAGAAAACCTCAAATGAGGGCATGAAGAATTGGGTGTGAGTGTAATGACTGAGGTGACAGGGAAGCAACCAGCTAGAACATTTCATCAGGCTGTTCTAAATTTGGGACTGGAGCTGTGGTTAAGAGTATTGATTGAAATGGCGCAAGGGACTTATATATGTATAAATTATGTTATGAGAATGATTGAGATCATCAAGTAAAATAATATAGCAGGAAAAAAAGAATATAGGGAGAGAAGAGAAGATTGGCAGAGCCTTAGGTGGTATTTGCATTTAAGAAATAGAAGAAAAATAAGGAAATCAGCAAAAAGGAAGAGGAAAGAAACATTCAGAGAAATAGAACTCTAAGACTGCAGTGTCATGGAAGCCAAGGGAGAAGAAAGTATCTGGGGAGGAAGGCAAAAATTACCTGGAAAAATACTGCAAAAAGGTCATATAAAAACACTTTTAATATCCATGTCTTTAATGCAAAAGGGGGGAGGGGAAAAGGGATGATATATTTTCCATATATTGGTTTGTGACAAAGGAATAACATAGGTCAGATGCTTCTAGACTTTAGAGAGAAAATTTATATCTGTGTATTTGAAATACTTTCTTCAAGAAAAGTTTGAAGGTATTGGAGGTGGTAAGCATCAAATATCTTCATGAAAATGAAATTGACTCTAACCAAAAGGAAACAAGAATTTATAGCTATAGAAATCATTTCAAATTCAACTGTATATTTGTTGTCAAATCATCTGCTTGTCAGGGCAAAGGTTAAAATAAATCCCAGATTTGAAGATGAACAGAGAGCAGTTTCTTCAATTATAGTAACTGTTTAAACAAGCTGTCAACTTCAAAAAATGGTAGTAAATGAAAGTGAAAAATTCTCTCATTACCATTTTCTAGAAAAGTTTAACTGATTCAAAAATGTAGACAACAAAAGAAAGTCAAAAGAAACCAGAAACGTCCTTAGCCAGCAAACACTTAATCTCCATCCTGAGCTGAGACGTGATGGTCAAGAAAACTATCAGCTTAGCATATATGCTTGTTTGTAGAACACTATGGAGGAGAAAGTGGAGGGTGGAAGATTTCGATCAGTATCATTGCAAGGTCAAGAAAAGCAATTGAGGAAAAACAAAACAAAAATGAGTTCACAGAGAGCATGTTGTGAAATCCATCATGCTAAAGTGAATTATCCAGGGAGCATCTTAGGATGAAACCACAAGAACAGCAATGAGACTTAAGTGGAACAGAACAGTCTGCATTTTTACACTGATTTATCCTAATTGGCAAAAATAGTGGAACCACCTATTTGTTAGACTCTTCTATTTGTGGTGTTTTTGTTGTTTGGTTCGTTGTAGTCATGTCCTTTGCTTTGTGATGCTATTTTGGAATTTTCTTGATGAAGCTGTTAAATATTAAAAGGCTTTAGGACAAAAATGAAGATTTGAGGTTATGAGTTAGGCAGTGAATATTTTCATCAGATGCATTGCATTATGGTACGTTCTGAGGAGACACAGTCAAGAGGTCTGGATGTTAGAGAAATGAAACAGATGCATGAAAGCAACCCCCAAAAGTACTGATATTCTGAGAGAGTTATAGAAAACCTTCCCTGTTACTGTTCCTCCTCGGAAGTAATCTCGAATTCTAAGTGATCTTGAACTCTTCCTAGAAAATTTGGAATAATATTAATAATAATGGGTAGCTAGGTGTCACAGTGGTTAGCGTGTCTGTCCTGGAGTAAGGAAGACTCATCTTCCTGAGTTCAAATCTGGTCTCAGATACTTGGTAGATATATGATCCTGGGGAAGTCACTTAACCCTGTTTGCCTCAGTTTCCTCATCTGTCAAATGGGCTGTAAAATTTTAAAATGGCAAACCACTTCAGTATCTTTGTTTAAAAAACACCCCAAATAGGTCCACAAGGAGTTGGACGTGACTAAAAAAAATTAAAATTAATAATAACAATAACTGTTATTATTATATAATCTATATATAATGCTTTATATAAGTTGTGCATTTATATATGCTTTAAGGTATGCAAAGCACTTTACAAATACTTCATTTTATCCTCATGACAACACTAGGAGGCAGGTGCTATTAATATCCTTATTTTATAGATGAGGGAAGTGAGGCAGACAGTATTTAAATTACTTGCTCAGGATCATACAGCCAGTATGTGTCTGAGTTCAGATTGAAACTCAGATCTTCCTGACTTCAAGTTCAGCACAAAACTACAAGTAATGGTAGAAGCCATCTGGTCCAACTCCTTTATTTCACAGATAAGGAAACTGAGGTGAACTGAGGAAACCAGACAGGTGAAGAGATTTGCCTAGACTAACACAGTAAGTTTGTGTTAGAGTCAGGACTCATACTCAGGTGCCTTGAATTCTAATCCATCATTCTTTTGCCTATTTCACACTCACTATATCACTTATCTAACATTTATATACTGACAACATATGTAGTTTTTCATATATTTGAGTGTGTGTGTGTATACATTTTAAAACCTCATTAAGTAGATTGTAGACCCCTTCCAGGAGAGAGACAGTTGTCTTATGTTTCTTTATGTTTCTCTTAGAGCCTGATATCTTGGCTGTAGTAACTGCTCAGAAAATATTCCATAGAGTCATTGGAGTCTCCCAGTTGGAAGGGAACTCGGAGTTCATCTAATCTACCCAGAAGCTGAACCAAAGATCCCTTGTACAACATTGCTGATAAACCATCATCTGGCTTCCGCTTAGAAACCTTCAGACTTAGGGAATTTACTGCCTTCTGAGGGAGCTTAATAAACATTTGTGAAGCTCGATTGTTATGATTTATTTTTCCTTTTGTTAAGCTAAAGTTTTGCTTCACTGTGGCAGGAAAGGTCTGGACCCTGGCTTCTTGAAGATTATGCCAGGAGAGTGGGAGGTCAGGTAGGTGCTACCAAACTAAAAAGGCTTTGAGTACATCCTGCTAATGTTTGTTTTCCAAGCACCAACCAGCCAGGTTTAGAGAGGCCCATCACTAGATTGGCTGCTAGACAATAATCTTATTTTATTTTATTTCATTCACAGTAACTCTTGCAGGCTCCCTACTGACATATACAGAGAGGAGATTGCCATTTTATTCATTGGCCAGATTCCACATATTGACAAAGTCTTAGATCCTGGAAGTATTTGTAGTGGGCATGATCAAGGTCAAAACCAGCCTCCCCGGAACTTCAGTTATTTGTTGTTGGTTCTGCCCTCTGGGACCAAAATAAACAAGTGTAATTCCTCTTCCATGTGATAGCCCTTCAAACACTTGAACACTGCCATCATGTGTACCTAAATATCCTTTTATCTAGGTTAACCATCCCCAATCCTTTCAAGTGATCCTCAAAGGACATGAATCATTTAAATCCTGTCTGTCTATCTGTCTATCCATCTAATCTTTCTGTCCATCCAATTATGTAGCTATCATATATATGTATATATATTTGTATATGTGTATATATATATATAGGTATGCATGTATATAGATGTATGCATATATTTCTCGATTCATGACTGGTTCATCTTTTATTCCATTATACTATTTTTTGAATATAAATTTATATTGGTTGCTTGTTATAGCCTCATTATCTTCACTATGTCTCTTTTGATTGTTCTTTGGGCTATTTATAATCATAATTCTTTGGGGATCATAAGTTTGAGGATTTGGAACAAAGTAGTGTCACTGACATAGATACCTTAAAAAGATGGTCTTTTTTATGAGTGAGCGATTCAGAATCAATGAAAATGCTACATTACACAATTTCCCAGATACAAATGAGCCCCATCTCTTCTTCCTAGTCAATGCTCATTGTACATTTCAGTCATCTAAGATACATAGAAGAGATGGGCTGCCTTCCTAGTTAGATGGCATAATGTAGGAAATATGTATTCTCATACACATTGTTTTTCACGTGTGGATGGTTAAATCAATTTCTTCCACAATATTGCAGTTTTCACTGACGGGGTTTTATAGTGTTCCAGAGTTTGACACAGTGCATGTAATAGAATCTGAAAATAAGACCAGAAATAGGAAATCCTTTTTTTTTTTTTAATATATTGGCTCTGTAAAGGTCACTTTTATAACCTTTTGGTGAACATATGTCTACTGTTTTAACACTTCATGTGATGTCAATATTCAGTGGATCATTGAACAAAAGTTATTTTGTAGTTGCCTTTCACATTGTGTAAAATTTTTATACACATATGAGAGATACCTTGCATGAAGAGCTCATTTAAGGACATTTTGCTCTACTGAATAAACTGCTTTATTAAAATCAATATGCAATAAACAGAGCAGAGTATTACATTCTATATTACAATCTGTCAGTTTTGTGACAATAAAGATGTGGTCCTCTGTGGAATAAGCACTTGTAAAACCTGGCTACTGAGTTCTCATGTTTTCAAGTCAAGTCGAGTCAAATGTGCCAAGTGCTAGGGATACAAAAAAAAAAAAAGCAAAATAATTTCCTATTCTTAAGTTGTAGGGCTCAATTTGGGGGGGGACAGGGCAATGAGGGTTAAGTGACTTGCCCAGGGTCACACAGCTAGTAAGTGTTAAGTGTCTGAGGTCAAATTTGAACTCAGTTCCTCCTGAATCCAGGGCTGGTGCTTTATCCACTACACCACCTATCTGCCCCCTAGAGCTCAAATTTTCACTGAGGATATCCTTAATGGATCCAAAATCTGATTCTCATGAAAATGTTTAATAACAATGACAAAGTAAATCCATGGGGCAGTACATGCTTACACATACATGTACACAAAACCATTGAAAGTACCACTGCAATTCTCCATTCTTTTGGAATCTTTCTCCCTCTGAGATATTTTGGGAATCTACTGTCCTATCCTCCTTGATTGGTTTTAAGGTTGTGATACCTTTAGCATAGATTTCTTACACTGGTACTTAATCAAGTCCAGCTGCTCTTCCCAACTTCATCATCTTAAGCCAAGAAGTCACTAAATATTTGCTAAGCGCTTATTACGCGCTAAGCCCTGGAGATAGAAAGGCAAAAACAGTCCCTGTGTTTAAGGGGCTCACATTCTAATGGAAGAGACAACAAGATAAAGGATATGTTCAGGATAAGTTGGAGGTAGTCTCAGAAAGAAAGTACTCGAAGCAGGGTATGGGGACTAGGGAGAAAAGAGGTTCAGACTTATTCTGATATGTTTTTATGTAATTCATCAAACACATATCTTAAAGTTATAAAGATGTAGAGAAAAGAAAGGTTTTGGATTTCTTGCTAGGAGAGTACTTAAATTATTCATTTAAACAAGCTCTTCCAAGGAGTGGTGTGCAGGAAAATGTAAAACACATTCCCACTGCAGTCTATTTTGTAACTGGCTTGTTATGTGTGGTTTGGAAGAAAAATAGATAGCATCTAGAGAATCATTCTATATTCAGGGAGGGAGGAGAAAGCTTTAGGAAATGTGAACTGCATTTGCTTCTGCCTCCTGAGAAACTTTTAGAACCAACACTCTATCAAGAGGTAACCAGGAGACAACAATCATCATTCCCATTTTGAAAAGAAACTGAGATCAGAAAGCTTGGGAAAATACACATAGGACAAGACCCTTGAGTATCTTCTTCAATTGAGTGGGAGGAGTGGGACATGGGAAAGAGTAAAGAGAGAGGCACACAAAAAACTAGCACAGAAGATAAGGAACCCAGGACTCCAGGATCAGAGTGATTGGAGCAAAGAGCTGGAATTTTGTTATTGTTGTTGTTTAGTCACATCCAACTCTGACTCCATTTGAAGTTTTCTAGGCAGAGATACTGGAGTGGTTTGCCATTTCCTTCTCCAACTCATTTTATAGATAAGGAAACTGAGGCAGACAAGGTTAAGTGACTTGGCAAAGGTCACAAAGCTAGTGTCTGAGGCCACATTTGAACTCAGGTCTTCCTGATTCCAAGCCTGCTATAGTGCCATGTAGCCTCGTCCAACCTTAGTTAAAATTTTTACAGGACTACCTGGACCACTTGAGCTAGGTGGCTATGTGTGGGAGATTCTTTACAAATGAACATTTCCCTTCCCCTCTTTCTCTCCCACCATCCTTCACCTTGGAACAATAGAATGAAGGCAGACAGTTTAAGTAACAACTGACATCTCTCTCTATTTCCCTATTGGCTTTCCGGATGAACCTTCTGGGATAGACTTTTAAGGAGAGGGGGGGTTGGGAGGCGGTTCCAAGTTAATTATAGGAGCAATTTTTGTCATCATATCTGGATAGTTACTTTTGCCCCTAATGCCCTATAGGTTTCAGAGGGGAAATGACCAGCATAAATGAAATGTAGAGTTCCCAACCCTTAAAAATTAAAAATTAATCCCTGAACAGATCCACTGAGGTCAAAATTGATCTGTTGATTGCAACTTATTTTTTCAGGGTGGGTCAAAAGTCACAAAGGGGCTTCAATATTTAATAACCCCTTTATTTTCTGCTTTTAATTTACAATACCATTGCATCATATACAGTCTATATAGGAAATGAATTTACATTACATGTGGAAAAATCAAATCTCATAAATGATGAAAAATAAAGAAAAAATAACTTTCAAAAAGTTATTAAAACATCATGACTTTTGGCTCACCCTGTAGCTAAACAGCTAAACATGAATGGGCCAATGAGGTCTCAAGTACAATAGGTCATAAGAAAGGCTGAGTCTTAAATCATGTAGAAAGGAAACCCTTTACATCTCCTTTTTCAAGGGAAAGCTTTACCTAGACCTTTCTAAAGAGATGTTACCTAAATATCTAAGATTGTGCTTCCTATGCCAAAGGAATGAGGGACTGAGGGCACGAACATGGTGAACCACAGAGAAAGCATTCAGTGAAAGCTGACTGATGAATGCCACACCAAAAGATCATGAACTTTTCTGGAGACAGCACCTGTCAGGGAGGTAAGGTGGTATAACTGCAGTCCTGAGTTAGGAACACCTAGGCTCATGTACTGCTTCACACACAGACTGGCTATTTGACCTTGACCAGTTACTTAATCACTAAGTGACACTAGCTAATTTTAAGACTATAAGTTTCATGGTGGAAGAAAAAAAACTGATATACCTAAGAATACATACACATACACATATATGTATGTACTTTTCAAATTGGTAGCTGTACCAATGAAATCCCAGATCCAAGGGAAAGACACAGATACAGAAAGACAGAGTATGGCTGCCGTAGCCATCCCTTTTCTCACCTCTAAAATGAAATGCCTGGGCTATATGATGTCTAAGGCCCCTTCTAATTCTAAAATTCTGAGTCTAGGACTTGTGGTGTTATTTTTGACTTTTTAGTAACTGCCCCTGCAAGACACATGCATTGGCACAAGGTGGCAGCAGAGAGTCACACTCAGGAAACACTGGTCTCACATGAGAAAGCAGCAAATTTCTAGCTTCTAATAAACAATAGATTTAAATTAGACTTCAGTAATCAAAACTTAAGTCTATATGGTACTGTACTGTGATGAGTCTCCTGCCTGAACTCTTTCCCAGTTCTTATTTCATTTGATTCAGCAAGAGAATTTTAATGGGATCTGCATCTGAATACTGGATTTAGATTTACAAGTTCTAGGGTCTTGGTCAAATCACTTAAACTATCCTCAGTCTTCTCAGATGTAAAACGGGCATCATACAGTTCCTTAACTACCTTGAAAGATTCGATTTAATTCAATTCAACATTTTATACTAGGGATAAAAATACAAAAATAGGCTTTGCAAAGGGCTATCAAATATATGTATGAATGTATATATGTATGTATGTATGTGCATGTACATACACATATATGTATACATACTGTACTCTGCATTTTTAGGTGCAAGTCTACCATAAATTATTTTATTTTACTTAATAGTCATCTTTATCCAAGCCATTTCTAGATTGATGAGGGATTTGTCCAAACTGACAGAGTCCTCCATATTCTCTAAGTTCAAGTCCCAAAGAAGCTATCAGATAACATTCACAGGAATCTTAAACAAGGAAAAGATATGTTAAAAATAGAGTCTGTGTTAAACATTCCAAAATTGTAAAGCAACCAGATCTTCAACCACTCCCCCAAGGATAATTTCTCTCACTCCAGAGTGAAACAAAGGGACATCCTCCCTCTTTCATTGATATGTTAATCTTTTCTCATTGGAGAAGAGAGTTCACTAGATCCAATATCTTCCAGTGGACAGTTGGGCTTAATTAGAGTTGAGTACCACCCTTACTCCTTTTCTGTAGGAAAAACCTTCTAATTTTCTACTCATCTTCCCAAGAGGCTTTCCCAAGGATTTTGGGAAAGAATTTTTTGAGAATAATATTATTTCTTGATATTTTTCATTTTGCTTTTTAAAAAATGGTTTTTAAAACATGTATCCAAAGAACTTACATTCTGCTAGGAAGTGGGATACAAAATGAACACTTACGAGTAAATTTGAAATCCAAACGTCTAGTACAGTCTTATACTTTGGGGGGGGGAGGGCAATGAAGATTGTGACTTGGCCAGGGTCGCACAGCTAGCTGAATGTCAAGTGTCTTAGGTGGGATTTGAATTCAGATCCTCCTGAATGCAGGGCTGGTGCTTTATACACTACGCCACCTAGCTGCCCCCCAGTGTTATACTTTTAATAACAGAGGTTTTAGGAGCTAAAACTTTTTTTTTCCCACTAAGGTTTTAGGACACCCTGTATTTATTAAGTGCCACTGCTTATATAGCATATTATAGACCCTACTTGCCACTCTCCCATATCACATCATTTTCTCTGGAATTAACCTAGCCAAATTGTCTCTCTCTTTTTATTTCTCTAGGTTTTATTAAGCTGCTGCATCCCTCCCCTTTCTTTGATCAGAAAGTAGAAGAAAACTTCAGTCTGTTTTGTTTTGTTTGTTTTTGCAGGTTAATGAAGGTTAAGTGACTCGCCCAGGGTCACACAGCTAGTTAAGTGTGAAGTATCTTGAGTCTGGATTTGAACTCAGGTCCTCCTGAATCCAGGGCCAGTGCTTTATCCACTGTGCTACCTAGCTGCCCCCAAAAACTTCATTCTTGATGTAAAAGATAACATTTTCATAGTATGATATACTTTCGAGTAATTAATAAAACAAGATATAAATCCTCAGATGCATGGTTGTTTTTCATAACCAATTTCTAAGTGTTCCTAACACCTAATCTTAATTGGATTCTTGTGCTCAGTCTTCCCCAACTCTTCTTCAGCTATCCTGGTCTCCTTTGTCAATCTAGACTTCCTTCTATAGATAAGAGAACCATCATGCTCCAGACTCCAGGATTTCCTTAAGGAAAACGGCACCACTGAGCTTCTCAAAAAATGTGAAACCAAAGGGTTGGCCTTGTTGTTGGTTGGATAGTTTTATTTCTTACCCCTTTCTAGAAATGATTACCTTGAAGTTGGAGGGCCAACCCTGAAGTAAGGAAACTGTCCCTGGACCCAAGCACTCATGAGCCTAGTGCTCCTGGACAAGTTATTTCAATTCCCACTGTTCTGCATAATTCTCTAAAGCAGAGCTTCTTAAACTTTTTCCACTCAGGAGCCCTTTTCACCTAAGAAATTTTTACATAACCCCAGGTATTTAAGTATATAAATTAGGTATATATAACCTTTTACTGTTGCCAAATTTTTTGTGACCCCCACATTCAGTTACATGAACCTGTATGGGGTCGAGACCCACAATTGAAGCTTTTTTTTAAAGTTGAAGTGGTTTCCATATATGTATACATACACATGCATATGTGTATATATGTGTGCATATGTCTATACCCACATACATATATAACATGTATGTACATACATACATATATTAATATACATATATACGCATATACCCATATGCATATACATAATATGTATGTTATATACCCATATGCATATACATAATATGTATGTTATATACCCATATGCATATACATAACATGTATGTGTCCATGTACATATACATAGTGTATATGTGTGTGTATGTGTATGTATGTATACGCACATATCACCTCACACCTGGATTATTGCAATAGCCTTCTTGTTGGTCTCCCTTCTCAAATATCTTCCCACTCTCGTCCATCTTCCCCTGAGCTACCAAGGTGATCTTTCCTAAGCAAGCTGTGACCATGTGACACCCTCCCCCCCTCAATTCCAATGTTTCCCTTTTGCCTCTGCGATCAAATATAAAATCCTCTTTTTGGCTTGTAAATCCCTTCATAACTAGTCCTTTTCTACGTTTTCAGTCTGCCAATACCATCTTCCCCTCTGTGAACTCATTCTGTACCACTGAACACCAGGCTGCTATTCCTTACACAAAACATTGTTACAGACCCTGAATTCTCACTGGCTGTCTGTCTACCATAGCTGGAATTCTCTCCCTTTTCATCTCTGCCTTCTGGCTTCTCTGGCTTCCTTCAGCTCCTAGATAAAATTCCACCTTCTGCAAGAAGCCTTTCCTGATCCCTCTTTAATGCTAGTGCCCTCCCTCTGAGACTAGCTCTGATTATCCATTGTACATTGTGTTTGTACATAGTTATTTGCATGTTGTAGCTCCCCCATTAGACTGTGAGCTCCTTGAGGGCAGGGATTGGTTTTTGCCTTTCTTCGTGTCCCCAACACTTAGGAAAGTGCTTGGCATACTGGAGGTGTTTAACAAATGTTTTTTCACTTGACAACTTGAAAGGCCCAAACCATAACAAAAAAAGGGGGGGGGGGATGGGAGGGAGAGAGGTTAAAAAGCCTTTGATAATTCTGTTCAATTCCAGGTTACCCACAGAATCAGTTTAGAATCCCAATTGGTTTATTCTAAGTCAGTCCTAACAAGGGTACAATAATTAAAGAACATGAAAATAAATGAAGGTGCAAGAATGGAAAGTTAGTCTGGAATAGCAACCTTCCAGAGGTATTGTAACCACTCTTCATTTTTTAACTCCATCAAAAGAAAAGGTAGTTGAGGGACAGCTGGGTCGGGCAGTGGATAAAGCACTGGCCCTGAATTCAGGAGGACCTGAGTCCAAATCCGGCCTCAGACACTTGACACTTACTAGCTGTGTGACCCTGGGCAAGTCACTTAACCCTCATTGCCCTGCTTTAAAAAGGGGGGGAGGGGTAGTTGAAATCCGGGGGGTGATGCATCCATAAGTCATTGCTCTTCTTCATTAAAGTGCAGGTAGGGAAGACCCAGGAAATGTAGGAAAAAAGCTTTCTTTTTTTCTCCCTCACGTCCCATGTACTTTTTTTCTTTCATCATAAAAGTATTTTTTTCCAGTTACATGTAAAGATAGATTTCAACATTCATTTTTATAAGATTTCTAGTTCTAAATTTTTCTCCCTCCCTCCTTCCCTCTCCCCTCCCCAAGATGTAAAGCAATCTGATATAGGTTATATATTTACAATCACATTAAACATATTTCTGTATTAGTCATGTTGTGAAAGAAGAAATCAGAACAAAAGGGAAAAATCTCAAGAAACAAAAACAAAAAGTAGAAATAGCATGATTCAATCTGCATTCAGATTCCACAGTTCTTTTTCTGGATGCGGAGAGCATTTTCTATCATGAGTCCTTTGGCATTGTCTTGGATCATTGTATTGCTGAGAAGAATCAAGTCTATCACAGTTGATCATCGCACAGGGTTTCTGTTACTGTGTACAATGTTCTCCTGGTTCTGCTCACTTCACTCAGCATCAGTTCGTGTAAGTCTTTCCAGGTTTTTCTGAAATCTGCCTGTTCATCATTTCTTATAGAATAATAGTATTCCATCACAATCATATACCACAACTTGTTCAGCCATTCCCCAATTGATGAGTATCCCCTCGGTTTCCAATTCTTTGCCACCACAAAGAGAGCTGCTATAAATATTTTTGCACATGTGAGCCCTTTTCCTTTTTCCATGCACTTCTTTGCTTTAAAGACCTCGCTTTTAAGAAGCAAACAAAGCTAAGAGTCATTTTAAGTGTTACTACAGTTATTCTTTCCACATCTAGAGTTTAGGGGTATGGGATCCTGCCTTCTTCATGCCACAGCGGCCTCCAATCCCATATAATCAGTTAATACCTTAGTCAGGGTTAATTGACAACCAGCTGTGAATGAAAATTGGCTCATCCAATAAATAAATATTAAGTGCTTACCATATGCAAAGGAAGAGTGATGAAATTAGAAAGTGAAGATGAAGTCAGTCTCTAGCCTCAGGGAACTTTTCATCAGTTGAGTAGGGAAAGCATCTTACAATTACCTGCAAAGGAGATAAGGAGGACAAAGGAAAACTCACCTTTGGCTTAAGGGTATAGGCTAGAGGGGATAGAGTTTGGTGGATCCCGGAGGAATCAAGGAGGATTTAGCAAAGAACATAAAAGGCGTGGCTGCCTCTGTCAGGAGGAGAGAGTGATGGATGGGGGAGGTGAGACAGGCCAAAGTCAAACTTTGCCTTCCCTTCAATTTTGTCTAAGGTCTTGCCACTCAAAAACACCTTTAATACAGCTTTAAAAAGAACAATTCCTGTGTCCTTTAAATCCCTATCAAATGTGTTCTTCCATGAAGATTTCCTTGTTTCCTTACCCTTTTACCCTTCCCATCCCAATCAACCTTCCTCCCCCTGACCTCTCATAGAACGTTTCAATAACTTTGTAAAGCCCATGATAAATAGGATTGAGTGTTTTATCTAAACTTGATCTCTCTGCCAGTGCTTATCCCAGCCATGCCACAAGGACTCAATGCCAGGGGTGAGTGCAGTGACCAATTTTTACTCAGAAATCCAAGGAGGCATTGCATTGACATTTGGAGCTTGAAGAAGACATCAGAAAGGGATATTGAGACATTTTCAGGTATGAACAAATACTTGAATTTTATTTTATTTCACTTGACTCTCTATTTGTTACAAGAGACAGCTCAGGGGAGAGATATGGGTAGGGGAATTGTAAAAGTCTGAACTTTTACAAGAAATAAAGGAGAAAAAAGGAAAAGGCATCAATGAAACAAAATCAAAGTGCTGAAGAAAGTGCAGAAAGAGACAGAGAAGTAATGGTACTGACATGGGGCTCAGGATAAATCAGAAGAAGTTTCTACTCTGAGAAGCAAAACCAAAGATGACCAGATAACAGGATAGACATATCCAGGAATCCAGGGACTATTAAAGTTTAGATTGACCAATTAGATATCAGGACAAACACATCTAAGAAGTAAGGAGAGATAAAATTCCATAGTGGGGAAAGTCACTTACTTGTGGCTACTCCCTGACTGAAGCTTGGAGGCAGAAATAACCTCAAAGGTCAGGACCATCATTTCAAAAAATCCCCCTGAACTCTCAAGAATATGACAAGCATCTAAGCTTTCCCCACCCCACCCCCCAAAAAGAACTTTCCATTTTTAGGTGGACACCCCATCTATCTTCTATAAAAACTTTTGCCTTCCTCCTGTTCTGGGAGGAGGATGTTTCTAAGCTATCTGGGAGAACACCAGGGTTGGTCTTTGACTTCCCACTCGGTCACTTTCTCTAGTACCAAATAAAAGATCACTTTAATTCTAACTGGTCTGTGTATGAGTGTGTAATTCTTTATTGAGGAATACCTAAGGACCCCACCTTTCCCCCCCCAGGACAGTACCATCATATTAAATTTAGTATATATTTCAAAAAAACAAACTATACATAATAGAGGTTCATGGTTATGAAACCATTCTCATTTTTGTTCTTTGCAGATTGGAATGTTCATATTTTTAATAATAAAATGATCATGTTATATATTTAATAATCTTATATTTGCTTACATTTTATATTTTAATAACATGCTTAATAGCATAATGTATATGTTTAATAGCATAATTAAAAATAATAAATTTTAAAGGAAAAATAGGGAAAAAAGGAGAGAATCCATTTTGCTGATCACAAAAGGAGGGGTCAGAGTTGTTTTGAGCAATAGCACTGGGATTGGATGCACTCCCAGCATAGGCCTTGCCCTGGTACCCTTCCAGAATGCAGTTGTTGAAATTGAATTGTAAGGTGAACCAGAGAGACTGCTGAGAGCTAAGAGTTTGCTGCTGTTGAGACATCTAATCAAGTCCATGAAACCTTCCTTTCCACAGTCTCTGTTTGGATTGAAGGAACAGCCCCCTTGAAGGAACTGACCAACTCATAGAATTTCTGTCTTTCCTCCAAGAAAGACTCAGAATTAAAAGGAAGAAAAGCTGTTGCTGCCTCTGTAGCCAACAGAAAGAGTAGCTGCTTCTTATCCAAATGAACTACCCCAACTCAATGGTTGCTCACTCTCCTTTAGTAGCAATTACTTTATTACCCTTGATAAAAATGAAAATTTGCTGTCCACTGATCCTGATTTATGTACTTAATGGCAGTGGTTCAAGGCAAAAATCGGGCAGAGTTTTTGCCCAAGTAAAAGGGGGGCAGGGAGAGGGGGGAACCATTCCTTTTTTTTCATCATGAGAAAAAGACAGGATTCCAATGAGACAGCTTGCATGCAAATCTAAGCAAGCAACCCCTGTACTAATAAGAGAAACCATTAAAATCACACATTAGGCTTCTATTCCTTGGGACCACTAACTATACCATGAGAGATGATCCACCATATATACAGTGAAAAGGGTACTTGTGTGTACTAGTCATAGTTCTGAGTAATATGATAGTAATGTTATATATTTTATTTGCCTGGGTTTAATTGATCTCCCTCTAATTTCATCTTCTTCAATGTCATGGACGATGTCTCAAGAATCATGTTGTGTACTGAGGTGTTAAGTCCAACTATGGTACACAGTTCTACTCTCATTAATATTAAAAACATCACAGTAGGGGGCAGCTAGGTGGTACAGTGGATAAAGCACGGGCCCTGGATTCAGGAGGACCTGAGTTTAAATCTGACCTTAGACACTTGACACTTACTAGCTATGTGACCTTGGGCAAGTCACTTAACCCTAATTGCCCAACCCCCCCCCCCAAATCACAGTAGATGATGCCTTGGCAAATTGTTTCCATTTCAAATATATCTATTGCCCTCCTTAGTTTCATTCATAAATATTCTCAAATTTAATGTGTCTAAAATAGAACTCATTATATTTTCTCCAAAAGTAGTTTATCAGAGGCAAGGCTTAAAACAGTTTTTTCCACTGGTAGTTTAGGCCTAAAATTAGGACTGAATAAGACGCAGGTAGTTCATCTGACAGATAACAAAAGTAGATTTATATAGCCATAGCAGGAGAAAGACATTCTGAACAAGGAAGGGGATGCTGAATCAGGATATTTCAATTCAATAAAGATTTATTAAGTGCCTACTATGTGCTAAGTACTGGGGACATAAAAAGAGGTAAAAGACGGTCCCACCCCCACGGAGTTCATAATCTAACAGGAGAGACAACATGTAAACAACCATATACAGGATTTTTTGTTGTTTAGTTATTTTTCATTTGTTATTTCCTTCTCTAGCTTATTTTACAGATGAGGAAACTGAGGCAAATAGGGTGAAATGACTTGTCCAGGTTGATAGAGATAATGTCTGAAGCTGGATTCGAATTCAGGAAGAGGAGTCTTCCTGACCCCAGGCCCAGAACTCTATCCTACTGTGCCACCTAGCTGCCCCATAAACAGGATAAATAGGAAATAAATTAACAGAAGGAATGCACTGAAATTAAGAGCAATTAGGACAAGTTCTCTGTAGGAGATGGGATTTTAGTTGGAACTTGAAGTCAGGGAGGTCAGTCAGAGAGAAGGAGGGAGAACATTGCATGGATGGGAGACAGCCAAAAACTATGTTCTGAGCTGAGAGATGGGCTCCCTTGTTTGTGGAACAGCCAGGAGGCCGCTGTCCCTGGATCAAAGTGTACTTGTTAGGGAGTAAAGTGTGAGAGCCAGGAAGGTAGCAGGGGGCTGGGTTGTGTGACAGGATCAGACCTGCACTAAGTAGCTGAATGAAGAATGGATTGATTGATTGACTGATCGATCGATCGCAGTGGGGAGAGACTTGAGGCATTGGGTAGGGGGGGGGATGAGTGAACTTTGATCTGATCTCCTAGGTTTTTTTTGTGGTTGTGGTTTTTGTTGTTGTTGTTTGTGGGGCAATGAAGGTTAAGTGACTTGCCCAGGGTCACACAGCTAGTGGCAAGTGTCAGGGCTGGTGCTTTATCCACTGTGCCACCTAGCTGCCCCTGATCTCCTGTTTTTTAATACTACTAGACTGCACTCAGGGCCAGGAGATGAGCGCTCCAGCCCCTCCTGTGCTAATTGTATCATCCTGAAGTGATCCACAAGCTATGTCAGTGGTTGGAACTCTAGTCCCCTTAGCCTTCAGAAGACTTAAAAGGTATTGAAGTTGCCTTGGTGCTTTCTTATTCACAATCTCAAGAGCCAACTTTTATTCGGAAAAGTAGATTGTGCAGTGGTATAGGAGATTTTTTTTTTTTAATCCTATCTTGAGTATCCATGAGCTTTACTAGCTCTAACCCCAGTAAATCAAAAATAAATATAAAATTAATTTTTGAGGGAAATGCTAGCAGTTGGACTCGGGAAGGGGGGATTAAAAAAGGCCTTGTGTAGGACACAACAAGTTGATCCTTGAATAAAGGCAGGGAATAGCAATTACAAACTGGGGCAGCTAGGTGGGGCAATGGATAGAGTGCCCACCCTGGAGTTCAAATTTGATTTCAGACACTTTCTATCTGGATGACCCTGTGCAATTCACTTAACCCTGTTTGCCTCAGTTTCCTCATCTGTCAAATGAGCTGGAAAAGGAAATGGCAAACCACTCCAGTAATGTATTGTTTAAAAAATCTAAATGTGGGTTCTAATCTGCCCCCCCCCCAGTTTTGGGGGGAAACTGGCTAAAATCACTGATAAATTCACCAAGGCTTTTAAGGGTTTATTAAAAGATGTAAGATAGTAAAGAGAGGGAAAGATTGGGGCAGCTAGGTGGCACAGTGGATAGAGCACCAGCCCTGGAGTCAGGAGTACCTGAGTTTAAATCTGGCCTCAGACACTTAACACTTACTAGCTGTGTGACCCTGGGCAAGTCACTTAACCCCAATTGCCTCACTAAAAAAAAAGAGAGAGAATTTAGGTGGATGAGGATGTTCTCCCCATGTGACATCCTGCACACTGGTACCCACTCAAGGCCTAGGGATTTCCTCATTCTCTCTCTCATTTTAATTTACAGGTTTTCTTCCTCCTGAATTCTCATTCTACTTGCTCCAAAGACCTCATTGTGGTTCTCTGGGAAGTGAATGGAGGATTTGCAGTGGGGGTTATCTTTCTCTGTTCTTTGTCTGGCCTTCCCTCTGGGTTTCCTTTTCAGATCCCCAGATATGAAATAAGCAATAGAGAAAATGCAAGGATCTGTGACAGTCTGCCCTCCCCCTCACCCCTATCCCCCAACCTCCGGAGAGAATATGGAGGCTTGATATGACTAACCAGTTCCTTTAAGATTGTTGGCTATTGCAAATGCATCCATGTAGGGTCCCACTTGTAGTAATGCCTTTGTTTTTAAATGCCCATCTTCACCCTCTCAATTTCAAAAGGTGTTTTTCTCAGGAAGTGCTTTCTTGGTACCTATAGTCCCTTCCTTAAGGGAAAACTGGAGACAATTATGACACCACTTTATGTAAATACTAAAGGACAGCCCAGAGTTCTAATTAGACCCACCTAGTATCTCTCACCACCCCCACTCTTCCACCCTTAACCCCCCCCCCAGCCCCCACCCTCTCTTTAATCCACAGCACAATGCACTTAATCAGCTGCCCTAAATTATGCATGCACCAGCCTGTGAGATTCTGCAGGGCCTGACTACTCCAGGACAAAAGAATAGATGCAGCTCCTGAATCTCACTTTTGTTTTCCACAGCTATCTTTTGTGATGTAGCATGGGAAAAATCCTAATGAGCCTATGGTTCGGCAGCCCGAAAATTCCTGGCAGAAAAAGAGTCAGCCCCTCCTTCCTTCCACCTGGTAAGTGCTTTCAAAGACAACAAACCCAACCAATACAAACCCAGAATGTTACTGCTGGGAGCAACCTCACAGATCATATACACCATGCCCTCTTACTCTCCACCACAATGCACAATTTTATTTCCTAGTTCATGGGAAATCTGAAGAGACTGGGAACACACACTGGAGAGGTCCAGTTAGTGTGGTTTTAATGTACCTAAAAACCCCCCAGAAAAATGCTTAAATGTAAAGGCAGAGTATGCCCAGAGCTTATAGTTTCCCTATTCGCAGCTATATTTCACACCCAGCAGAATAGCTGAGGAAAGGAACCCAATTAACCAGATCTCAAACCCCTCAAGGATAATGAGGCTGCCTCTGATTTCTTTTAGACCCTGTTGTGCTCAGCAAATGTTAGCTGACTGACTGCCTGCCTGCCTGACTCAGGCTTTTAAAATTAAGTCCTGGCATTGTGTGGCCAACTCTCTCCCCTATGATGACAATCACATCTCAGGCCTTGTTTTGCTTTTTCTGTTGTTACTCCCCGGGGAATGAGAGAATCCCCACCCTGGATGATGTGGTGGTCTCCTGAACCAATAGCTCTTTTCCAAAAGGCACAGGTATTCTTGACAGATATGGGGTTACTTAACAAGGGATCATGTTTTAAATCAGTGCAGCTTTGAGGTGGCACAAGGCAAATGGATTATTTCCTGCTTGGCCTGGAACACTCTGCTGCTGGCATAGCAGAGAGGAAATTGGGGGAGCAGGGACAAAATGGCAATGGGGAAAAGAGAGAAGGGAATGAAAAACACATGGAAGGCAGTGTCCCTTTCAGCAACTTTTCCCTGGGACCTCCACGGCTAAGGCACAACTTAGGCTGTCAAGTGAATGGGTTTTAGCTGATAATCACTAGGAAACATTGTCAAATTTTAATTTATACATTTGAGTCAGATTGATATTTGTTATTTCCTTGTGATTTTTAAAAGGATCTTTTGTATGATCTAAAAAGTCATATCAATTAAACACATTTTAAAAAGGATTTTGTGGATGAAGAGTTTCCAATTAGATAAAGGCTGTTTTAGCTTTGCTTTTTTTTTTTTAAAGGAGGTGGATGAGTCCTAAAGGACTCACACCGGAAGAATAGAACAATAAGCAAACAAAGGATCTATCAAAAAGGAAGAACTACTATACTGGTTCAAAAGTCCATATGGTGTTCTGGCTTTGAAAGTAGAAAAAGGGGAGCATTTATATGAATAAATGGACGAATGAGTGAATAAAATAAAACATTTATTAAGTGCCTTCAATGTGACTAACTTGGGGCTAAGTGCTGAAGATTCAAATAAAAAAGCAAAGGCAGTGCCTGGTCAAGGAGAATACATTCAAAAGGGGGAGGAAGTGATAGGAAGGAAGATCTGAGATCTGTGGAGTTACAAAGCCTTTGGGAGGCAGATTGACACACTCTTTCCAGAAGCAAAGACAAAATGGATTTTACTAGGGTTGCAGAACCAGTAAAGGGTTAGGGTAAGAGTTGAGGGGCTATCCAGGGGAGTTTGGGCCAGTTATAGTAGGAGATTGGGTCAATGACAATCACTTTCTAGGGTGGGAGTTCTAGGCACTAAAGGGTTAAGCAGGTTTTAGAATGGGCAGTTTCCATAATATCTTCTATTTACCTATTTACCTATGCAACACGGATTTCAGTCAGCTTTCTGAGAGAAACTATAGATACTATTGTTCAGTCCTGTCCAACTCTTTTGTAGCCCTGTCAACCACAGCATGCCAATACTGTCCTTGGAGTTTTCTTGGCAAAGATACTGGAACGGTTTGCCATTTCCTTCTCCAGGGTGTTGTTAATATGAATGTATGGATCGCCTGGATTTGATGGAGGTGCCTTATTATCCAAAAGTATTTTTTATGAAACTCTAGGTTAATAGTAGCAAAATGTCCTTCAACTGAACTCCAAACTGAACCCAGGTAGCTAAGCTGATAAAAGTCCCTACCTGGTGACTTCTTTCCTCAGAATAGTCAGTCTCTATCTTATGGACACATCTGGGAGTCCTCATCCTAGCCAAACCCTTTTTAAGAATCCCGTAATCTTATCATGATGCGTCTGTATTTCTTCCATACTTGTTATAACTGAAATTGTTAAACTGCTTTTGCTTCTGGGTTGAATTTATCATACTGTTGAAACTGATAACACTCCATAACCAGTGGACAGAAAAATCCTTATATACCCTCAGAAAGAGGGAGTCTCTGATCTCCTTTGGAAAGGAGTCCCCAACATGATCATGTTTAATTCTTCTTGGGACAAAATAAGTTTGTATTATGTTTTTCCTGTCTGTCTCTGATCTGATTTTGTTCTGTGGGAGACATGTCTCTGTTTATTATTATTAATTTTTATAGGAGATATTATAAAATTAATTTCTCTGATCTGTTTATTAATTTTTTGCAGGAGACAGGCAGATAAAAACTATATTTAATTTTCAAGAGTATTAAGGCAAACAGAGGTTAAGTGACTTATCCAGGGTGACACAGCTATTTAGTGTCTGAGGCAGGATTTTAACTTAGTCTTCCTGTCTCCAGACCCAGCATTCTATCCATTGAGTCATCTAGCTACCCATAAATAGTCTTACTGTATCTTTAAGAGGTAAATGGAATATTTCAGGAAAGGCACTTTGTGCTGAAAGGTAAAGGGTAATGGTTCCAGTTGTCATTCTATGTGGAGTCAGGGAGAATGTTGTATCTTATATCTAAAACATGGAAAAAGCAAAAAAAGGATGGTAAGGAGAAATTTTGTTCTTAAAACTATTTCTATTATGAAGAAATATTTTAGAGAAAATTCTATGAAGGGAAAGGAAGTTTCTCAAGTTGAACTAGAGTAAGGTTTTGAGTCAAAGGATTAATGAGAAAGCAGTTACAATCTTATTACGAAAATAATCAAATATATACTTGGATTTTTCTAGAACACTGGTGTTAAACTCAAATAGAAACAGATACATAAAGATCCAGACTGACTTAGAAAACCACATATTAACATTATCTATGATCTATTTTAATTTATTTTATTAAATATTTCCCAGTTACATTTTAATCTGGTTCTATCAGCACTTGATGGCAGCAATGCAACCAGAGGACTCTATGTTTTGATGCCTCTGTTCTAGAGCATGGGAATGAGTCAAGTAATAAATAGGTCTGAAGGGTAACCTATGAGTGTATATGACCTACTTTTTCAACCTTCTATACTTACTTGTTAATATGTTGTATCCCCCCTCAATTCCATTGAGACTCGACATTTTGAGAACTGCTGATTTGAGGGAAAGCTGTCTAACTAAAACTATCCAAAAGTGAAATGGGTTGGCTTGGGAGTCAGTGAATTCCCTCTCACGGGAGGTCTTCAATCAAAGGACAAAGGCAAGGTAATCCCTTGTTCAGGATAATTAAGTAGTGGTTCTTGATCAGTTTTTAGGTCCCTTCCAATTTTCTTTGATTCTCTTTGAGAGTAAAGGAAAAATTTAAAAAGTTTCAATCCTGGGTAACTTTGATAATGGTTCTATCTTTCCAACTTTTATTCTCCTATTTGTATTGCCTTCCTATGTTAGAGTGTAAGCTCCCTGAAGACAGGGACTGTCTTATTTGTGTTATATGCAGTGTTGTGACAGGCTGTCCCCCACATTGTTTGGAGGTGTCATTATATGGCTAAAAGGGAGGCAGAACATACATCTCTAGCCTGTTCTCTCCCCTCTTCTTCCAAAGAAAACTTTAATTCCTACCCTCAGAGTTTAGCACAGTGACTGGCACATAGTAAGTGTTTATACATGATTTTTAAAATTTCATTAAATTGACAGAAACAGGTTGGAAAGAGGACTAGGTTTTTAAAAGGAAAGATGAGTTCAGTTTCAGAGAAGTTGAATTTTCAGAGGATATTAAAGCAGAGAGACCTAGCAGAGAGTTGTTTATGTAGATTGTAACTGGGGAGGTCAGCTTTAGAGATATGGATCGGGTCATCATCCACAAAAGGTGATACCGGAATTCATGAAAGCAAATGAAAGCAACAAGAGAGAGAATATAGAATATCAATTGTTAACTTGGGGCCTTGCAAACCCCATGAACCTCCATCAACTTGGATGGAGACTTACAACTTGGCGGGAATAACATCTTTATCTTTCTTTATCCCTAACTGAAATTCAACATTCCCTTTAATTATTTTGTTGTTTTGTTTTTGTTTTTGTTTTTGTTTTTTAGTGAGGCAATTGGGGTTAAGTGACTTGCCCAGGGTCACACAGCTAGTAAGTGTTAAGTGTCTGAGGCTGAATTTGAACTCAGGTCCTCCTGACTCCAGGGCCGGTGCTCTATCCACTGCGCCACCTAGCTGCCCCTCAATTATTTTTTAAAAGAAATAAATTACTGTATGATTATTTTAAAGAATACACCAGAAATTAAACAGTAAATATTAATAGATTCAGTAAATTTACAGGATATAAAATAAATGCACTTCAATGAAAGCATTCCTGTAAAAGAAACATTTCATTCAGAATAACTAGAAGCTACAAGGATGCACCTGGGAACTATGTTGAATCCAACTATAAAACATTCTTCTTAGCAGAAATAAAGGTAGATTTAAATAATTCAAGGAACATTAATTGCTCATGGGTAAGTTGAGCCAATAAAATCAAAATTGCAATGCTACCTAAATTAATTAACTTATTCAGGATTGTACCAAACTACCAATGGAATATGTTACAGAGCTTTAAAAAAAAAACATAATGCAATTCATATGGGGAAATAAAAGGTCAAAAACATGAAAGGTAAAAATGAAAAAGTGTGAATGAAGTAACTCTACCAGTACTAGATCTATTCTATAAGACATTAATTATTAATATGGTCTTGTATTGGTTTAAATTAAATTTTTAAAAATAGTCAAAATTGGGGGGCGGCTAGGTGGCACAGTGGATAAAGCACCAGCCCTGGATTCAGGAGGACCTGAGTTCAAATCCGGCCTCAGACACTTGACACTTACTAGTTGTGTGACCCTGGGCAAGTCACTTAACCCCCATTGCCCCGCAAAAAAAAAAAAAAAAAAGTCCAAATCTACCCTCTCTCCCTCCTAGCCCTGCCCCCATTGAAAAATAAAGGTGAAAACAAACCCCCCAAAAGGCCTTTTAACAAATATGTATAGTCAAGTAAAAGAAAACCCCATATTGTCTATGACCAAAAAAGTATGTTTCAATCTGTATCCCAAATCCATTATCTCACTGTCAGAAAATAGGGAGTATGTTTCATCATGAGTTGAAAAATCAGTTTTCAATGGAAAAAATCCCAAATCTCAACAATCATACAAAAAATGCCATAAGTCGTTAATGATCAGATAAATGCAAATTAAAGCAACTTTAAGGTTCCATTTCATACCTATTAGACTGACAAAGATAACAATTGGAAAACGACAAGCTGGAAGCTTTGGGAAAACAGGCATACTAGTTAGCTTAGTACTCTTCGTGGAGTTGTGAATTGATCCAGCCATTCTGGAAAGCAATTTGGAACTATAATCCAGAAAGCTATTAAACTGTTCATACCCTTTTGTCCCATTTTACCACAAATAATCCTATCCCCCAAAGATATCAAAAGAAGAGGAAAAGGACCCATATGTACTGTGAGAATTGGAATGACACCCCCTGTTGGGAGGGGCATTGTGAGCTCTGGCCATGAAAAGAAAGTGTGTGACTTTAACATTCAGAAGTGATCTTTTCTGGGGTTTCAAAGGTCAGATCAGCATCAGGAAATGATGTTTGCCGCCTGTAGGTTCTGTCAATCAGCGTTACTAGCCAATTAGCTTGGAGGTGTGTGTGTGTGTGTGTGTGTGTGTGTGTGTGTGTGTGTGTGTGTGTGTGTGTGTGTGTGTGTAAGACCCTGTTTCTTGTTTCACAGGAGGCTTCTGGGAGGAGCAAGGCCTTTTGGTTCTGGACGTGGGCTTGGTAGGAGGACAGATGCTAGGCTCTCTTAGATAGTTAGAGAGGTAAAAAGCAAACTAATGCCCTTTAATAAATACTTAAAAGGCTAAACTCTTGCTAAAGCTTCTCATTTAAGGCAATCACTCTAGATTTTAGACAACACAGCTAGAATTTTAGGCCCTTACAGTACACAAACATTATAGCAGCCCTGTTCATAGTGGCTGAAAATTAGAAACTAAGGGGATGACCTTCTTTGGACAAATTATATTAAAGAAATTATAGCCCCTGAATGTAATGAAATATTGTGTCATAAGAAATGATGAAATGGACAGTATCAGAAGAAACTGGGAAGACTTCTATGAAATGATGCAGAGTAAAGTGGACAAAACTAGATGAATATACTATGACAACATTATAGAGAAAAACAACTTTGAAAGACTTTACAACTCAGTCAATGAAATGATAAACCATGAATCTAGAGGATGGTAGAAGAAACACATTACTCACCTTCTATTAGAAAGTGACGAACTTGAGAGAGAGAGACGTATTTTTAGACATGGCTAATGTGGCAAATAGGGCTTCTAGGTAGAGTGATGGATAGAATACTGGGCCTTAAGTCAGGGAGACTCATTTTACTGAGTTCAAATCTAGCTTCAAACACTTAGTAGCTGTGTGACCTTGGGCAAGTTATTTAATCCTGGCTGCCTCAATTTCCTCATCTGTAAAGTAAGCTAGAGATGGAAATGGAAAACCACTCCAGTATATTTGCCAAGAAAACCCCAAATGGGGCCATGAAGAGTCAGACAAGACTGAAAACAACGAAACAACAAAATGTGGCAATTTGTTTTCCTAGATTATGCATGCTTATAATAAATCTGTCAGGGGGCAGCTAGGTGGCGCAGTGGATAGAGCACTGGCCCTGGATTCAGGGGGACCTGAGTTCAAATTTGGGCTCAGATACTTGACACTTACTGGCTGTGTGACCCTGGGCAAGTCACTTAACCCCAACTGCCTCACCCAGAATGAATGAATGAATGAATGAATGAATGAATGAATGAATGAACAAATAAATAAATAAATAAGTCTGTCAGCTCTATCCTTTTCATTCCTCCAGACAATTTTGGCACCGTGGTCATTCCTTCATTCCAGTTGTTAAAGAACCTATTCCTTCTATTCCCTTTGACTTAGCCATATTTTTAGTTTGTCTATGACTCGCCACATGTGATCGGTTTCTCTCAGTTGGGTGCTGATATGTAACAACTGATTCTCTAGGGAGAAAAATATACCCTCCACAATTTACAATCTAATCTGCATTATTATCGCTTTCTTAAGTCTAGACAATCAACAAACCAGCAAATCAAGCTCTGATTTGTTCTATTTGCAGAATTCTGAGGTGTAAATGCTCACATTGGAGATATAACAATTGATTGGAGCCGTGCCCAGGGGGCTATGGAACTGGGCATGCCCTTTGACCCAGTGATACCACTATTAGATCTTTTTCCCCAAGAGATCATGAAAGGGAGAAACGGACCCACATGTACAAAAATATTTGTGGCTTCTCTTTTTGTGGTGGCAAGGAATTGGAAATTGAGGGGATGCCCATCAGTTGGGGAATGGCTGAACAGATTGTGGTATATGAACGTAGTAGAGATTTAACAGTTGATTTTATATTTTTTGGCCTGAGTGGCTTCACCAGCACCCCCACAGCCATGTTCTCTATGCTCCTCATCTAGAGATCTTCTAAGTGGCAGAATTATAGAGTGAAAGGAGTGATAGACTTAGACTTGAGAGGGACCCGAATTCAATTCCCTGCTCTGATTCTTGGTTTTTGTGTGACATCAGGCATTACTTAACCTCTTGGAGTTTTGTCTTCTTATCTAGAGTATCATAGCATCATAGATTTAGAACAAGAAGGGTCCTCTGAGGACATCAATTACGCCCCTACCCATTGAGGCCCAGAGAGGTTTAGTCACTTACCCAGTAAGTGATAGAGGGGGATTTGACTCCAGGTCCTCTGATGGCAAATCCATTGCTTTTTCCTTTGCATCATTTTGCCCCCCTACCTCACAGGCTTGTTGTAGGGATCAGATAAGATAATGTATGTCAGGCATTCTGGAAAATTTAAAGTACTATAAAAAATCAACTGTTATTTTCTAAATGGGCCTTTTCCCCACAGCTTCATTCTAACTCATCATTTAACTGTGGAGGAATGTTATCTAGAAGCCTGCCCATCATTTAGCTATGGGAGGACATTATGCAGAAGCCTAATCATAATAGTTCCTCCAAATGATTGTGCATGTTATGTGTATGGGGGGAGGTGGTGGGGAGAGGTTGGAGTAGAGGAATGGGGTAGGGGCCATTAGCTATGCCGGCAAGCCTGGAAGACATGAAATACCACCTCAGCACATCATTTTTTCTAGGCCTCACATATGTAGTATAAGTTCAGCAGAGTTCTGGAATCCCTGTCTTACCCCACAGGTGATATATTTATATAAAATATGACAACCCCAGCCATCTTCAGTCTATAGCCTGAGAAGAATCAAATGCCTAATAGTAAGTAAATAAAAAGCGAAAATAATCAGGCAACCAAACCATTCCTAACTTTCCCATTTGCAAATTTCCCATTTCCTTGTAGCCTCCAGACTGATTATAATGCAATCTATCCTTCATTTCCAGAATTCCTCTGCAATCAGAAAGATGCAGTCACCTCTAAACTTAGGTAGCCAGTGGTTAAAAAACAAACAAAGAAACAAAACCACTTAGGTTTCAGTGCCATATGCTTAATGGAAAGCCGTGATGGGTACTTGGGCAGGTTAGAGAGCTGCTAGCCCTCTCCCCTTGGCAAGTGGCTCATTAGAATTCTGCTCTCACCCATGGTATCAGAAAGATTATGGTAGGAACCCTCTGAGCACTCTTATTTCATCTCCACCGATGACCATAGTCCCTGGCTTTCTTCTCCCTGTCTCCATCAATTCTATGTGTGATATAGCCTGCTGCCTTTTAAACCTCTGACCTCCCAGAAGGCATTCCCATCATTGACTCCTTCCATCCTGGCAGAACCATTTTATATCCACACATAAAGCCTTCTAGGACACTGGGAATTTTTCCCAGTAAGAGCAACATCTCCTGGCATTATGAGAGATATAGTTGGACAGATCATACAGTGCGATATGCCCTTGCTATCTATACCTTAAGGAGGACAAACAGGGCTGGGTCTAGGTAAAATGATGACTAAGTCAGGTATACAAAGGTATTCCCAATCTTATTTCCCTCTTTGGACAGCTATTAAACTGTGAAGTGCTATGGAAAGTATGATTTAGAAATCTCCTAGCTAGAAGTTCAAAATCTTAGATATTTATTGAGATGAAGGATTGGTAAACTGGAAAGATCACTGGACTTGGAGATGAAAGACTTGGGTTGAATTCTGAATCTGTGGATCACCACCTTGAGCAAGCCACTTGAACAGCTCTGAGCCTCAGTTTCCCCTTCTGAAAAACAAACATTTCAATTCTTGCCCCACTTACCTCACAGAGTTGTGAGATCCAATTAGATAATGTGCATAAGTAGCATTCACATGGGACCACTGGTGCTACACTAATAAAATAATAATAATAACACATCTATATAACACTCAAAAATTCACAAAGCACTTTACAAATATTATCCCATTTGATCATCACAATAACCCTGTTGGGTACCTAATGAGTATAATAGTGCCAAATGAGATGTGACTATATACTGTCCATGTAAATTCTACTACAAGTTCCAAGTATGTTGGGACTGTGAATTGGCATCTATTTAAAAAAAAACACCAACAAACCATAGCTCATAAATCCTATTAATGTCATTCTTTTACTAGTCAAGCAAAGGACAAATTGGGTCAAAACAAAAATGTAATTAAACAGCAGAGCAAACTCCATAACAAGGAGCTTTTCCTTATACACATAAGGTGTACTCTCCTATAGGTTACCATCCCACCAAGAAAAGGTATACACATTGTAACTTGCATTGTGGGGCACATAAGTATGGAACCCCTGTTGCCAGGGCATACGTATTCCTGGGACAATGCATGATGCCAATGTAGCTAAGCAATGGTGATGTCATCAGAGACGTTGTTTTCCCAGCTTTTTCTCTCCTTTCTGCTAGATTCCTCTACTGTGGGACTTCTCTGCTGGGTTGTTTTTTGCTCTCGGCTCCCAGGGTTCTCAGTTATGTGGACTTTTTGGGTCTCTGCTACCATCTGCTGGAATTCACCTGCCAATTAGTCTCCCTTTGGGAAGGGGAGGGTTTAACTTTTTAGCCACATTGTAGGGTATTATAGGGTATACCCAAGCCAGAGACCAGCAGAAACAATAGGAGACTATGGGGATTGAATATTGCCTAATCTGTAATTATAAAACCACAATATTCACTGTTTTTACAACCTTTTTCCCCCAAGGAAAGAACACTGATAAAATATATTTTTGTAAAACTCTCACAAAATCCCTCAAGCTAATATTGTCTGTCCCATCAGTGGCTTTTCCCTTGCTGAATTTAAGCTCCCTGATGCTAGTCTTCTATCCCACTAGGGACTGGAAAATTCCTTTCAACCCATCATGGCCCTGTTGTTAGTCTACATCACCACAAAGGATCACAGGCACTCCATTTAGAAAAACTATAAAGAAGCTCTGCAGAGTTGGGGTGACAGATTTCTCTTGAACTCTCAAAATGTCCCTTGTTGCCTTGCAAATAGACTTTGGGGGAGACACAAAGAACCACGTGGAGCAGACCTCCAACTTTAAGCTTTTTTTCTATTCTATGTGCTATGCATTCCTTGCCAGCACCAAATGCTTTGATGTCTCTACAAAGATCATTGTTTAGGAGAGTGACATGGTTAGAACAGTGCTTCAGCAGAGTAATATATCGCTGGTGTACAGGGTAGTTTGGTGTATAGCATAAAGACAGGAGGAAGGGAGGAGGCCAGTTCAGATGCTATTTCAATAATATAAGTATGAGGTGATTAGCACCTGGACTAGGATGTTGACAACTCCAATGAATATTATTGCTAGTAATAGTAGAAGTAGCAGCAGCATAGCAAACATTTATATGGTGCTTTAAGATTTGCAAAGTACCTTACACACACTTATTTGAGACTCACAAGATGAGGAAACTGAGGTTGAGTGAGGTTTAATGAGTTACTTAGCTATGTTTATAATGTCACAACTCATAAGTGTAGAAAACAAGATTTGAACACATGGCTTTCTCTCAGCAGACTCCCCTGTGCTACCCACTGAACCACATTGCCTTTCCTGTGCAGATATAACCAACATTTCAAAGGATGGATCAACAATATCTTCTGGCTAGTTAGGAGGGGAAGAAGGAGGAATCAATAGTGATTGGAAAAATAGTAAATCATTAATGAAAAAGGAAATCAAGAAATGGAGTCAATGTTGTTGCTGTTCAATTATTTTTCAGTTATGTCCAACCCTTCAAGACCCCATTTGGGGTTTTCTTGGCAAAGATATTGGAATGCTTTGCCATTTCCTTCTCTGGTTCATTTTTGTTGTTGCTCAGTCGTCTCAATCATGTCTAACTCTGTGACCCAATTTGGGCAAAGAAATTAGAGTGCTTTGCCATTTCCTTTTCCAGCTCATTTTACAGATGAGGAACCTGAGGCAAACAGGGTTAAGTGACTTGCCTAGGGTCACACAGAGTCAATAGTCTGTCTGAAACAGTAAACATGGCTCCCCCAGCTTCCCATCTATGATTTTTCCATGACCATTATCTTTTTCCCTATCCTCTCTCAATTTTGAGCTACATATTTCATAAAATCTGCTAATTGTGCCGTCAGTCAGCAGGGCAGAGTGTGACTCCCATGATCCTTACAAAACTGTCAGTGTGATTTGTGATGAATCATTCTCTTCCTCAATTGTAACTTTATCCTGTCTATCCCATTTGGCTGCAGACAGGAGTTATTTTGCATATAATCAGTCAAACAAATATTTGTTGAATACTCACTCTCTGAAAGCCACAGTTTTAGGCACTCATTAAGCCATATACATGTTCAGTGAGATAACAGAATTATGCTAATCCAAGGGTGTAAAGACTATGCAAAAGGATACCTGTAAATTCTTCAAGAAAATAACTCCTTGCTTTTTTAAAGTACTTATTGAGCAGCCAGGATGGAGGAGACAGAGGGCAGGCAGTGTGATGGACGGGAAAGAGTATATGACATGTGGTTCCTTGGTTATGCCTCTAAGGAGTTATAGAACTTTGTGAAATTAACTTAATGACTATCACAGTAACAACTAATATTTGTACATAACTATTGAAGGTTTGAAAACATTTCATATGGGGCAGCTAGGTGGCGCAGTGGATAGAGCACCGGCCCTGGATTCAGGAGGACCTGAGTTCAAATCCAGCCTCAGACCCTTCACACTTACTAGCTATGTGACCCTGGGCAAGTCACTTAACCCCATTTGCCTCACCAAAACAAAAAAACAAACAAACAAAAAAAACAAAACCAGCTTTCATACATTATCCCACAACCTTATAAGGTAAGTGTTCTGTTCATTGTTCTGTTATGGGAGAAAGCACATGGGTCCTTAGGATTCCTCTGTAAAGAATTACACTCTCACATTAGTCCTAGTTAGGAATAAAAGAACAGGTTTATTGGGTACAGGCCAGGAGGAAGGTTTAAGGATGCAGCATTTCTAGATTTCTCTAAGGAACTGGGCTAAATAAACTCTAAGGTACCTTCCAGATCTAAAATACCCTTTTAAAATGTATGTGCTTATCTTTTTTTTCTCTTTAGAACAAAGCTACTAGAGGGGCAGGACTTGTGACTTTTCTTTTTTTGTTTCTCCAATATTGGGTTGATAATAATGATGACTATCCTAAGGTGCTGAAAGCAGTTGTTTGGGTTTGGTTGGTTGGTTTAGGGGTTTGGGGGGGGGCAATTAGTGTTAAGTGACTTGCCCAGGGTCACAAAACTAATGTCTGGGGCAGAATTTGAACTCAGTTCCTTCTGACTCTAGAGCACTGACCTTGAAGTTGGGAGGAACCGAGTTCAAATTTCACCTCAGACACTTTCTAGCTGTGTGACCCTGGGCAAGTCACTTAACCCCAATTGCCTTAAACAACTTGGGCCATTTCCAGTCATCCTGATATATATCTTGCCACTGGACCCAGATGGCTCTGGAGGAGAGTGAGGTTGGTGACCTTGTACAGCCTTCCAATTCACTGTAAGTCATGATATCACCCTGACGTCATGATCCTCTTTGGCAACAAAGGACAAACAACATTTACCCAAACACTGATAAATCACTGAATCACTGTTGGTAATTTTCAAGGAACTGTGGAGAAGGGGAAGTATGTCTATCAAGCAAATACCTAAATTTTCACATGTAAAATGAGGAGGTTGATAAGATGATCCTTGATGTCTCTTTCTGCTTAAAATTCTGTGATTTGGTTCTTAAGTAGTGAGAAAGTGAATAACTAGAATTCCCAAAGTAGCCAAGACCAAACTTTCAATATATTAATTGGTCACTGATGGGGAATACTTTTTTTCCAGCTTATTCTGGGGACCCCAGAAAAGGGCTGGGGCTTCCAAAAGAAGTTCTTGACTTTGTTTTCCAGTTGACCCAGCAGAAAAGCCTCAAGTGGTAAGGGAATGGCTAAGTGGGAGGATCCTGATTGGGGTGGTTCTGTTTTTTCTAGCTGGGCTTACTAGAAACAGCTGAGTCTCATAAAGCAATTTCCATTCCTTAATTGTCAGAAAGAGGTGTGATCAGCCACACCTGAAGATTACCCAACTTTGTGCAGCTGTAGCTAATCTGAAGGCTTTTCTGCTACCTGAAACCCACTCCTCTCCTTTGGCAACTCAATAAATATGGTCTTTTCAGTCCCATTGTGGTCACTGACACACTGAGGGAGGAGAGTTTGACCCATTTTATTATTTAATTAATACTGAATCATTTTGTTTAACTTATTCGATTCTTATTAATGATAAACAATCATTAATTATTTTGAATTCATTTTAAAATAATATTTAATGGTTAATATTTAATTAATAATGATAATTAAAGCTTGGCTGGGTTTACCTTTGTTGCATTTTCTCACCACACCATGAGAGTCTTTTTTTTTGGGGGGGGGTGAGGCAATTGGGGTTAAGTGACTTGCCTAGGGTCACACAGCTAGTAAGTGTCAAGTGTCTGAGGTCAGATTTGAACTCAGGTCCTCCTGACTCCAGCGCCTGTGTTCTATCCACTGTGGCACCTAGCTGCCCCGAGAGTCTTTCTAACAGGTTGAATTATTATCACTGGTCACCAGAATTCATTAAGCTAGCAGGTGCCCAGATTGTTCCTCCACCTACTGAACCTTCAGTTTCAAGTGTTTGTGTAAGGTAGTTTCAGAATTGTACTAGGGGGTGAAATAGAATATTACTCATAACCGAAAAATCTGGAATCTATAATCTATAGAAGTTTTCCAATACCTTGTGAAATTCTAGAATATGGGTATTGAGAAAATGAGATCCTCTCCTGTATTAGTAACAATCCTTAAGTTTATATTACAGTAGCAGTATATGGGATGATTTGTGATTATCAAAATTATGAAGTTATACCTGCAATGGTATATATTCAATGTAGCCTTAACAGACTTCAGTCTTAGAGACTTAAGAGGTCAATATAAAATACTTTTTTTAGTATTATAACTGAGTAAAGCCCTAAGCTATGATTAATGAAACTTTCTATTTAAGGTTAAATCTTATAGGACTGTAATTGATATAATTCTGAGTTTAATTCTCAGTACAATCACTGGGAAATGTCATTGAGCCAATGATCCGTAATGCCAGCAGCCCCGTGGGAGTGACATTTGTGAACTGCTACATGTGGATTTTTGTCTGGGGGGGGGGGGAGTTGGAAGAGTGAGTCTTGTCATGGGCTGAGGGAAGACTCCTGACCTGATTTCCCTAATGTGATATTTCCAATTTCCCACCTGGCTAATTCTGAACCTGGCTATGATGTCCTGTCAATACAATTGGCTGCCTAGATGACTCTTGCCTGGAATTAACACAGCTAGGGGAGGATCTTACCTTAATAGCTTTGTGCCTCTTTTTTCTTTTATGGTAAATTTTTATAATCATGGCAGCTAGTCAGTAGAAGATATGAACACAGGGGCAGCTGGGTGGATAGAGCACCGGCCCTGGATTCAGGAAGACCTGAGTTCAAATCTGACCTCAGACCCTTGACACTTACTAGCTGGTGACCCTGGGCAAGTCACTTAACTCCAATTGTCTCATCAAAAAAAAAAAAAAAGATATGAACACAGTATTAAATCTTTATCTAATGAGGAAACTGAGGTAAGAAGTTGCCCACAATCAAATGGCTAGTCAATTTCACAAAAAAGGACTCAGCATTTCTAGATCTTTCCAGGGAACTGAACTAAATAAACTCTAAGGTAATAATATTGGAACACATCCGTATTACTATAATGAGATGCAAGTATGTAAGATCAGAGTTATTCAACCTGATGTTATAATCCTTTCCACAACCAGAACGACTAAAGCGAGTAGTATTTGCATTTGTCATCTGTACTAATGGTTATAAATTCATGTGTAAGGTTAGGTCTTTGAAATAAAGCTATATAGAGAGCATGTTCTGAAATGCAGGCAAGTTACACAAGAGTTACTTTAAATATGTCCCAATGCTTAGGGAGTGTTTAAGAGAAATGGTCTATGGGATTAAGTATCCATTTCATTTGAACATGGTTAATAACTGAACATGTTTTACTATATACAATTAATTTGCTACAATTTGGAATTAATTACTCAGTCACTTTATACATGGCCAGCCAGGTGGCATTGCCGAGAGAGTGCCAGGCCTAGAGACAGAAGGATCTGAGTTCAAATCCAGCCTCAGACATTTACTAGCTGTGTGACCCCGGGCAAGTTGCTTAACCCTGTTCCTCAGTTATTGATCTGTAAAATGAGCTAGAGAAGGAAATGGCAAACCACTTTAGCATCTTTACCAAGAAAATCCCAAATGGGGTAATGGAGTTGGACATAACAAAAGATTCAACAACTAAAATTTACACATACAGTCCTTAGTCTTTTGTTACAGATGGAGTAAGTAAGTACCTCTTAAGTTAATTCATTTGTGTGGCCATTAAACTTTGGTAACAGCATTCTTTGTAAGTCGGTGACTTTGGCTAAGTTCTTATGTAAAGGATGAGATCCTTAACAGCATCTCATCTTTCTAAGAGGGGAATGGGCTGCTGGAGTGAATAGCTAGAGTGAAGATTTTTTTTTGATGATCAGATGATTTTATATATATATACACACATATGTATAAAATATCTAATCATCAAAAATACATACATATATACATACATTTGTATGGGTGTGTATATATATATATAAATACATAATTATATATACATATATAATATCAATGACTCCAATGGGATACAAAGGTCTTGGGCATGTTTTGATAACAAGTTCTAAAAATCAGGTTCAGAATTTTGTCTATGCAATTGTATTGTTCATCTTCTACATAAATCAGGCAGTGTAAGCAGGTTCTCAGTTGTTATTTGAATTTCCTAAATATATCAAAATAATTTGCTTACTTATATCACAGGGCAGTTATAGGTAGTAAAACTGAGGTTTTTCTCTTTGTAGGGCTTGAATCCATGGTAAAGAATGAATAAATGAATGCCAGTCTTAAGAAGTTAAATGATTGAGTGGGAGTGGGGTGGGAACTTAGAGCCATGATGGCAGTGGAAAGGCAGAGACGCACCCGAGCTCTCCCAAATTCCCCTACAAACAACTTTAAAATAACACCTCAAAACAAATTCTGGAGCAGCAGAACCTAAAAAAATCTGGGGCAAACAATTTTTCAGCCTAAGACAACCTACAAAGTTGGCAAGAAAGGTTGCGTCACATCAGGTTAAGAGTAGAGCACAGTCCAGTACTGTGATCATTCACAGATCATAGCACAGTCCAGGAAATCAGTGACCACATCTCTGCTTAGATCATATCACCTTGGAGGAACTGAAAACTGTCAAGGACTGCCATGTCCTGGGCTGTGACTATAGTCAAGAAAGAAATAGCACAAGCCCAGTGAATGCACAAGCAGTGAGGCAGGGACACTACTGGCTGTGGGCATTTATAGTGGAGCTGAGTTCCTGGTTTTGGTTCCAGGCCAGAGTGGAGAACTGAAGGTTACAGCCATTGGAGAGTCCTCAGGGAGCAAGAGCATTTCCAGCATAGTGTGACTAGCAGTGGTTTACACAGAAAAAGGAGTGTGGACATTGGGTCCAGGACAAAGTTCAGAAAATAACAATAAGAATGACCTAAGGCCAGAGGTGCTATGCTATCCACCACACCCTGGTACTAGAGGTGATTATAATAACAAGCTGCTAAAAATAGAACAAAATAAAACAAAATAAAAATGAGTAAGCATTTTGGAAAGAACCCAACCATAGATAGCCACTATGGGGATAGAGAAGATCTAGGTTCATTTTCAGAGGAGGATACTGAAGCAAAAAAAATAAAAAATTCTCTATTACCCCAAAGAGCAATGTCAAATGGACACATAAACAAACAAACAAACAAACAAACAACTTTTTGGAAGAACTTAAAAAATACTTTAAAATTTTTTAAAAAGAGAGGGGCAGGGGCAGCTAGGTGGTGCAGTAGATAGAACACCGGCCCTGGAGTCAGGAGTACCTGAGTTCAAATCTGGCCTCAGACCCTTAACACTTACTAGCTGTGTGACCCTGGGAAAGTCACTTAACCCCAATTGCCACACTAAGAAAAAAAATTTTTTTTAATTTAAAAAGAGAGAGATTGAGGAAAAATTAGGGAAAAATAGGAACAATCCAAGAAAACCAAGAAAATTGTAAAAAGATGGTCAACCAACTGGAAAAAAGTGATGTAGGATCTTAAAGAAGAAAACAACTCCTTGAAAACTAGAATTGGGCAAGGAGAAGCAAATGACATGAAACCAAGAAATAATAAAACAAAACAAAAAGAATGAAAAAATAGAGGAGAATATGAAACATCTTATAAGGAAAACAACTAGAGAATAGATCAAGAGAAAATATTAGAATAATCAGACTACCTTGAACCTGCAATCAAAAAAGGAATCTTAATATAATATTACAAGAAATAATTAAATAAAATTGTCCCAAAGTTTTAGAACATGAGGGCAAAGTAGAAATAGAAAAAAAAATTCATCAATCACCACCTGAAAGAGACCCCAGGATTAAAACCTATAGGAATATCATAGCTACATTTCAAAAATCCTGAGAAAATATTATAAGCAATAAGAAAAAAAATTCAAATATTGCAGAGCCACAACTAGAATTACACAAGATCTAGCAATTGCTACATTAAAAGATCACAGTTCTTGGAACACTATATTTTGAAGAGCAAAAGAACTGGGATTGTGGCCAAAAATAACTTACCCAACAAAATTAAGTAAAATTGTAGGGTACCATGGCTTTAGATGTATGGCTGGGTCTTACAAGGAAAAATCTGACTTCCTATCATCCCATTACGTAATAGGAGATATGTGTGCGTGTGCATCTTTTTTTTTTTTTTGCATGTGCATCTTTTAGGCACACTCTCACATCATTAACCCATCCTTGGCAGTCTTGGAGACTTTCTTATCAATATTTTCCCAGGGAAGTATAGGTGGAATATAGGATCAAAGACATGCAGAATAGAATATCCAAATAAGGAAGGGCACTACAAGCTACACTTAAGGTGCATATGGTATGAACTAGCCAAGTATGAAGAAGTCACACAACCTTTGAATCAATTAACCCTCTGCCCATATGCCCCTATACCTCTGATTCATGCTTGTACAGACAAAGAAAGCTTTCTACCAAGTATGTTTATATAAACTACATGTATAAATATCAGGGAAGGTTGGGGGGTGGAGCTAGATGGGAATTCACGTAATGTCTGCCAGCTGTCCTGGATGTTGACCGCCCCCATCAAGTAAGTCTCCTTTAAATAAAATCTATCTCTTTAACCCTGGAGCTGCCAATGGCTTTCTTTGGTATCAAGTTGTTAGCTTGGGGGCACAGGGGGAGGTATACACCTGAGTCCTGGTCCATACCCAACAAATGGCATAGCAGGAAGGATATCATGCCCAACAATTGGCATAACTGACAGGTTAGAAGACAGAATGCTGTGCCCAACAATAATTCTGAATTATTTGAAATAATAGGCAAATAAGGGGTCCTACTCAATTCCTTTTATGAAGCAAATATGATACTTATACCTAAACCAGGAAAAGTAAAATCAGAGAAAGACAATTATAGATCAATTTCATTGAATATGTATGCAAAACTTCTAAATAAAATTTTAGCAAAAAGATTACAACAATATATTACAAAGATTATACATTATGACCAAGTAGAACTCTTACCAGGAATGCAGGGATGGTTCATAAGGAAAACTATTAATATAATTGATTATATCAATAATAAAAGTAACAAAAACCATATGGTAATATCAATAGATGCAGAAAAAGCATTTGATAAAGTACAGTACTCATTCTATTAAAAAAAAAACACTTGAAAGCATAGGCATGAATGAACTTTTCCTTAAGTTGATAAGAAGCATTTACCTAAAACCATCAGCAAGCATTATTTGTAATGGGGATAAGCTACAAGCTTTCCCAATAGGGTCAGGTGTGAAACAAGGATGCCCACTGTCACCAATATTATTCATGTTGTATTGGAAATCCTAGCAATAGCAATAAAAAAAGAAATAAAATCAGAATGGGAAATGAGGTAATAAAACTATCTCTTTTTGCAGATGATATGAAAATATACTTGGAAAATCCTAAATCTCAACCAAAAAGTTAATTGAAATAATTAATAATTTTAGCCAAGTAGCAGGATATAAAGTAAACCCACATAAATCATCAGCATTCCCATATATCGCCAACAGTATCATACAGAAAGACATAGTTAGAGATACCTCATTTAAAATAACTCTAGACAATATAAAATACCTGGGAATATACCTGCCAAAACAAATCCTGGATCTATATGAACAAAACCATAAAAAAAACTTTGTATACAAATAAAATAAGATTTAAATAAATGGAGAAATATAAATTATTCATGGGTAAGCAGAGCTAATATAATAAAAATGACTATTTTGGCAAAATGAATCCATTTATTCAATGCCATCCCAATTAAATTACAAAAAAATATATACTGAGCTAGAAAAAATAATAACAAAATTCATTTGGAAGAACAAAAGGTCAAGAATATCAAAGGAACTAATGGAAAAAAGTAAAGAGATTTAGCAGTACCAGATCTTAGACTATATTATAAGGCAGTAATTATCAAAACTATCCAATACTAGCTAAGAAACACAAAGGTAGATCAATGGAATAGAATAGACATACAATCTACAATAGTAAATGAATATAGTATCCTAATGTTTAACAAGTGTAAAGACTTAAATTTGGGTGATAAGAATTCATCATTTGGTAAAAATTGTTGGGAAAGCTGGAAAGCAGTCTGGCAGAAATTAGGTATAGATCAATATCTTACACCATTCACCAAGATAAGGTCAGAATGGATACATAGCCTAAATATAAAGGGAGATATTACAATTTGAAGAACGTGGAACATATTACCTATCAGACTTATGGGTAGGTGAACAATTGATGAACAAACAGGAGATAAAGAGCATTGTTAGATGTAAAATAGATAATTTTGATTACATTAAATTAAAAAGGTTTTGTACAAATAAAATCAATGTACTTTATTATTATTATTAGATCAGAAGGAAAGTAGAAAACTGAGGGGAAAATTTATAGATAATTCTTCAGATAAGGGTCTCATATTTCAAATATATAAAGAACTATGTCAAATCTATAAGAATGTGAGTCATTCCCCAATTAATAAATGGTCAGAGGATATGAGCAGGCAGTTTACTGACAAAGAAATCAAAACAATTTATATAGCCATATGAAAAAATTATCTAAAGCATTACTGCTTAGAGAAATGTAAATTAAAACAACCTTGAAATATCATTTTATGTCTATCAGATTGGCTAAAATTATAGAAGGGGGAAATGACAAATATTGGAGGGGATGTGGAAAAATTGGGAGCTGAGCCAATCATTTTGGAGGGAGATATGGAATTTTGTCCAAAGAGTTATTAAATTGCCTATACCCTTTGACCCAGCAATACCACTCAGGACTGTTTCTCAAGATGATTAGGGAAAAAGGAAAAGAACCTACATGTTCTAAAATATTTGTAGCTGCTCTCTTTGTGATGGCAAAGAATTGGATATCACAGGCATGCCAATCAGTTGGGGAATGGGTGAACAAATTGTGGTAAATGCTAATGATCAAATATTACTTTGCTATAAGAAATGATGAGCTCAATGATTTTAGAAAAGCATGGAGAGACCTCCATGGATTAATGAAGGGTGAAATGAGCAGAACCAAGAGAACATTCTATATAGGAACATCGTATCATTTTAAGAACAACTTTGAGCAACCAAGTTAGTCCATCACAAATACCCAAATTTACCATAAAGATTCTATGAAGGAAGAAGCTGCTTGAATACAGAAAAAACAATGGAAATATGTGGACATATATATGCACACACATATATGTACACTGTGTATGTGTATACACACAGACATATTTATGTCTAATGGTAGCCATCTCAATGTTGGGGGGGAGGAAAGAAAAAAAGAAAGTTGAAGGATAACTGGGTGGTATATTTGAAAGGAATAGCAATTTGTACATAGATTGACAATCAGGACAATTCTCTGGTTTCCTATCCCCATTTTGTTATGGAAATGCTTGTTTTATTTCTTAAGATCAGAATAAAACAAATAAATTTTGTTTTGTTTTGTTGGTTTTTTTTTTGGCAGGGCTATGAGGGTTAAGTGACTTGCCCAGGGTCACACAGCTAGTACATGTCAAGTGTCTGAGGCCGAATTTGAACTCAGGTCTAGCTGTGTGACCCTGGGCAAGTCACTTAACCCTCATTGCCTTGCAAGAGAGAGAGAGAGAGAGAGAGAGAGAGAGAGAGAGAGAGAGAGAGAAAGTCAGTAAGGCTAGACTTAGAGTCCTACATGGGGAGATGATACTTGTAACTCCTAAGAACTTTATTATTATTATTAGAGCAGTTAAAAGGAGTATACATAGACAGAGGGAATGGATGTGAGTTGAATATGATGGAATGATATAAAAAAAAATTAAGAGGTGAGAAAGAGGAATGCACTGGGAGAAGAGGGAAGGGAGAGGTAGAATGGGGTAAATCATCTCACATAAAAGAGGCACATATTTTCAGAAACCAGACAGTTGCATGAGCCATCTGAGCCCAAAGATATGATAACTGATGAAATGGATGGTAGGAATGGGTTATTAAAAAACAGACTGAACATTCACTCGCCCCTTTCACTCTTTCCCAGTGTACTGATGTTTTTGTAAAGCTTGCTTACCAAAGGGGACTGCCCCCAACAATTCCTGTCAATGTGTAGGTCAATCTCTCTTTCTCTTTCCCTTCCTCTATTCCTAAAATGGTAAAACACTTAAGCCTTATAATTAATAACCCTTGATGAAGTGTTTAGTATCTTCAGGCTTTTGGTGAATCAATCCTCAGAGGTAGATATATTGAATGCCATTTTATAATTGGTATATCAGTTAGTGATTCATTGAGGAAACGTTCTAAGTGAATCAAATGGGGAAATGAGGAAAATCAATATTCTTCTCTATTCTTTAATAACAATATTACTCTTTAACTCATCCCATTCGCCATTTTGTCAAAGCTCATTTCTCAGCCTAACTCAAAAGGAGATCCCTCTAAGTCTAAACTAAAGGCATGATGGTTTAGGAATGTGACCACTCCTAACCCTAGTGGACATTTGCTCTCTAGCTAGGTTAACCTGAGACCCTAGCTTTTGTTTACCTATGAACACAAGAACCAGTTTGGTCTGCATCCCTCCCTAGGGGACAGCTTTCCTATTGTTGCTTTTCCATGTAAAAGTTACAAGTGCTTTGGTCTCCAAGGGGAAGGCAAACTAGGGAGGATACTGACTGGGGTGATTCTGTTTTTTTAGCATCAATCATTAAAGGTAGCTGAGTATCATAAAGCAATTGGCATTCCTTGATTGTCAGAAAGAGGTATGATCAGCTACACCTAAAGATCACTTCCCTTTCTCCAGAAGCATCTAATCTTAAGGCTTTTCTATTCCATGAGGGCCCTCCTCACTTTGGAATAGGCTTTTCCATCCCATTTTCTGGGGGGGTCATTGACCCACTGTGGGGAGGGGATAGTTTGATCCATGTTATCAACAGTTATATACATCCCTGCTAATTAACTTATTTTGCCTAGAAAACATGCCTCGGTTTACCTTAGCTGCATTTTTACTTACCTTAATATGGGAGAGTCTTTCTAACAGGCTGAATTATTGCTACCAACCACTCGAATTCATTCAGTTGGCAGATACCCAGATCGATCTTTCACCTACTTAGCCTTTGGTGTCAAGTGTTTGTGTGGGACAGTTTCAGAATGATACTAGGGGTTAAAATGGAATATTGCTCACAATGGAAAAATCTGGAATCTATAGTCTATTCATAGCTCCAGAGTAAGAGTTCTTAATCTTTTCTTGTCATAGACCCCTTTGGCAGTCTTGTGAAACTAATCAACCCCTGCTAAGAATAATGGTGGGTTGGGGTTTTTTTGGTGTTTTTTTTTTTAAAACAAAATTATATTTAAATAAAGATGTATTTTTTTTCTATTCAAATTCATGGTTCACCTGAAATTTATCCATGGACCCCTAGGTGGTCTATAGCCCACAGGTTAAGAACCCCTGCTCTAGAGCTCTCACCCCATGGTTAGCTTCTTTCTCTGGTCATAATTCCCACTATTTCCACAAGATTCAGGGACTTACATACAAATTAGTTTATTAAACATAGTTTAAAAAAAAGAAATGGGTCCTGCACTTCTGTATAGGTTTACATACCTTGGGTAGTCTCATAAACCTCCTCCCATTTACCTTCTCAAATCTGGGAGATGGAAAAAGAAAATTCCCAAAAGAATCACATCCATATATCCATCCATAGACCAAAGAAGGAAAGGAATGGGTGTTGGGATGGAGGGGGGGGAGGGGAGTGGTACAGGACTCTTATCAATGGATCCTGGAACAAGTATTGGAAATTAGTCTCTCTCCTTAGAACATGAGCCCAAATCATCCCAGTAAGTTGTCAGCTTCAGCCTTCAGGTTCCTTTCTCACCATAGCTTTGTCTGTGGGTTTTCCACAACAGGTTCAGTTATTGGCCATTGGAGTCTTGGACCATAGCAGCAGAAGCCATAATCTCAGCCTTTCCAGTCCCATTCCAATGACCACCTCCAAGCCCCACAGATGTCCACAAGGTGATTAGGAAGTCTGAATCTCAAGGGCAGAAGAAAAGACAGAAAGCTAAGTCTGACTCCCACAGTCCACAGCTTATGTTCCTCTATCCTATTCTGTAGTTTCCTAACTACCATGAATGTGTACTCTGTGAAATGCCTGGTGATGGGACAGAGGGAAAGGGATCATTCTCTCATGTGTCAGGATCATCTGAAGCTGGTTTTCCAGTGTCACTATCCCTGACCCAGGCCTATCCACATACCTTATTTATAAGGGAAGTCCATTGCTGGACTTCTCTGCTAAGTTGTTTTCTGCTCTCTGCTTCTGTGTTTCTCAGTTATATCTCCTCTTTAGCTGTTCTGACTTGACCACTCTCCCTATTTCAAACCCTAATTGTGTCTTGTCTAGATTATTGTAATAGCCTCTTTGTTCTGTCCTTCTACAGTTACTCCAATCTCCTAGTCCATCTTTCATAAAGCTACTCAAATTATCCTCCTAAAGAACAGTAGTGCTTTGCTTTTTTTTTTTTTTTTTTTTTTTTTTTTGTGTGGCAATTGGGGTTAAGCGACTTGCCCAGGGTCACACAGCTAGTAAATGTTAAGTGTCTGAGGCCGGATTTGAACTCAGGTACTCCTGACTCCAGGGCCAGTGCTCTATCCACTGCGCCATCTAGCTGCCCCAGTAGTGCTAATAACACAGTTGTCCTGTGTTATTCTTGTGCTCCAACGTGTTCAGTGGCTCCCTCTCATCTTTAGGATAAAATACAATTTCCTTAGCCCTTCATCATCTAACTTCAGGCTTTTTTTTCACATTACTCTCTGTATGCACTCTACATTTCAATCTAATTGAACTACCAGCTATACTTCAAGTCTTATCTTACATTGAGTTAGCTACCATACCTAGAATGTAGTCCTTCCTCGTATCAACTTTCTAAAACTGGGAAAGAGAGGGGTGGGGGAGAGGGAAAGGGAAAGGGAGAGGGAGAGGGAGAGGGAGAACATTCAAGTAACTGAGAGAAGGTGAGGATCAGGAAAGGATGTATGTAGAAAACCAAACCTGAGCTTTCTGCTGTGATGAAAGCTATAAGGCTGATGTGAGCAGGGAGTCCATTCCAAATATGGGGGACTACCTACACAAAAGCAAAGAGATGGGAGATGGAAGGTTTTGTATGAGGAACAGCCAGTGGGCCCATTTGAGTCTTAACAGAACATATGAGGGATATAATACAAAATGAATTTTGGAAGGAAGATGGAAGACAAATTGGGGAGGACTTTAAAATGCCATGCTGAGGGTTTCCTGGACTGATGGGGAAGAGTTCACCACCTTGTGTCTGAGGTGTGGCTCACCACCAAGAAAACTACACACGTGGTTGGAGTTTGGGGGCTTTATGAAAGATGGCCTGATGATACCGTTAAAGTAATATGTATTGTGCTTTTCGGATTTCCATCCCTTAATGGAAAGGGCTTACAAGTCAATAAAGAGGACTGCACCCCGAGTCACAACCCTTTGCTGGGTAAGGGGTTGAACAGTGGTATTTAAAACGTCCTTTATACACGGAAACCCTCTAATAAGAAATTCACATGAACAAAATTATAGTAATTGTATATCACCATTAGAAATTGAAACGTATTTGTCTAGAAAATTCATATTTTATTAGTATCTAAAGCAGTCAGGCATTTTATTGCATTGTTAGAACTTATGTTTACAAGTATTTTTTTTTACTATTGCAGAATTGTGCTATTTAATTATTGCAGGAATATCAGTGATTAAAGCAGCAACTAAATTTTCAAAAAATTTAAAGTTGGAAGGTTCATTAGAATCATCTAGGATTTCAAAATAACACCTAATTTTAGAGAACTTTATATTGTAATTTGAATATGGAATTTTGTATATCTAGACTTTTCCCTTTGGGGAATGGTGGGCATGGAATATCAGTTCCCCCAGTAATTCCTTACCAGGTGGCTACCACAGCTCTTTTAGTCTTTTCTCGGTAATGCTTATGGTTGAGTTTTTAGGCATTTCTGTCATTAAGGATTTTGACTGACAGCCTACACCTGGTCTCTAAATGCAGTAAGAAAAGCAATATGGAAGAAGAGATCACCTACTTTGGGCCCAAATATAGCCTTAGTGCATTTCATCCCTCCCCTTCTTTGATATATTACTTAATTTTAACATTCTTTTATTTTTTAATTTTGAGTTTCAAATTCTCTTTCTCCCTCACCCACTGAGAAGGCAATCAATTTGATATCAGTTGTACATGTGAAATTATTTCCATTGAGGGGATGCTCATCAATTGGGGAATGACTGAACAAGTTGTGGTATATGAATGTGATGGAATACTATTGTGCTATAAGAACTGATGAACAGGTGGATTTCAGAAAAACCTGGAAAGACTTACATGAACTGATGCTAAGTGAAGTGAACAGAACCAGGAAAATATTGTATACTGTAACAGCAACATTGTGTGGTGATGAACTGTGAAAGACTTAACTCTTCTCAGCAATACAATAATCCGAGACAATCCCAGAAGACATATAATGGAAAATGTTCTTCACATCCAGAAAAAAAAAACCTATGGAATCTGAATGCAGATCAAAGTATACTATTTTCACTTTATTTGTTGTAATTATTTTTCCTTCTTGTGATTTTTCCCTTTTGTTCTGATTCTTCTTTTACAACATGACTAATACGGAAATATGTATAACATGTATGTGTGTGTGTGTGTATATATATATATATATATACATACACACACATGTATATACACACATATAAACCTATATCTGATTGCTTGCCATCTTGGGGAGGGGGCAAGGGAAGAGAGGGAGGGAGAAAAATTTGGAACTCAATCTTAAAATGAATGTAGAAAACAGTCTTTACATGTAAATGGAAAATAAAATACTACCAAGAAAAAAAAAATGCCATGCTGAAAAGTTTGTATCTTATCTTAGAAGCAATATGTAACTATTGAAGGGGTTTTTGTTTTAGGATTTGTTTGGGTTTTTTTTTTAACAATGTATGTGTGTGTGTGTGTGTGTGTGTGTGTGTGTGTGTGTGTGGGCAATACAATCAGTTCTGTGTTTTAGGACTACAAATTTGGCAGCCATGTGGAGGAGGTGTTAGAGAGGGAAAAAGACTAGAAACAGGGAGACTGGTATCAATTAAGAGGATATTATAACAGTCCATACTAAAAATGGTGACGTTCTAAACTAGAATAAAGGTTATGTGAGTAGTGGGAAAGGGATAGATATAAGAGATATATAGAGGCAGCATCAACAGAACTTGATAAGCATTTGGAAATGGGAGTTGAGAATATGGTCGGGTTATGAGTCAAGGAAGATGCCAAGGTTTTCAACCTAGGTTACTAGAAGGATAGAGGGTGCCATTAACAGAAATGGGGAAACTTTGAGGAAGGTTGAGTCAGGTTTTGGACATGTTGATTTTGAGATGCCTATGAGATATGTCCAGCAGACAGCCAGTAACATGGAGCTAGCTGTCAAAAGAGAGATTAGAGATGGACATATTGATGTGGGAATTGTCTACATAGAAATGGTGATTAAAAGCATGGGAACTTATTTGGGGGAAAATTAAATATTATTTTAAAAACCCATGAGAAGGGGCATCTAGGTGGTGCAGTGGATAGAGCACCTGAGTTCAAATCCGACCTCAGACACTTGACACTTACTAGCTGTGTGACCCTGAGAAAGTCACTTAACCCCAATTGCCTCACCAAAACAACAACAACAACAACAACAACAAAACCCATGAGAACTGATTCAAAGGAATGGGAAAGGGTAAAGAAGAAGGAGATTTAAGTTTTCAGAGAAGAAAGGAGTATGAGGAAAGTTGGGAAGGTAGGTGCCATTAGAACCTAATTTGGAATACATTTTCTAAGTCCTAAATTTTGTCATTTGCAGTAAAATTCCTGGTTGATTGGAAGTAGCACACATTCTGAAAGGCAAATGAAAAGGAAAAGAAGAACTTTCCTAATTCATTTGTTTTATATTTTAATCCTCTTTTGGAAACATTTCAGTGTCTTGGGGTGGTCTATACCTCTGACAACTTACAAACTGAACCACACTCTAATGAAATGACTGGTTTAAATTCTGTGCATAGTCAAGCAGGGGGCATTTAAAGTGAATTATTCAAGCAGTGCCCATTATAGACTACAACCACACCGAAGGAAGTCTTTCATAAAGAAAAGTAGAATCATATTAAGCTACATGTGCATATACATGTATATATCTATATTAGAGAAGCACAGTGTTATTTATATATATGTGTATGTATGAATACATATATATGTGGGGTATATATGTGTGCATATACATGTATATATCTATATTAGAGAAACACAGTATTATTTATATATATGTGTGTGTGTATGAATACATATATATGGGGGGTGTATGTGTGTGCACACACATGATTTAGTATATTATATGTAATATTTTATATTATAAAGAGGGAAAATAAAATTAACATAACACGGAGGAAGTCACTCATTTATCAGCACACATTTGTTAACCAGAAATGGCAAACTATGGCCTGAGGGTCAAATCTATTCCCCTCTCCTGTTTTCAACTTTCTTTACAAATGTAAAAAAAAAACAAAACTATTCTTAACTCAAGAGCTATATACAAAAACAAGTAGTGGTTTTCCAACCCCTGGTATAAATGAAAGATAATATTGTCATTTTGTCGCATGAGAAATACAATGCTGTTCATGTGGTTGCTGTTGACATTATGAGACTTATAACCAACACATAACCAACATGGTGGAAGTGCCTGTGAGAAATACTGTAGACCACCAGAGACAGGAAGCACCTTCATAGTTCAAGGTAAACAGGCAGAAATTGGTAACAACTGGTTCATCCATAGAGAAACCTAATGGTGAAGTTAGACTGAGTTTGGAGGCTGGCAGGAGTGAAGGAAAAGTGAAGAAGCCAGAATGAGTAGAAGAGAGAGCTCTGGGTTGGGTACTAAAAAAGACAGCCTTAGGGCTTATACTCAAATAGCCAAACATAAAGGACCCTGCTCACTTGGCGCCCAGGTGGCCTGAGATCTGATGGTTTTGATCTTCATTTTGAAATCACTTAACCTCCCCAAATTTCAGGTTTATCAACTGTAAGATGGGAGCAACACCTGCCTTACCTGCCTTACCTGCCTCACAGGGATGGCGAGGGAAGGACTTGACCACTAGACAAATGTAAAGTGGTTCATTGTGATTGTAATTATTATGTGTCCAACTGGAGGCAGCAAGTCACATCAGAGGATCTGGGTTCATATCCTGATTTACTATCTATGCAACTCTACTGGCTTCAGTGTCTTCCTCTATAAATGGAGGAGGTTAACCTGGAATCTCTAAGGTCCCTTCTGGTTCTAAATCTTTGATTCTATTATCATTACCTAGTTCTGGGTGCACTTGAGATCGAGGAAGAAGAAATCAGATTTCTTTGAGAGGCAGGACAACTGGGAAGGGGTTTGACTCTGCATCTAATGATCCACCATTTATATTTTGCCTGTAGATGAGAGAGGGAAACAGACAAGAGCTCTTGCATATGGTGAATAGCTCTCACATATTTCTTATATTTAAAATGACTGGTTGAGTTTTATGCTGAGGTAACTCACTTCTGAGAGGATTGGGACTATGGGTTTTAAGAAGAAACCCTCAACAGAAAGGACTTATAAAGAGTTGCCTGCTGGGGAGACCTTGCTTTTTATACATGAAAGAAAATTTACAACAACATTGTCAAGTATCCAAGATTCATCCTCCCAGTTTACCAAGTATGGAAATTGAGCTACATCAGAATTAGATTAACATAAAGTCAGTAAAAAAATTATGAATTTTAACAGCACAGATGTTACAAGCAAGGTGCAACATGATATTTTGTGTTAACAATGGTGATTCGCATATTTTTTCCCCTTTGATACTTGCCATCTAAGAGAGCTTAGGGAAGAGTTTTACAAGGATTTCAACATGAAGCTCCTCATGAACACCATACCTGGCTCTATGAGAATGTACTCAAGAAGTAGGTGTGCAGCTGATATTGATGCCTGTAGGACAAGACAAACCCTTAGTGAATTCTGATCCAGGGACTGCAGGAGCTATGGCTTTTTGTGGGAGGGAAATCTCTTTTTTTCTCTTCCTAAAAAAGGAGTGAGAGCTGAAACCTCAGACAAAGACTTATTTCATTCTAACCCCCTTGTGTTATTTTATTTTACTTCAATTACATGTAAAAATAATTTTAACTTTTTAAAAAAGCTTTCAGTTCCCAATTCTGTCCCTTGCTTCCTCCCTGAGACAGTAAGCAATCTGATACAGGTTATACATGTGCAATCATGTAAAATATTTCCATATTAGTCATTTTGTGCAAGAAGATGAAAGAAAGGAAGGAAGAAATTAAGGAAGGAAGGAAGACATAGAAAATGAAAAATAGTATGATTCAGTTTCATATTCAGACAACATCAGTTCTTTCTCTGAAGGTGGATAGCATTTTTCATCATGAATCCTTTGGGGTTGTGTTAGATTATTATATTGCTGAGAATAGCCAAGTAATTTACAATTTTTCATCATACAATGTTAAATTTTTACAGTTTTTTTTAACATCCTGCTCATCATTTCTTATAGCACAATAGTATTCAATCACAATCATACACCACAGCTTGTTCAGCCATTCCCCAAATTGATGGGCATCCCCTCAATTTCCAATTCTTAGCTACCACAAAAAAGAGCTACTATAAATATTTTTGTACAAAAAGGTCTTTTCCCCCTCCCCCTTTAAAAAAAAAAACTCTTTGGGATATAATCCTAGCAGTGGTATTGCCAGATCAAAAGGTATGGACAGTTTCATAGCCTTTTGGGGATAGTTCCAAATTGCTCTACAGATAGTGTTTTGGTTTTCCCACATCTCCAAAATTTAGCATTTTCCCTTTTTGTCATGTTAATTAATCTGATAGGTATGAGGTGGTATATTAGAGTTGTTTAATTTGCATTTCTCTAATCAATAGTGATTTAGAGAATTTTTTTCACATGGCTATATATTAATTTATTTGTCTAGAAATGCCTGTTTATATCCTTCAACCATTTATCAATTGGTGAGTGACTCATATTCTTATAAGTTTGACTCAGTACTTTCTACATTTGAGAAATGAGGCCTTTATCAGAAATACTTGCCATAAAAAAATTCCCCCAGTTTTGTGCTTTCCTTTTAATTTTGGTTGGGGTTTTCTTTGTGCAAAAACTTTTAAATTTGATACAATCAAAATATTATATTTTTATTTCAAAATGTTCTTTATATCTTGTTTGATCCTAAATTCTTCCCTTATCCATAAATTTGACAGGTAAACTATTTCATGCTCTTCTAATTTGCTTATGGTATCATGTGTAAATCATGCAGCCATTTTGATCTATGTTTAGTTTCTGTCATATTGTTTTCCAGTTTTCCTAGCAGTTATTGTCAAATAATGAGTTTTTGTCCCAAAAGTTTGGATCATTGGGTTTATCAAATACTAGATTACTATGATCATTTACTACAATGCAATGTATACCTAATCTATTCCACTAATTTACCACTCTATTTCTTAGCCAGTACCAGAGTGTTTTGCTGATTATTACTATGTAATAATTTGAGATCTGGTATGGCAAAACCATTTTTAAAAATGCAAGAATTGAGGAGACATTCCAACACTGTTATAACACAGAGAATGAGGAAGACTGGCCAGTAGAAACAAGAATGAGGGTCTATGAATGTCATGGCATAGCTGGCCTGAGATCAAAAAGGAGATAGAATAGACATAACTAATACTAGCTAGGAAGGAGGGAAGGAGGGAAGGAGGGAAGGAAGGAAGGAAGGAAGGAAGGAAGGAAGGAAGGAAGGAAGGAAGGAAGGAAGGAAGGAAGGAAGGAAGGAAGGAAGGAAGGAAGGAAGGAAGGAAGGAAGGAAGGAAGGAAGGAAGGGAGGGAGGGAGGGAGGGAGGGAGGGAGGGAGGGAGGGAGGGAAGTTGGTTAAAGGAAAAGAGTCAAAGGTGAGAGGAAGGAGGCACCTGACTGCCTGTAAAGAATTAAGAGCTGCCTTATTTTCTTCTCCTCAACAAGAACATAGTACATTTAGTTCTGTGTATAGTAGATAGGTATCAGTAGGGAAGGACTTGTTTCCAATATTGCCATGGGTCTGAGTCACAAAGATTGCTGAGAGGAGGCTAACTACTGATATGGACAATCAGGGTGTCATGTCATTAGTTAGGAATGTTGAACCAAATGGACAGGTCAGCTAGGCTGTTGACCAAGGGGCAAGGAGCAACTGAACCAAGCAGAGCATATCTGAGTTGTGCTGAGCAAGAACACTGCAGTGCCAGTAGCCAGGACATGTGCAGACTAGGCCAAGGGACACCAAAGTAAGTGAGTGAATGGAAGTCCCAAAGAAAGCAGGTACAATAGAAGCATAGGCTTTGCCTTCATTGAAGTTCACAAATCCACACCAGGGGACTTCCCTTCTAGATGCTATGAATTTGTTTATATAGACAAGGGAACTGACCTTTTAGGAAAGGAGTGGCTCTCCCTGCATCCTGTTGCTAACTGGGACTCAGATGTGAGTTTATTTATGTGTTCTAATAAATACTCCTTATATTCCAATATTTACCAAGATCTTCTTACTTGTTATAAATGAGCTGGAAACAAGCCAAACTAAGTTGTCCCCAGAGATGTCTTTTGGTTAGGGGCAAACTGGAGTCACACTAATGTTAGAGGTTCCTTAAGATTGGGCACAGTCCATCTACCAAGAGTGGAGAGATGGGGGTGGCTAGGTGGCACAGTGGATAAAGCACTGGCCCTGGATTCAGGAGTACCTGAGTTCAAATCTGGCCTCAGACACTTGACACTTACTAGCTGTGTGACTCTGGGCAAGTCACTTAACCCCCATTGCCCTGGAAAAAAAAAAAAGAGTGGAGAGATGTAGGTACCCTGCTTGGCACACTGACTAGATGTGCAAAAATGTTCAACATGTAATAACCCAAGTTCAGGCAAAAGAAAGTCCTTTACATGAGGAAACCAGAACTCTTCACACATCTGTGGAAATGAGGCTAGGAGTAGACTTTGGTTTCATTGGTACAGAGAACTCTCTTTGCCAATGCAGAGAACAGGACTGGAAATCTAAAGACCTTGGTTCTAGTCTTTGTTCTGTCATTCATTCTGGGTGTAATTCAGTCATTTTCCCTTCTTAAGGCCCCAGTCTCTTCATTTATAAGATGTCAGCATTGAACTTGCTGATGTCTAAGGTCCATTCTAGCTGTACCATTCTATGAACAAGTGTGGGCAAATATGACTCCCCATAGAAAATGGAGCAGGGGGGGCATCTGTGTCATGCTGCATGAGATCATTGTAACTACTCATGAACAAAAATTTGATTATTGATGTGATAATTCACAAATGAAGGGTTTCCACAGTTCCTCACGTGAATGTGTTGCCTACAATATTCAATGATAACAACAAATACTAAGTCTGGATTAAAAAAAAAAAAGAAAAAGCAACAACTCTACAGGTCCTGAGTTTAGGGAATATATACGTAGGGGTTGTATATATGCAAATAAGTATCAGAAAAGGCAGATACCATCTGAGAGCCAAACAAAACATGATGAGAAGTTTGAATAACAGGGAAGCATTTTCAGCTGATGTTAATTAGGTTTCTGGAAGGAGGTAGCCACTAAGCTTCTCTTCAAAGGAAAGGAAAGAATATTACAGGCAGAAATAGAGTTCATTCCACAAGCAGGAAGCAGAGAAGCATCAATAACTTGGAAATCAAAGAACATGGGTTCAAATTCCCCACCTGACATTTACTACATTTGTGACATTGAGCAAGTCACAACCTCTACTCAACTCACTATTCTAAACTATAAATTGAGAGGGTTAGATTAAATAGCCCCTAAGGTCTCTTTGAGCTCTATAGCTATGATTCTATGGGAGAATGAAGCTATAATAAATGATGAACCATGATAAACTGAGCTATAATGAATAATAAAAAGGAATATGACATTTGGACTCAGCTTACAGAAAATCTGGCTTCACATTTCTATTTTCACAACAGGCAAATCGAGGGCAGTGAACAAATCAGCATCAGTCATACAGGTGGCTTATTAATGAATGAAACTGCTAGACCTAAAAATTCAGGGAAATGTAGTTAAATTCATGATTAATTGCCTAGCTCTTTAAGCAATAAATGTAGACACTGACCTTTAAAGTAGCAACCTCATTGAAAAAGGAGGTCAGGCAGAGAAAGGGCTTCAAAAACAGAGTGGCAGGTAAGATTAACATTGTGCCTGCTGAAATGGAAATTAGAGCTCTGGAGTTCTAGCTTAATAAAGGGGACCTGGGGAGCCAATGCTTAAGGAAGGAGTATTCAATACTAAATATCCTGGCAAATGGTACCTCGTCCCAACACCCCAAAGACTCTAATGAAGACTTGGACCTATATTGGGGTGAGATTGCAGGCATCAACTATGAGAAACATGTCATGAGAAAGGTTTTAATCAGAATTTTTCATTTGGGATTCCTGGATGCTGTATCCTAAACTCTAACCAGAACAAGTGAATGGAATCAAGCAGAAATCTATCCAGTACTACCTTAAGTAAAATTGTCAATTAGGGAAACTTTATCTTTAGAAACCATAGATCACTCCCCCTTTTATATGCCCCTTTTCCCTTCTTACTATCCTTTTTTGGTACCAAGCACTCTCCTGAGGAAAAGGGCTGTTCTATTTTACTCACCTCTAGGTTTTTCTCTTTTTCCATCAGCTTGGAGCACCTATCAACTTTATTTCTCCCATTTCAGGAGCCCAGTGACTAATACCTAAGTACCATCTAACCACTTAATATCAGATAGCTTTTACAAAGGTATTAAATAAAGGAAGATCAAATATATAATCATTTACCCCAGCACATCCAGGGTATCATGCCTCCTAAAGATAGACAGATAGATAGATAGGTAGATAGAATGAAAGAATGAACGGAAGGAAGGAAGGAAGGAAGGAAGGAAGGAAGGAAGGAAGGAAGGAAGGAAGGAAGGAAGGAAGGAAGGAAGGAAGGAAGGAAGGAAGGAAGGAAGGAAGGAAGGAAGGGAGGAAGGGAGGAAGGGAGGAAGGGAGGGAGGGAGGGTTCCAGGTCCTAGAATTAGGAAGAATTGAGTTCAAATCCAGTCTCAGATACTTACCAGCTATGTTACCCTGGGCAAGTCACTTAACCCTGTTTTGCCTCAGTTTTCTCATCTGTAAAATAAGCTAGAGAAGGAAATGGAAAACTATTCTAGTATCTTGGCCAAGAAACCCCCAAATGGGGTCACAGAAAGTCAGACTTGACTGAAAGGACTGAACAACAAATACCATTTCAGTCTCTAAAGGACTGGAGGAAGAAGGGAGAGAAGAAATTTGATTGACAACTTTGCTCAGTTCCAGTACTGCCAGGTGGCTCAGTGGGATAGAACACCTGAGAGGGAGTAAGGAGGGCCTGAGTTCAAATCCAATCTCAGACACTTACTAGCTGTGTGACCCTGGGCACGTCACTTAACCCCAATTGCCGAAAAAAATCAATAAATAAAAAATTTTAAAACCCCAAACTTTGCTTAGTTCCTATGAACATTAGTCTCACCCAGTTTTTATTCAAAGCCAGCATCTGGGCCGAATTTCTCAAACACTCATTTCTCAGGGCATCACTGCTCACCTGGTTATAAATATCCTGTTTATATTTCTCGAGTCTTGAATCCCCAAGGTTAAAGTTCCAGGTCAGATCCTTTAGACTGAGCTTTTTGAGGGCAGGGAATATCATTTTCCTTTCTTCATATTCCCAGCACTTAGCACAGGGACTGGTATATAGTGTAAAGAATTAATTGTTATTTGAGGTTTTTGTGCCTCGATGTGCACTGCCCTGGGGCTCTGCAAACTGCATAGTACTCCACCCACTGGTTGTAACCATTACCATGGCGCTGGCACCTCACGTCATCACCACTCGCCAACGCCTACATGGGCCTGGCAAAATTATAATGATTGGAAGCCTAGTGAGGGCAGTCATGTGACTGTCAGAGCGGCCATCCCATTGGCTGAGGCTGTGTGGGGTTTTTCTGGGATTGGGGGAGGAAAATTGGTCATTCTAGCAGGACACTGGAAGGCTACAGGAGGTCTGCGGCTTATTCTCAGCTGATTCCTGGGTGGTGGTATTTTCTCAGGTTCTATAATTTCCCTTTCCCCATTTTATTTCCTTTCCCTTGATCCTACTGATGCAGTTTGTGTGTGTGTGTTTTTTTTTAAGTTCGTTCTTGTTAAAATAAATCCTGTTCTGTTTTGAGCGAGGCTGCCGGTCTCCTTCCTTGCCCCAATATTGCAGTGAGCCGCTTAGCTAACACTCCCCAATTAAAAATTGGTCCCGGGGCAGCTAGGTGGCGCAGTGGATAGAGCGCCGGCCCTAGATTCAGGAGTACCTGAGTTCAAATCCGGCCTCAGACACTTAACACTAGCTGTGTGACCCTGGGCAAGTCACTTAACCCCAATTGCCTCACTAAAAAATAAATAAATAAATAAAATTGGGCCCCACAATAGTAAGTGCTCAATCAGGGCTTGTTGGCTGATTCTGATTGTGACAAGTACATACCATTGGCCAAATTGCAAATCTAATGCCTAATACAGAATTAGGAAGAGGGTGAAGTCACCCAGATGTTAACTTAAATGTCTACATTTAAACAAATATTTCTTTCTAGAGATAATTTCCCTAGTTGGAAAGTGTTAGTAGATGTAATATCCTAATTGGCCTCAGTGTTCCCTGTGCAAGTTAGGCTAGTTTTTTTCCTTAAAAGATATTGAGGGGAGGGACAGCTAGGTGGCGCAGTGGATAGAGCACTGGCCCTGGAGTCAGGAGTACCTGAGTTGTCCGACTCCAGGCTTCCTGATAATTCTTAAAACATCATTTTCATATTGATGCCCCTACTGCATGTGTGACCATGGACAAGGCATTTCACTGTTTTGAATCTAAATTTCCTATTTCTTAAATGAAAGCGTTAGACTTGATAACATGCAAAGCTCTGTTTACAGATGACTTCGTACTTACTGGTAGCATAGCGCCTCAGACTATTGAAGAGCTTTAGAACCACTTGAAAGAAGTTGGCTTCCCTATCCAAGTGGATGCATTTCCCTCTGTATAATGCTCCCTTTATATTTCTCAGAGACTATGGTGCTCCACAACTCCCAGTCATATAATATCAAGAGATTATGGGCCTTTGTTTTGTTTGTTTATTTATTTAAAGTTTTGAGTTCCAAATTCTATCCCTCATTCCCTCCCTATGGACCTTTGTTTTGTTTTTTTTGTTTTTTTTGTTTTTTTGCGGGGCAATGGGGGTTAAGTGACTTGCCCAGGGTCACACAGCTAGTAATTGTCAAGTGTCTGAGGCCGGATTTGAACTCAGGTACTCCTGAATCCAGGGCTGGTGCTTATCCACTGCGCCACCTAGCCGCCCCCTGGACCTTTGTTTTGAAAGAAATCATTAAATAAAGGAGTTTTGCAAACTCCCAAAGACAATCCCTCCTGTTCTTAATTCTTGGCCCAACTTGTCTATTGGTATTACCTCTGTGTGTGTGCATACACACACATACACACACATTCATATCTGTGTGGGTATATTTATGTGTGGATGAAATTTCAAAAGTCAGTGTAATTTTAAGCTTTAATGGCTTAAAACCACAATAAAACTTTTGACATACCATATAGAAATTGATATATAGATATAGTTGATATAGACATGTATGTGTTTATATATATGTGTATAGAGAGTATATAGACTACAGTTTATATAAACAGTATACATATTACATATATACATAGAGAGTAAGTATATAGGTATGTATAGGTATGCAACCTATTATTATTATTATTCTTCATCTTTGTATCTCCCACAATAGTCCTTCCTGCTCCTTGCACATGATAACTGTTCAATCAATATTTGTTGATTAAGGAAGAAGGAAAAATCTTAAGACTCTAAAACTAATATTTTCTAGTGGGTGGAGCTTTCCCTTTAAATCCAAGGTTGGCAAAGTATGACCAGAGAGCCAAATCCAGCCAACTACCCATTTTTGTATAGCCTGCAAGCTAAGAATTCTTTTTACATTTTAAAATTAAAGCCAGAATTTATTTTAAAATGTTATAAACAAAAAACAAAAAAAAACCATTCTTAGCCCACAGGCCACTGTAAAAAAATCAGGTGACTATATTTTATCAGCCTCTGCTCTAGACCAATCCCAACCATGCTTCCAAGTTCATGTAAGTTGGCTAGGCCATGGCCTCAGCATGATTAGAGAATTAATGTTTCAGTTTTTTTAACCTTTATTTTTCTTGCTTTTTTTGCAACATGACTAATATGGAAATGTTTTGTATGACTGCATATGAATAATGAGTATTGTAATGTTTGCCTTCTCAATGAGTTGGGGAAGACTAGAGGGAGGGAGAGAATTTGGAATTGAAAATAAAAATAAATTTTAAAAGTATTAATGCCTTTCTCCTTCCATTTGGAAATCAGAAAGAACCAGAGTGGTTTTGATTCGCCTGTTTCCTTACAATAGTCTTCCCAAATTGTCACCAGTAACCATTTCAGACTGCAGAGCCTGGTACCATGGTACCATGGAGTGAGTTAGAAGCCCTGGATCAAATCCTGACTCTGCTACAATGTAAACTTAGACAAGTCACTTTTCCTTCCTTGGATTCAGTTTCCTAATCTTCAAAATAAAGGGATTAAGAGTAAATGGTTGGGGCAGGTAGGTGGCGCAGTGGATAAAGCACCGGCCCTGGATTCCGGAGGACCTGAGTTCAAATCTGGCCTCAGACACTTGACACTTACTAGCTGTGTGACCCTGGGCAAGTCACTTAACCCCAATTGCCCCACTAAAAAAAAAAAAAAAGAGTAAATGGCTTTTCTCACTTCAAATCTAGGTTCCTATGCTCTAGAAGTGAATTATGCTAGTCTTTACCCACAGCATTCACTTTGTTTTTATTATTATTACAGCATTTCTTATGGAGAGCCATCGACTTCTAGAGTTTTCTTCTTATCTTGTATTTGTCACTTTCTCTGGGTGACAAAAAGATATATTTTGATCTCTGTTCATAGATTTAATTCCCTAAGATACTGCTGGAAGTACAAGTCTGGTCTTTGAAAATCTCTATCTGTTAAGTATTTGAAATCTTTAAGTCCCAAACAATAAACTATACAAATGAGTTTTCATAGTTTCAGTTTCAGTTTGGATTAGTTTAACTGGACAGCTGCCATACGTAAACCCTGAACATGCACTGCAGCAGTTTCATATGGTTGAAAGACTAGATTTGGAGTCAGGAACTTGGGTTAGAATCCAAGTTCTGCCAGCTAACTGATGGTGTGAACAAGGGAAAATCATTTAACCTAATCATAAATCTAGAAAGCATCCAGATAGAACTGTGAATAATGGGTTGGACTTTGAATGAGGAAGACCTGTGTTTGAAACCTGCCTCAGACACTCAGTAACTGCATGGCTCTGGAAAAACTACTTAAGCTCTCTCAGCCTCCGTTTCTTCATTTTGAACTGGGAATAATAATAACACCTATCTCATGGGGTTGATTTTGAAACAAGTAAAATGTTTTGCAAACTTTGAAGCACTAGATAAATGTTTGTTGTTTGTTACTACGACTACTATTACCACCATCATCACCTACCTCACAGCCATTTAATAAACATTTATTAAGTATACACTTAAGGCTGAGACTACAAATATAGCTTTGACAAAAGTCTTTCTCTTAAGGACTTTGCAATATAATAGGGTAGAAAGACAGGTATATGGATATGTGTATGAACTGATGTATAGTGAAGAGAGCAGAACCAAGAGAACATTGTACACAGAGACAGCAATATTGTTTGATAAAGAACTGAATGACTTAACTATTCTCAGCAATACAATGATCCAAGACAATCCCAAATGGCTAATGATGAAACATACTATCTGCCTCCAAAGAAAGAACTTATATTGATTGAACACAGACTAAAGCATGCTATTTTCCCCTTTCTTTCTTTTTTTCTTTTATTCAAGTTTTCTTATACAAAATGACTAATGGTAATGTTTTACATAATTGTACACGTATAACCCAAGTCTGATTGCTTATCACCTCAGGGAGGGGGGAGTGGAAGGAGGCAAGGAGAAATAGAATTTGGAACTCAAAACTAGAAATAAAACTGTATATTATGTTTTTTTAAAAAAGAATACTACCAGAACACCAAAAGGTAGAAAGACCTGATTGTGGCAATTGAATACTAAAGACAATAGCAAAAAAACCTTTTTTTAATTTTTTTTCAAGTTTTGTTGGGGAGAGAAAAGCTCATCAAAGAGGGTATAAATAGGCCTGCTGCTCAGGAAAGACAGATAAAGATAATGATGAGAAGCTGGAACAATTCAACTCTGATTTTTGCTCCCATTTTCTCTGCTAAGGAGAATTAGTTTTGGATTGGGAAGGATAGAACCAAAAAAAATGGTGAGAAAAATTGAAACTGATGGTGTGTGAGGAGAGAGTGGCTCACTACTCCCAAGTAGGTCGGGTCACCAGACCTAGACCAATTATATGCTAGGTACTGGAAAAATTGATAGGTGGGATTGCTGAGTTACTTGGTGAAATCAGAGGATTGGGAAAGATGTCAAACAGCCTAGAGAGTGGCAAATGTTTGATTTCAAAAAGGTAAGAAGGTGGAAAGCCAACCTCGAGGCTTAGCTTCACTTCTCAGCAAAATTCTGAATACAGCTCTCATTTTATCCTTGTGGAGAAATCTGAAACACAGAGTTCTTGCTTTATCTAAATGGATCATTCTGCAGACCTCTACATAAAGCAATTTTTACCTAAGTGTGGGAGACAAATGGACTTAAATTGCAGAGGATGGATGACAGGTGGGGGTCCAGAGACAGACCCAGGGTAAAAGTAGGCTACACTGAAGATAGATATGCGAGTGGGTGGGCAGAATGGGCAAAAGTCTCCTCTCTGCCGCCAGATGTCTCAAGCCAGGCTCCTATCCAGCAGCACTGGTGGCAGCCTCTCCTCTGCTTTCACTTGGAGGGTTTGGATTTTTTTTAGGTTTCTATTTTTTGGGGGGAGGGGCCATGGAGCATGTGTGAGGGGTAGGAGCAAAGAGCAGAGAGCACAGTACTATCACAATAGAGTTAACATAGGGTTGTTGTTGTTTTTAAAGGGAGCTTTCTTTCAGAATTCTTCATGTAAAGTCAACTTTGTACAATGTGAATTTAGATAAAGTGAGAATTGTCCTGTGTAAAAGCTGTCCCCAAAAAGCCTTATGCAATTTTCAGCTATTAAAGCTTTCAACTCTACTAAGACCTTTGGGTCACTATTTGAGATGGAGAAATATGAACTATCTACTTTTTCAGTTAGGTAGCTTTGGAGGATTGGTGTTTGTGCCATGCCAGCCAACCATGCCATCTCCTGAATACACTGAGGGTGTTTAGCCTGAACAAGAGAAGACTTGAGGATCACATATTTGCTGTCTTCATTCATTTGTAGCCCTTTTTGTGCTAGAGGGCTGTAAGGGGCTAAAATTCTAGCTATACTGTCTAAAATATCTAATGAGTGGTAGCCATTAAATTAGAAGCTTTAGCAAGAGTTTAGACTTTTAAGCATTTATTAAGGAAAATATTTGGTGAAGAGAAAGAGAAAGGCCTAGATTCAGCTATCTCAGGGAGTCAGCATCTCCTGCTCCACACTCCACAAGAATCCTCACAAAAGAGAGAGAACCACCCCTTCCTCATCCCACAAGCCTCGTGTGAAACTGGAAACTGGGAACATTCCATCCACTCACACACACAGCTCCAAGGTAATTGGCTGGTAGCTTTCATAGACAGTACCCACGAGCAAACATCACTTCCTGATGCCAAGGAAAAGCCGCATGGCTTGCCCTCAGACGCCTTCTCATGGCGGAGCTTTGCTACAGTAACTCTCTAGCAGGTGGCATCACTCCAATCGTTACAGGACTCAGTTTTGTTTTGCTTATTCCCCACATGCCAAAATCAATGACTGGAAGTCCCAAAGAGGTAGAATTCAGTTTGATTCTATGGGGGGGTGGTGGGGGGGGGAGAATCAACTTCACAATAATTAAAAGTGTCTATAAGTGGAATCAGCTGCTTCAAGACATAGAGGGCTCTCCTTATTACTCTTACAGCCTGGATGATCACTGGCCAGACATGTTGTTGAAAGACTTCTCAGTTAAGTAAGGCTGGGATGAAAATGACCTCCAAGGCCCCTCCTCATTCTGCAATTACATGATTCTGTTTAGGAGCCTCTATGACTCATCTTTTATGGCAGTGCCATCAATAGAAATAGAGAAGTTGAGGAAAGGGAAGGCTTTGGAGGCTAAGATGATAGGTACAGTTTTGAAAAGTTTGAATGGGAGGTGCTACTATGCCCTCAAGTTGGAAATAGCCAGCAGGCAATTAGGAACATATTCTCATTTTTATATGTTGTCTTCCCCATTAGACTGTAAGTTCCTTGAGGGCAAGGACTATTTTTGATTTTCCTTTGTATACTCATTGTTCTTTTACTATGTGTCTGACACATAGTAAAGGTCTATAGCTCTGAGAAGAGGTTGATTTATTTATACACACACACACACACACACACACACACACACATATGAATCATGTGCCAAGATGTGGCAAAGATGCATTCAAGCCAGGGGAGTAAACGAAATCACCAAGGGAGATAGTATATATAGAGAGGAGTGGGATAAGGATAGAACCTTGAGAGAGATATGTATTTGAAGGATGATATGAAGATGAGAACCCAGCAAAAGAAATAATAGAGTGGTCAAATAGCTAAGAAGGGAATTACAATAATGGCTCACAGCAGCCAAGGGAGGAGAAGGTATCTAAGAGCAGATGGTTCATGGTGTCAAATGCTATAGAGAACTTAAGGAAAATGAGAACAAATCAAGATATTTAGCAATAAGGAGGTCACTAATAATAATAGCTCACATTTATACAAGGCTTGAAGGTTTGTAAAGTGCTTTAGAAATTTCATCTCATTTGATCCTTACAACAATCCTAAGAGGTAGATGCTAATATTATCCCTATTTTACAAATGAGGGAACTGAGGCACAGAGCTATTTAAGTGCCTTCTCAACCCTCTATCCACTGTATAATCTAGCTGTCTTATTAGGAGATTGGTTATGAATGGAAGGCAAATTACAAGAGTTCAGGAACAAAACAATTTGGTACTGGCTAAGAAATAAGATTTGTGGAATAAATTAGGTACACATTACGTTATAATAAATGACCATAGTAATCTATTATGTGATAAGGATAAAGTATTTGGGGAAAAAAACCTCATTATTTGACAAAAACTGTTGGGAAAACTGGAAAACAGTATGGCAGAAACTAGGTATGGACCAAAATCTCACACCATGTACCAAGATAAGGTCAAAATGGTAACATGATTTATAAATAAAGGAAGATACCATAAGCAAATTGGGAGAACACGAATAGTTTATTTGTCAGATCTATGGATAATGGAAGGATTTAGGACCAAAGAAAATCTAAAGAGCATTACACAATGTAAAATAGATAATTTTTATTATTTAAATTTTAAAAGTTTTTGCACAAGAAATGCAATGCAACCAAAATTAAAAGAAAAGCAGAAAGGGGGGGTATAGCAAGTATCTCTAATAAAGAACTGAGTCAAATTTACAAAAATACAAGTCATTTCCCAATTGATAAATTATCAAAGGATATGAATATGCAGTTTTCAGACAAAGAAATTAAAGCTAGCTATAGTCATATGAAAAAAGGCTCTGCATTTGAATTGCTATATGAACTAATGAAGTCACACATGTGATGATATGCATTAACTAGTTTATATCATTATTATAGACTATGTAAAAAATGGGTAACCCTAGATAAAGGATGGAGTACTTTTTACTACAAAAATACCTCCAAACCATCCATGCCCTAGTTCAATCAACCAAATAGTAGGTTAATGAATTAGTCAATGTCAATCCACAATATCAATGTCAATATCAATGAACTTTTCTCGGTGGTTATACTTACCTAGCTTTGTTCCAAATTCCCCCAAATAATATTGATTGTTAATGTATCCTGGGAAAGATGGTGGCTTTATCAGGGAGTTAAGGAAAAGAATGAATTGAAGAACTTGTATGAAGTTCTGATACTATTTCACATGTACTTCTGACTCAGCAGGTCATTGAGCACCTTTGTGCCCCAGTTTCCCATTTAAAAACTGAGCACAATAATGCTGACTTTGAAAGTGGTCAGTGTGCTGAGAGTTGCATAGCACTTTAGGTGTCACTAAGTTCTCTACCAATGCTGTACTTATGCCAGAAAAGGCAACCTATTGTTTATTAGCTGAAGTCTAGTGAATCAGCATGCAAGATACATACATCATGACTGCAGAGGTGATGGATGTGAAAGGACCAAAGAAAACACAAATGAAAAAGGGGAGTATGACAGGAAATTTATTGCTAGGTGGAGAAAATAAAAGTGATGGATTGGCAAAGTTTCACCATCAAAACACAATGTTTACTTACTGTTTGCAAATAAAAGTTTTATATCCTATTTCAATAACTAGAGGAAGGAAAGAATAAAAACAATAGGACAGAAACTGACACTGAAATGTGAATTTGTGATTTTGTTAAGTGTTTGTGCTTTGCTTATCTCTCTTGCTTAAGAGCACAAGAACTCATCAATATATTCTGCTATCTCTTTAGCATGCTAGAGTTTCTTGAAAGCAACTTGAGAGAATGGAAGTTCAAGATGACTAGATAGTATGATTTTTTTTTCTTAAACTAATACAATTAGGCTACATGAATAGTAAAGCAAAATTCTAGACTTATTCTTCTGGAATAAGGCCTGCTACATCTCACCTTCAAGGGTCTAGGGGTACCCCAAAGGGTTTTGATGTTTTCTCTGCTGCTACCAGATGGATTACTCATTCTGGCATGTTCCTCTACCCCTGCCCCACTGTAAACTGCTGCTGTTACAATTAACCCTAATTACTGCCATTACATTTAGCCAATTACTATTACATTAGTTTTTACATATAGGTCTTTACAGATGTAGCAAGAATAGATATATAAATGTTGTTATCCCACCCCAAATACTTGAGGACTCCAGAGCAGAACCATGTGAAAAGTTTTGGTATTTTGATAGGATACAGCAAATCCTTGATCGTCCCTTAGTCCTCTCCCAACTCTGTGATGTGACAAGAGGTAGTACCAGTTAAAAAGAAGAGATGATGGCTTCCAACTCATTCTCTTGCTTTTATTCTCCCTTGTGGCAAGTCGTGTTCTCTAGCACTAAATTCCCCTCAGGGAAAGGGGGTAGTATTACACTCTTTCTTCTTACTCTACCACTACTCTTACATGATACATGGACTTATCTAGGTGAGCCTGCTCTTGGCCCCTGGATGCCTTTTCTTCCTAATTCCTTTCCTGAGTAGGTGACCAAATATTGTTCTTGACACACAAATCAAGATGTCTGGAAATCCTAGGTCCGGTGAATGGTGCTAATTGGCATCTAGGGAAACTTCTTCATCAGAGCAGACCAGTCACTGAAAAAAAGTAGGAGCCTAATCCTCTGAAATGACTTGCTGGAGGACAGGAACTTTGAAGAACAAACTGTTTCATGTTTATATAAGGGAATACAAATAAGAAAAAGAAAGAAGCCCTGCCCTCAAGGAGTTTACAATCTAATGGAGGATACCCAAAAGGAAGTGGAAAAATGTTCCCCTCAGCAGGAACATGATGTTAAAGAAATCAAAAACCAAGCAGATTTGCTGGTGGGAAATGAAAAGATGGCTGGAAATTGTGATCCCTCAGTAAAGGGAGACTTTGGAAGGTATTTGTTTCTCTGCCCTCCAGCTCTACATTCATGGCAAAGAGACAAATATGGGTACTGAAATGTTGAGCACCAAGCTGAAGCAGTCTCTATGATGATGAGATTTCTGGTGGTGACCTTACTCCGCGAGAAGCATAATATTTGAGGAGCAGAGAAAATGAAGAGAGTAGGTGGAGCACCCCAAGATCCCTGGGTCCAACAGTGGCTCCTTAGTATTATTAGCTTTGCCTAGTCCAGTGCCTTTTCTACTACACCAAAGTGCCTCTCTCTTTGCTGCACAAAAATAAATTAATAAACAAACAGATAAATGGTGAATTAATTCAATGTGGTGAAACAGTAAGTTTTCCTAGTGCATTTAAGACAATATCCTATTCATCAACATTTGTTTTACACTAACTAGCCTCTCTGAATAAACCCAACATGTAAGTGAAAGTAGTTCTGCCTGCAGCATAAAATCCTTGGCCTTAAGAGGTCATTGGTTTGAGCCAATGCATAAGAAATATTTGCATTGACATATGCCTAAGGTAAAGACAGTCCTGGCCAATTGCACAAGTCTGAACAATCAGAGGGAAGAACAGATAGTTGGCATAATAAAGGCAAGTTGAGGAAAGATAAACCAACTGGGAAATTTTCCCAAGGGGAAACAGAAAGAATATTTTCCTGAAAGGGAATTGTTCTGAGCATTCATCAAACAATTCTGAAAATTCATCCACCAATTTGTCAAGGGACTGTTATTTGCAATGATATGCTAGGGACTGATCGACTGTATTACTATTACTATTATTATTATTATTATTATTATTATTATTACTTTGAAAAGTCACTTTCCCCATTTTTAAGCCCAGAAGAAATAATATCTTAAAATATAGTGTCATTATCTTTGAAGTTTGATAGAACTCTCTAGGGCTTGTGACACTCAACCATTCAAGTCCACATACGATCTGTTTGCTTTCTCTTATTTAAAAATGGGGGAGGGGAAGGGAGCAAAGAGAAGGCAAGAGGGAAAATCTGGCTATTTCATTATTCTCAGATAAATGTGCTCAAGATGTAGATGATCTGGGAATAGGGGTTTTGATCTCCCTAGAGTATTTGTTAAAGGAACAACAACAAAAAGAGAGGGCATTTTTTTTTAATCTGGAAAACAATTCCTTCTCCAAAACCAGGACTCAGAGATTGCATAATGTATTAGATTTTTATTTGTTTAGGATTTCACTGCTCAGTCCTGCTAGTGACAATGAATAAAATCAGACTCTTAGGAGTCTTGTTTGTTGTGATAATGCAAATCCTTCACAAAAGGAAATGAAATACATTTCCTGAGCTTGGAGTACTAATAAGCTCTATTGCTTGCAGTCATCCCATTAAAGGAACAGACACATAGGAGGGATTGAAGCTGGAATAAAAAAAACCCTCCAGCGACCAAATGCAGATAAGGCCTGTCCTGTCCTTTCCTTTAAGAGATCAGCATGACAAGGAGCCTGAAATAACATCCATGGAAATTTTCATCTTCATCTAATTCTCATTTTTGACCCAAGAATGACAGACTGAGAGGTGAGAAAGAGCAAAGAGGCAACATCTGTGCCCAGATAACGTGAAAATAAGAGGTGGCATCATGAAGACAATTAAGTGGCACCTTGGCTTTGGATTGGGGAGCAGGAGTCCTGAGTTCTAGTCCTAAATCTTCCACTAAGCCCCTATGCACTTTTTTTTTTTTTTTTTTTGCGGGGCAATGGGGTTTAAGTGACTTGCCCAGGGTCACACAGCTAGTAAGTGTCATGTGTCTGAGGCCGGATTTGAACTCAAGCACTCCTGAATCCAGGGCCGGTGCTCTATCCACTGCGCCACCTAGCTGCCCCCCCTATGCACTTTTAAACAAGTCACTTGTTCTACCCTCTTTGGTTCTTGGCTTTGTCCTCTGTAAAATGAGGGGCTGTTAGAAGGAATGACCTCTGAGCTTCCTTAAAGGATATCCTTAAGAAATTTTTGTATTGACATATACCTAGGCAAAGATAGCCTTGGCCGATTGTACACATCAGAACAATCAGGGGGAAGAATACACAGCTGGCATTATAAATAAAACTCTATGCAATCCAGGCAGTTTTTCTTTTTTTTTCCCCCCCCAAGAATTACAAGCTTCCCTTAAATGTTCCAGAGCTGGGTAGAGAAGAAGAAAGCCAGGACAAATGGCAGGCCCGGGTGATGAAGTAGTTGCTAAGGAAAACAAAAGGAGAGTCTGACCTCTGGTCTCCAGAGGTGAAAGGTTAGGGCTACAATTGCATTCTGTCTTTAAGTGCAGATAAACAGTGTAAAGAGAGCACTGTTGGGATTGGGGCTATAAAATCTGTAGGCAAAAGCTGGGGGAATTCAATGTTTTGTAGGCTATATCAATCGACAAGCATGTCTTTGTTATCTTCATTACCTAGCATGTTGCCTGGCACATAGTAGGTACTTAATAAATGTTTATTAATTGATTGATTTCACCTTGTTTACTAGCAGAAAACTTGTTAGAAGAAGATAAACTTTTGTCAAAAAGCAATGGGAATTGGCACAGCTAGGTGGCACAGTGGATGGGGCACTGGCCCTGGATTCAGGAGAACCTGAGTTCAAACACAGCCTCAGACACTTGGCACTTACTAGCTGTGTGACCTTGGACAAGTCACTTAGCCCTCATTGCCCCACCAAAAAAAAAAAAAGCAATGGGAATTGGTAGGGAAGGGAATCAGGCAGACCATTCCCCACTCCTCATAAAACAACGGCACTAGCAAGAATTATAGCTAACTACCAATTGCTATTCCCTACCAATTCCCACTGCTTTTGCCAAAAGTTTATGTTTACTGTTTTGCTAGCAAACAAATGGGGAAATCACTTAGACACTGTTTTCTTTGGTTTTCTTCATTGTAAATGGAGGAGAATAATAGTATTTACCTCCCAGAATTGTGTAAAGTAAAATAAAACAACCAAATAAGTAAATGAATGAATGAATGAATAGATAAATAAACAAATGAATGAATGAATGGAGTGAGGAAATTAACAAGTAAATAAATAAATGAGTAAATAAAATAAGATGATTGTTGTAAGATAAGATGAAGTTTCTGTAATTTCTTTTTGTTTTATTTATTTGAAATATGGGGGGTTGTTTCATTTAAAAATACTTTATTTGAAATTTTTGGGGTTTGCAACATTAAGTGATTTTCCCATGGTTAGCCAACTAGTGTCTGAGGCATAATTTGAATTCAGGTCTTCCTAACTATTAAATCCAATGCTCTGAAGAGTTTCTTAATGACTGTTATAGGGGGCAACTAGGTGGCGCAGTGGATAGAGCATCAGCCCTGGATTCAGCAGGGCCTGAGTTCAAATCCTGCCTCAGACACTTGACACTTACCAGCTGTGTGGCTCTGGGCAAGTCACTTAACCCTCATTGCCCTGAAAAAATAAAATAAAATAAAATAAAATGACTGTTATATACTGTCAATCTGAAAATGAATGGTGATGGGCTCAATGTTAATTTGAGGGTGGGCCCAACAGATATAAAAGAAAACTGACTGATAGGGAGGGGGGGTTTTCAAGCAGCCAATTTAACATGCAGGTCAGCAAGGGCATTACCCCAGGCATGGGGAGAGTCTTCACAAGAGTGTCATGGAACTTTAATAACAGCCACTGTTGCTGGCAACAAAAGGGAATCAAGCAATCTCTGGACTTGTGCCCTATTCTTTTTTTGTATGTGTGAGAGGCAATTGGAGTTAAGTGACTTGCCCAAGGTCACACAGCTAGTAAGTATTAAGTGTCTGAGGCCGGATTTGGACTCAGGTACTCCTGAAACCAGGGCTGGTACTCTATCCACTGCACCATCTAGCTGTCCTCTTGTGCCCTATTCTTAGTGGGAGTGTCAGAGGAAGTCAGGAACCCTCAGTCTTTCCATAACATCCCCAAATCATGTGCCGACCCAAAAGCATACCTGCTATCCATGTAAAATGGTCACTCATTTTCATTTTGCTAATTCCCAAGCTTGAGTTAGGGTTCCAAGTTCCACCTGTTGTGGTGAAGAAGCCAGAGGAAGGGTTCCTGACTCAGTGACCTCCTCAGTGGTGGTGATAGCATACCCAACAGTTAATTTACCAGAATCATTTCAGAGGCAGGAACCATCCGTGTACTAGAAATAATCTGGGTTTTCTGTATCAGTTTCTTGGAGATCTCAGGGGAGTTAAAATAAAGTCAACACTTTTAACACAATCATGATCCTGAGTGTAGTCAGGTACCCATTCTCTTTGTCAGGGAGGAAAGTGGCTGGGTTGAGAGCCCTACACCTGGAGATAGTTACATTAGGTTTGGATATTACAGAGATGTCTAATCCTGCAAGGTGGCTGTCAGGGAAATGCTGGGTGTGGTGAGAGCTCAGAAGGGCTTCAACCGCCTGGGGAACATGCAAGTTTAAAGGGGAATCTAAAGTCACCTTTTCCACTAAAATCAAAAGGTCAGAGGTGGCAACAACAGCTCTGAGGCATGGTGGATGGCCCCTGGCCACTGAGTCAAGGACCTTGCTACCCAAGTGGTCTGAAATTATCCCCATATTTTTGACACAAAATGCCGAGATGGTTCCCCTTCTTTTCTGCCATGAATAGGTGGAAGGGAAGGGAGTAGTTAGGAAAACCTGCCTGAGGGCAGGAGAGGGCAGTTTTAAGATTAACTACTGCAGCCTGCAAAATTTTATTCCCGAGTAGAGCTGATCAGGAGCAGAGAATCTTTAAAGAGATCATAAAGGGCTTGAGCTAACAAGAAAAGGGGGCAGGGGCGGGGGAGGTGGGGTGGTCAGTGAGTCCCAGAAAACCACTTAGCTGTCCTTTAGTTGAAGGATGGGGGAAGTTCACCACCACAGTCAGCCTCAAAGGATCAAGGTGGAGACTACTGGCTGATATGTGTCCTAAAAACTTAACCTGAAAATAAGCAAACTGTAGTTTTTCTTTACTTTTTGGCCTTTTAAAATCATTTATCATTGGTGCATAAAGCAGTGATGAAAGTTAATCTCATTAGCCATCTTGATTTAAAGGTACCATCTTTTTACATTTTCATAGAAATTAATTGTAACAGTAATTATTCCTTTCAGGGAGGAAAGAAAAACAAAGATAGAAAATGCCTCATTAATGTTGACTCTGATATGTCACATGTAGTATGAAAATGCAATTTGCCTAAAAATACCATAATAGTTACAGTGAGGACAACATTTAAAAAGTAGATGAATGTTAGGGAAGTGTGTAAACCTGGCAATGAAACAAAATAATATTAAGGGAAGGAAGAAGGTTAAAACAGCATAAATGTGCTTTAACAAAAACACCAGATAGGAATAAAACAAATTCTAGTTGAATGTCCTAATATAAAATAAAACTATTATGAAACAAAACTTACCCAAGCACCGATCTATGAAAAGGTATCGGGGCAGCTAGGTGGCGCAGTGGATAGAGCACCGGCCCTGGATTCAGGACTCCTTGAGTTCAAATCCGGCCTCAGACACTTAACACTTACTAGCTGTGAGACCCTGGGCAAGTCACTTAACCCCAATTGCCTCACTAAAAAAAAAAAAAATCTTTAAAAAAAAAAAGAAAGAAAAGGTATCAAATACACAAAGCCATCATATTTGTTTTTGTTGTTGTTGTTGTTGTTTTTTGGGTTTTTTTTTTTTTTTTTTTTGCGGAGCAATGGGGGTTAAGTGACTTGCCCAGGGTCACACAACTAGTAAGTGTTAAGTGTCTGAGGCTGGATTTGAACTCAGATACTCCTGAATCCAGGGCCAGCGCTTTAACCACTGCGCCATCTAGCTGCCCCCAAGCCATCATATTTGAATGCCAGGAGCATGAAAACAAGAAATACCTGAGATTACCAAAAAAAAAAAAAAAAACCCCACAAAAAACACAGCAGTAAATGTAGTTTCTATCACATCATTATTAGTGTGTGTAATACTTCAATAGTATGTAGTTCATCTGATTTTAGATTAAGAAACTGACTAACAGAGCTATTGAGGAAAACTGTCAAGCACAGCACCAGGGCTAAGTGGGAAAAGTTTCCCTGGCCTATTAGGGAGGCCTCCAGTTTTCAGAGTTTTTTTTTTTTTAATTCTTGCCATTTACACCAAGAGGCCAGATGATTTTGCCCAGGGTCACTCATTCATTATGCCCAAACGACTGCCCCAGAGAAGACATGAACCCAGGTGTTCCTGACTTCGAGATCACTTCTTTATGAATTCACAGTAAAAATATTATAAATATCTATTACATTTCTTAACAAGCAGTTTTGAGCACTTGACATCAGCCTGTTAACAGTTGAATCTGTAACAATTTATAACCCAAAAGAATCCTGGGCTATAATTATCAAATTTCCACATTACAGATTGGTAAACTGATGCAACTCGTTTTAAGATCACGCAGTCACTACAAATATCACAATAAATTCTGACTTTTTAAAACATCTTATTAGGAAACATATTTCATTTAAAATAAGACTAGAATAAATTCAATTAAATAGGATCTGCAGTCCCAAATGGTGTAATTCTCAATTTATCTAAGGCCCATCTGCTATTAGCATTTCATTATGAGACCATTATTAATCAATAAACTCATTTTTACATGGTAATAAAAACTCTGGTAACTGAGAAGCCAGATAGTTCCCCAGATTTAAATTGAACTTGATCTAGATTTAACATTTCTACTATTGGAGATCAATTTCCAATTAAAATTTTAACAAATTTCTTAAAAGCAGGTTAAAAAAACAAATCAAGCTGTAGTCACCCTGTAACTGCACCTCTGTGTAAATTACCTTTCTGAAAATTCTGTTATGAGTAGCAGGAAGAGTTGCATAGCTCAGTGTAAGATAAGGGGCTTATATTGAAATTAGTTGGTTGGGGAGGGGAAAAGGTGTCTAGAGGCCCCTACATCCTCCTCCTCCTTTTCCCAGGCTTAGGCAGCAAGGAGGAAGAAGAAAAATCAGCTTGCTTTTTACTCAGGGACACACATACACACACACACACACACACACACACACACACACACACACACAGAACATTTTAATGCAAATAACATTCCACAAGGACAGACACAAAAACAGTAAACAGTAGTGATAGATATTCTTTTCTTTTTTTTTTTTTTTGGTGAGGCAATTGGGGTTAAGTGACTTGCCTAGGGTCACACAGCTAGTAAGTGTCAAGTGTCTGAGGCCAGATTTGAACTCAGGTCCTCCTGACTCCGGGGCAGGTGCTCTATCCACTGTGCCACCTAGCTGCCCCGATAAATATTCTTAAAATAATTTAGCATGAACAAATTAAGTCCTCCTCTACACTCTCAAAGCCCCATTCATCTGAGCCAGACTTACTGGTCTTTTTAGAGGGGGAACCTCTTGTCAGAGGAGGGGGAGATATTGGAAAATGGCTTCCTACTCAGGGCCCACAATCTTGAGGCTGGCAGAATCAAGAGTAAACTCAAAATGGAGGCCCCACTGTGGCAGCTATCAGTGTTGTGGGTCAGACTTAGTTAAATTCTGCCAATTTTCTAAGTACTTGCAATCATGTAGTCCATGATTTGAAAAGAGTCTGGCAGCTGTCCATTTGGGACCTGTCGGAGTGGCCACATATGGTCCATAATTACAAACTGCAGCTGTCTCCTTTTAGGGAGACGGGTCAGAATGGACCTAAGTTAACAAGTCATCCATGAACATAACCAGACACCCTATCAAAGAGCTCTAGGAACTCAAGCAAAAAGACACACGAGTTTTGGATTTGAGAGACTCACTCACCCAGGCCAAGCATCTAAATTTGGGTATGGACTGGAACACAGAGGATTTCTGATGGCGCCAAGCATCCAAAGTCAAAAATGGGGACTGGCCAGGCAGGGAGTCTTCAATTCTCGGTGGGTCAGCCAATGTGTCAACCTGAAAATTAATGAAAACAATCAATATAACAAAATTAAGGTCTTTAATCAGGATAGAGGAGTTGCAGCTCGTGGTACAGCTCAGCAAGTGCTAGGGTATCCAAAAAGGGAACTAGGGACAGGATGTATATGGGGTACCAAAACAGAGAGAGTGATGAGGCTGTCCTTGGGAAGAGTAAGTTTCTCACAGTTTCACAAGGTAAGCTGTTTTATATAACAAGCCAAAATACATAAAGAAAGCTTGAGAATCTCTGGCAGGGACAGTTTGAAAGATCTACAAAACAATCAGAGCCTGGAATTAACCAATACTGGTCAACCCCAAGCAATTCACTGGCCTGGGAATGGAGATCAGGACAGCTTCAGTCAGTTCTCAGTCAACTGAGTTTGTCAGTACCAAGCCTCAGATCATTCTCCCTCCCTTTCTCATGGAGTTCAGCATTTGGATCACCTTTTTTTCCTTTCCTCTCCAACTCCTGTCCTTATATTAAGGGACTTCAGCATCTAGCTTCATGCTCCCTCAAACTCCTAAACCTTCAGTCCCCCAGTCTTCTTCTTCTTTTTTTTTTTTTTTGCAGGGCAGTGGGGGTTAAGTGACTTGCCCAAGGTCACACAGCTAGTAAGTGTCAAGTGTCTGAGGCCGGATTTGAACTCAGGAACTCCTGAATCCAGGGCCAGTGCTTTATCCACTGCGCCACCTAGCCGCCCCTCAGTCCCCCAGTCTTCTTAAATCTCATGTTACAGGCCCTCACTCCGACTCAGCCATGAGCAGGTAGGGTTATGCCCTGGATCTTACCTTAATCTGCAAGTATTCTACTTTTCTTAATAACCCACACACTTCTCCATGACCTCCTAGGATTCCTTCTCTCTTTGTGCCTTACTTTTCCTAAACCTCTTCTTCATCTTTATAGGGACCTCTAAGCCCTCAATGGTAAACCACTCCAGTATATTTGCCAAGAAAACCCCAAATGGGGTCACAAAGAATCAGACATGACTGAAAATGACTGAACAGCATGTGTCTGTATGTGAGTTATAATAATTTGTATTGGGACTTTGACATTAGAAATATGAGCTATCATTAGTTAACTAATTCCAGTTCCTCCTTTTTGTTATCTGTTCTACATTTCTTGTATATACCTATTATTTACATATGGTAGCCCTCATTAGAATGTAAATTCTTTGAGGGCAAGGGCTACTTTTGCTTTTCTTTATGTTCTTAGTGTTTAGCACAGTTCCTGGCTTATAGAGTTTAATAAATTGGTTGGTTATTATCAACTTCCAGAATCTAAGATTTGGAGTCTCTTTAGAGAGTGCAAAAACAATTCTTCTGTTTTAACAGCAGATTAACACTGATCTTAGACTCACAGATTTAAAACTAAATGAGATTTTAGGGGCCATCTAAACTGGTCTGATCCCACCCCAACTTTACAGATAAGGAAAGTCAACCCACAGAGTTTAGATGACTTGTCCAGGGTTAGATAACTATTAAATATCCCATGTAGAATTCAAAAGCAAGTTTCATTTATTTATTTATTTATTTTCCCAGTGTTCTATCCACTACACACACTGCCTCTCTGCTATTTGCATATCAACACAATCAACTAAACTTTCTTGCTTTTGTTCAGTAACTTCAGTTGTATCTGAAAAAGGATTGTGCTTTTTGTGACCCCTTTTGAGGGTTTTCTTGGCAAGGATACTGGAGTATTTTGCCATTTCCCACTCAGGCTCATTTGACATATGAGGAAACTGAGTTAAACCGGGTTAAGTGACTTGCCCAGGATCACACAGCCACTAAGTGTCTGAGGTCAGATTTGAACTCAGGTCTTCCTGACTCTAGTCCTGGTACTCTATCCACTGTGTCCACAATAGAATTTTACTATGTGGAAACTGAGGGCTGTGTGAAGAGAAAATTCCTACACACCACTAGAGCTACTATAGAAATATAGGAAAAATGCAAAAAAAGAGCGTGATGGGAGGGCCACCTTTGTTACTCTAGAACAGCAGTTCTTTAGCCCTAAGATTACTTTTGCCCAAGTATGAAAGACACTAGCTTGGGCAAAAGATATATATTTTATATATTATAAAATTATGTTATATTGCATTATACGTCATATTGTATTGTATTATACACAAATATATTTATCTATATGTAAATGTTATATTTATATTTGAATATGTAATATATTTATATATAATATAAATAAATTTATTCTATATATATATATATATCTATTACCCAAACTAATATCTTTCATAGTTGGGTACCCTCATGCTGGAGATTTACAAAGTATTAGGGACTTTGAAAGCAGGAGATACTTAAGAAGCCACAGAGGTAGTTTCATTCCTTCAACAAATATTTGCTTGAAGTCTACATGCAGGGCACAGAGTTGGGGAGATGGAAGGGGAGAGAATAAAAAGAAAAAATGATCCTTACTCCTGTAGAGAGAACTAGCTAGTAGATATTTCTAGGAGATGGGAGCCAGAAAAGGGATTTATTGGGAATTCTTCCCATTTGTAAGTAGGAGAGAAGTCAAGTAACAAGCTAGCAGGTGACTTCTGTATGTGAAGCAGTTTTGCCTTGTTTTAAGAAAACTGAATATATAAAAATTTGAATTCAGAAAAATAGAAAAATTCCTGGGGGGTGGGGGGCAAAGTGAGAGAGACTCTTCACTTTCCCAAAGGACTCCCTATAAGTTTCTTTAGTGAACTCCTCAATGCATTGAAATTCTGATTCACTTTACAAAAATTTGATCTGTTTGTTATTTTTTCAAGAACATTTCTATTGTATAAAGTGTGGTGTACCTAGATAAAGAACTAAAATATTTCCAAGGAAAATAATCTAGGGAGTTACAGAAATTATAGTTATGACCGTCTGGTAAGAGCAGCACCATAGGGTCACTGAATACCACCATTAGAAGTGGAAGGCTTTGGACATCATCTCACCCCGATCCTCTTTCCTTCCACGCCCATACTTATTGTACTGGTGAAGAAACTGATGCCTAGATATTTGAGCAGCTTGCCCAAGGTCACCCAGAAAGCATTCAGTTATCACTCTACATCTTTCTCTGAGCTATTTTCCCGATCAGATGAGTTTCTCTTTTCAGACAACTTGCCAACTTTAGTGTTCTTCTGTGTCATTGCAGATATCATGATTAATCACAGGATCACAATAATCTCATGTATTCAGTTGGCACCTCTCTTCCACAGAACTCAAGATGTTTTCACATATATTATCTCATTTGTCCTCTTGACATCCCTGTGCCTCTGGAAAGGCAGGTATTCAAGGTGGCAGATAATTCCCCCATACAAATCACCCAGGGCATTCACAGTGTTGACACTAAAAATGGGTAAATTAGTTTTCCCAGGAGCTAAAGCAAAGAAACCATAGAGGATTCAATTATCTGGCAAATAATTGGAATGTTTTTCTATATTGTTAGTAGTAATTGGTTAACGTGATAGATGAATAATTTCAGTTAATCGCTAAGGGGATATTTATCTCCCATAGATGTTCCAGACACATGGATAGAGTCTACCCCATCATTTCTTTTGACCATTAATGGAACTCTTTTGAGAGTGTCTAGACCTAGCCACCCTATATATCATGTTTACCACAGAATTTGTGGCTGTTTCGAAAAATAGCACATGTCAAGCTAATGTTTTCAGCCAGAAGAAACCTTGTAAACCATCTAGTCCAAATTCTCACTTTTACAGGTGAAGAAACTGGGGCAGAGAGACAAAGTGACTTACCCAAGATTGTACAACTAGTGAGAGAGTCAGACTATGGCCCAATTTTAACTTCCAGTTTGATGCTCTTTCTACTATGTCATGGGCAGCCAGGCCAGTGAAGGATAGAGTGGATAGAGTGCCAGGCCTAGAGTCATCTTCTCAAGTTCAAATATGGCCTCAGACACTTAATAGCTGTATGACCCTGGGCCTTACCCCTGTTTGCTTCAGTTTCCTGATCTGTCAAAAGAGCTGGAGAAGGAAATGACAAACCACTCTAGTATCCTTAACAAGAAAAACCGAAATGGGGTTGCAGAGTCAGAAACAGCTGAAATGACCAAACTACTAAACCTTGCTCCTTCTCTGTATGGTGACAAGAACTAGAAAACAACATTAAACAAAAGTATTTTAGAGAATTTCTTTCTTTCACTTCCTTTCTTTTCCTTCCTCCTCTTTTTAATAAAGTAAAGGGTTCTGTTTTGTTTTTTTCTAAATTCAGTGTAGCCCTATAATCACTCAATGGAATTTGTAATGTCCATCCCCATAGGAAAGAGCACAAAGATGAAGAATGTCTATTGCCCAGATTTCAACATGCATTTAGATTGAAATCCACTAGAATTAGTTTATCAGTATATATAGCTGCTGGGAAGGGGAAAAAAAAACTCATTTGCTTTCAGAAAATTGAAAATCTTTTCCCTCCCAAAGTTTCCCATAAAAGCAAAGGCTCATGTTTTCAATATTAATATTCTCCCAGTTTTGCTTGATGGTAGTGATACATGGAATACAACTGCATCTGAAGACCTAAAGATGCATATCACATAAAGAACCATGGTGAGGCCCAGGGTGGGTGTGAGCAGGCTTCATCATATAGCCAACCAAAGAGGAATTTGGAAGAACAGGAGTAAATACATCATCAGAGAATTATTTGTTTTTGTTGTTTGTCCTTTGTTTTCAAAGAGGACTGGTGACATCACAGGGTTACATCTTGACTGGAGCATGAATTGGATTTAAGTGAGGCAGAGTTGCACAAAGTCATTGGCCTCACTCTTTCTTCCTGTCATTGAGGTCCAGTGACAAGACAAAAGTCAGATCTACCAGCAATGTCATGGGATGCCAGAGAATGACCTTGTTGTCCTTGATGTCTGACCAAGCCCTAAGCGATCCATAGCACCTTCTTCAGTCACCTTCATGGCTGCTGGAATAAATTATCCTCATCTGCCCATTTCACTGCGGGGGGGGGGGGGGGAACTTTATATTCTTGGGGTTGACCTCCCCCAACTCAGGTTTGAGGCTTGGTGATTACCTCAACCTGGATTAGCCAATCTACTGAGATGGTTTTATTTGATGGGGGAGGAAAGGCAGTCTGGTTAGATGTCAAGAATGAAGGAAGACAGAAAAGAGAAAAACCTGTGCAGTAGCAGGATGCTGAATAAACCCTGGAAGTGAACTTTTAGGAGGACATGAACAAGAATTGTACCATATGGGAAGGCAGGGATGAGTTGCAACCTTCATCCTTGAAGGCATCACATATCCACTTGAGTATTTAGGTATTGAGGGTTTATCTCTACTCTTTGACTCCCTTTCTCTCCCAGTTTCTACATTTGCTAAAGGCAAGGGTAGACAAACACTCCCCACCATTGAGTCCATTACTCTTCCTCAAGCAGATTGTTGTTGGTTGGTGGGAATAGTGTTTTCTGCCTTAGACTGTAGTCAAACAACACCATCTTCATAGGATTATATATCTAGAACTGGAAAGAAGCTTAGTGGCCATCTAATCCAACTCTCTCACTTTCTAGATGTAACAACTGAGACCCAGGGAGGCTCAAGAATTTGCCCTAGGTCACACAGATGGTAAGCATCAGAGATAAGATTTGAACCCAGCACTTATGACTCTTGAGCCAGGACCCTCCTCTAGTGGTTTTCCCCAGCTCTAATTCTATCTTTTTCATTAAATGCCCAAATGCTATATTCTTGAAGGGACTCCTTTCTTTAGAAAGGGGCCGGATGCTGTGCAGGATACAATTTTTAAAGCCTTCTGAAGACCTCTCAAGCATGTCATGAACATTCACTCCATCTTCTAATCAGGAACTTAGAACAGAGTCAAGGAATGGTTCTTTTAAGAGAGCAGAGATGGTAAAGGGACAAAGAGAAAAACATTCCAGTTCAACAAATACCTGCTTAATAAAGCAGTTCATGGAGTGGATAGAGCACTGGAAGTTTACATCTTATCTGAGACACTTGCTGAGTGACCATGGGTAACTCACTTAACTGCTCTGATACTCAGTTTCCTCATCTGTAAAATATTGCCCTACTTCAGAAGGTTGTGCTATACCTACATTTTTCTATGGAAAGTACTTTGGAAACTTTATAGTGCGACATAAATGTCACCCATTATTACTAAAAGCAAGACACTCCTGATAGACACCCCAGAGGTGTTTTGTTCTCTCCCCTGCCTTTACTTCTGGGGTTATGCTAAGAGAAAGAAGTGCCCTCTATTCTCTCATCTAAATTCTCATTTCAAAAAGCACTAAGCAAAGGGGCTAGAGTCTCTATTTCCAGTTCTTCTCCTGGATGACACCATCAGAGAAGTAATTCACAGTTGTCATGTTTCATTAATTCTTCTTCACAGTGACCTGTTTCTTCAAAAAATGTGATATATATGTGGAGAGAGAGAGAGAGAGAGAGAGAGAGAGAGAGAGAGAGAGAGAGAGAGAGAGAGAGAGAGAGAATGAGAATATATGAATGCACACACATTGGGAAGGCTATCTGGGAAGGATACTCTCAGAATCTTGGGAGATTAAAGTGAAGGTAGGGTAGAAAAAGGTATCTAATAAGAAGAATAGTAATAATAGCTCACATTTAGATAGTCTTTTAAGATTTATAAAGCGCTCTCCTCACAACCACCCTTACAAAGTAAATCATACCCACTCCAGAATGCAGAGCTTTGGCGGCTTATTTTTTATTAAGAAAAATCATCCCTGATTTTCCATGGGTAGAGTTTGATCAGTGCCCATTTTCTGTACCAAGAAAGAAGAGAATGTTTGTATGTGGGAGACAGAGGAAGTGCCTTCAGAGTCCAGGGATTGTAGGAACCAATGGTCCTTAGCTCCTGTAGTTTTTATGCCCTGAGAGAATTACTTCAAAGACCCTGGAGGCTGCAATTGACTTCTGTGTTGTGGTGGAAGTCCTTACTTGGCTGCATCTAGGGCGTGACTCTTTCAAAGGTCAGGTCTGTTAAATACTTTGGGCAGGCTTTAGCCAAAACAGGGACTGCCTTTTTCTGAGATAGGAAACACTGTCCCTAATCCTCTGGCCCTTTTTTGTTTGACCATGCGCTCGACCTCTCTCTCTCTCTCTCTCTCTCTCTCTCTCTCTCTCTCTCTGCCCGGGTGCACATCTGTCTTCTTGCTTCTTTTCCCATAGGTAATGTGTGAACAAGGAATACATTTCTCTAGCAGAGATCATTTCCTGTTCCAGGCACTGTGGCCCTGGTGAATAGTTTAAAAAGAAAACAAAAAGCCTGTGTGTGGTGGTTGTGAGGGGGTGGGGGAAGACCCAGCTGTTGTATCTAAAGATTGTACTTTAGTTGCTTAGAGAAAACTTGAAAGGGGGGAGATGGGTTACTATTTCAACCTCTTTTTCAATCTATCCCATAATTCACCTGATCTGCATGGAGAGGCAAGCAGACCAGTGGCTAGAGAGCTGTTTACCTATAGGAGCCCATTTCCTATCAATAGCCCATCACCTCAAACCAGCCCCAGGGTAGTACCTGATCAACTTTTTTCAGAATGATCCCTGCATGTCTCAAAAACATAGTCTTTCACAGAAGGAAAGAAAAAGAAAAAGAAAACAAACTACAGTGGTTTATGAGTGAAAATACCTAAAGAAACTCCCGTGCCCCCAGGGCAGAAAGATCACAAAACAGTTAAAAGAATTCATTTTTTGAAGAATCACTGCCAAATAAAGGAGGGGAAATAGCTTGAGAACAACTCAAGAGGTCTGAACTGGTTAAGCAGCTGGACACCAGCACTTGTACAGAGAGCTGTCTAATCACGGCCCTGGGAGAGCTAGAGTATTTCAGTGTGAGGAGGCAAGGGAGAGTATACAGGTTCCTGGGGTAGGGGCTAAGGAACATTACAAGTGAACAGAGAACACAAAAAAGGAAATGGGTCACTGAAGCTAGATAACCTACTTGTTTGGTTGGTTTATTAAAATGGTATTTTTTTCCCCAATTATATGTAAAAAACCGTTTTTAACATTCATTTTTGTTTGGTTGTTTGTTTGTTTGTTTTGGCGGGGTAGTGAGGGTTAAGTGACTTGCCCAGAGTCACACAGCTAGTGTTAAGTGTCTAAGGTTGGATTTGAACTCAGGTCCTCCTGAATCCAGGGCCAGTGCTTTATCCACAGCATCACCTAGCTGCCCTTAACATTCATTTTTTAAAAAAATTGTATCCCAAATCCTTTCCTTCCCTCATCCCTGCCCAAAACAGTAAACAATTTGATATAGGTTTTCATGTACAATAATGCAAAACTTATTTCCATATAGACATGTTATGAAACAGACCAAAAAAGCCCAGACCAAAAGGAAAAAATAGAAAAGAAAAGGAAAGAAAAAAAGAAAGTGAAAAATAGTATGCTTCTATCTGCATCCAGACTCTCTCTCTTCTATGTCTGGAAGTAGATAGCATTTTTCATAAGTCCTTTGGAATTGCCTTGGGTCATTGTATTACTGAGAATAACCAAGTCATTCACAGTTGATCATCTTATGATATTGCTGAGATAAGCTACTACTTAACCTGGCCCCTGACTACACATTACTCCCCTCCAAACATACCATGGGGCAGCCAAAATGATTCTGGTGCTATTTTTCATAGATAGCAGCCCATCTCCACCCTCTGTGGCTATGTACCAGCTGTGCTCCATGCCTGGAATGTATTTCATCCTCACAATTATGCTCCTTAGGGTCATGGGCACCTATCACAGAGCTTGGCACACAGGACTTGATAAATACTTCCTGACTAACTAATTTTCAGCTATTTCTAAGAATAACCCTTATTCTAGGCTTTCTAATTCTGTTCTTTCCAGGGAAAGAAACAAAGAAAAAAGCTTGTCTTGGTTACTGCAGACAGATAAGTAAACTAGACAAGGATATATTGTTCCAAATTCTGACAATAGTGAGCAGCCATGCAGTGAAAATTCCCTACTCAGCTCTCAGATTCTGCGGGTGTCACAGGCCAACTGTGACTAAAAGAGCTTACCATTCAGGAGTGGTCAAATGTGGTGACTAATTTAATTTAATAAACATTTATTAAGTACTTACAATGTACAGGCTCTGTCCTAGGCTCTGAAACTGCAAAGACAAAAAACAAAACAATACCTGTCTTCTAGGAGCTTACATTCTATAAAACCAATGGCTGGCTCAGGGCTTGAGTAGTCTGGGCCATAATTGTGATAGAACATGATCTTCTTGAATCTAAAGGAAAGAAGAAAAAAGATGTCTACTCAGCTTTATTCTTCAGCTTTATTTTTATAATATCAACTATATCCTCTTTCTCTTCTATATTTCCCCTACCCCAAAACTCTTCCAGGATCTAAAGGATTTGTTGTTGTTCAGTCATCTCAGTTGTATCCAACTCTTCTTGACCCCATTTTGGGTTTTCTTGGCAAAAATACTGGAGTGGTTTGCCATTTTCTTCTCCAGCTCATTTTATAGATGATTAAATTGAGGCAAACAGGGTTAAGTGACTTGTCCAGGGTCACACAGGTAGTAAGTGTATCTGAGACTGAATTTGAACTCAGATAAATCAGTCTTCCTAATTCCAGTCCCAGTACTCCATCCATTGTACCTCCTAGTTGCCCAGTAGGAACTTTATAAATGATTATTCCCTTCCCTTCCTTTGTTCCCATTCCCCTTCCCTAGTGCCCCAGACAAGTCCCTAAGAATATAAGTTGGAGAGGAGACATTTCTGAAATTTCTCCATTGAGGAGGCCCCTACACTAGTGAAATCACAGTTCCAGTCTGAAAAGGAAAAAAGAAAATCTTACTTTCCAGGCTTCTCATGAAAGAGCCGAGCTAATACACTTCCTATTAGTAAGTCGGATCGACATGTTTAACTTATCACTGGTGGGTAACAGACCCTAAGTAGAGACTGCTTCATTAGTAGTGAATGATAGTAGGGAAAAGAAAAATGCCTTCCTCTGAGATAATCATGGGTCCCTGAAAGCCTGTTTCCTGGGAATATATTGAAGAGCTAGCTACCTGTAGTGAGAAAAAGAATTCTTTACTAGAGTAATTTGTGAGCCTGTGGGTCTCTTCTTTGATATTTATGCTGCTTTCTCCCTGTACAAATATGTTATCTGGAGGCAGAAGCAAGCTAAGGGAAAAGGCTCTTGTGCATTTTCTTTTTAAGGAAGGAATAAAAGGTGCACGATAAATTGGAAAAATAACTCACAGGCTCTGACTATCCTTTTACAACAAAGCATGGGAGATAGTGACTGTAGTCACTGGGGGGGAAGAAAACCACCAATGTTGCTCCTCACTTAAATGTCAATTTCGAAAAATCTGAATGCGGATCATAGATTGAGGTACCTTAGGCTAAAACTTGACATTAGGAAGCCTTTGAGATTTTTATTGAACAGTTTAACCTTGTGATTCTCCTGGAAAGGGATAAGCTAATTTTATGTCCTGTCCTTTGCCCAGTGTGTGGTGAGCACTTAATAAATGTACACCTGAGTCAGATTCCAGGAAAAGAAAACTCTAATTAGAACCCCCCTGTATGACTGCAATTACCTTCTTTGTCAAAGTAAAATATTCTTTAGGAAAAAAAAAACCACCACCAACAACACTACCAACAACAAACAAAACAGCAGGTACTCATGTTATTTCTGAAGACATTGCAGTGGAGAAAAAGACAGGAGAAGATGCTATTTCAGGCAGCCACACATGGCAATTTTTTTCTGACCACTTTTTATAAATTTGTAAATAATGAATCAAAGCTTATATTTCCTCTATTCTATGAATGTTTAAGAAACATCTCCTGCAGATATCTCCTGAGGGCCATTGAATGATCCTACTAATCCAAGAGTCCCACTCAGGACAAACGCCCCCCTTCTGAGCAGGGAAGCCTGTAGTGAATATAGTTGACTAATCAGTGGGGCATTTCAGATAGGATGGACCCTACTCAATGGTCTGCTGCCCCCACGTTGAGAGCATATGGGCTTCAGAGGATTATGCAAATAGCTCCCTTTCACTTCATAACCAATTAGATGTTTGAGGCATCTTATCATTGCTATTTGCCACACCTCATTTAGAATTTATCATCTTGCTATGGATCTCATATTGTGTACATGTGTGTCAGTGTGTGCCTCTCTCTCTCTTGCTGAATTTTGTCCTCAAAACTAGAAGACTAAGACAAAGCTATTGATGGGCTATTTCATACCTTTTCCAGAGGTCACAGATAATAGGTGTGGTTTAAAAATAAAGGCACCTGGGCAGCTAGGTGGCATGGTGGATAAAGCACTGGCCCTGGATTCAGGAGGACCTGAGTTCAAATCTGGCCTCAGACACTTGACACTTAACTAGCTGTGTGACCCTGGGCAAATCACTTAACCTTCATTGCGCCCCCCCCCCCAAAAAAACCCAAACAAACAACAAACAAAATAAAAATAAAGGCATCTTTTATTCTGTCAAAGTTTTGATTTACAGGCAGCCCTTGTCATTCACGGACACCTTGCCCTAAAATAAACGACCATATACCAAATCAGATTTTCCAATCAGAACAATATTATAATTTGGGCTTTTGTTTTTAACTAGGGACATGGCATCAAAATCATAACTATAATGAATAATATATCAAAAATGCATGGCTAGGGGGCAGCTAGGTGGCACAGTGGATAAAGCACTGGCCCTGGATTCAGGAAGACCTGAGTTCAAATCTGGTCTCAGACACTTGACACTAACTGTGTGACCCTGGGCAAGTCACTTAACCCTCATTGCCCAGTACAAAAAAAGAAAAAAAGAAAAAAAATGCATGGCTACAACAAATGTAGACTTCATAATTAATTTTTTTTTTGCAGCAATCAAGGTTAAATGACTTGCCCAGGGTCACATGGCTTGAAAGTGTCAAGTATATTGAACTCAGGTGCTCTATCCACTGCACCACTTTGCTGTACTACCTCATAGTATAGGAATGGCTCATAAGTAAAAATAAAGGAGCTAAGTGATTGGTGAAAACATTGATGACAAAGATAGAACATCAAAGAAGCATTGACAAATGTTTACTGTTTTCTGTTCATTTTTCCCCTGAAAGTTTCATCTACAAATTTCTTAGTATGGTGTAGCTTACTTGAATCCCTTGCCAAGGTCTTTTTCCCACTTCTGCGGCTTTTCACCACTTTATGAAAAGATATTACTCATAATCTTCTACCATATATCTTGTTCTTTAAAAATGAGTTGTGGGACAGCTATGTTGTGCAGTGGATAGAGGACTGGCCCTGGATTCAGGAGGACCTGAGTTCAAATCTAGCCTCAGACCCTTGACACTTACTAGCTGTGTGACCCTGGGCAAGTCAACCCCAATTGCCTCACCAAAAAAAACCCCCAAAAACCAAAAATGAGTTGGTATTCTAAATTGATTTCACCCTTGGCTGCTGTGTCAGTTCATTTGGCAAGTATTTGTTGGCCATAGTGCTTCCTGGATTCTTTTGACCTTCTAGTAGTGACTGCTTGAATCAGTTAGGGCAGGTAGGTGGTTCAGTGGATAAAGCACTGACCCTGGAGTAAGGAGGACCTGAGTTTAAATCTCACCTTAGACACTTACTAGCTGTGTGACCCTGGGCAAGTCACTTAACCCCAGTTGCCTCAGATATCCAGAGCCATCTCCAGCTGTCCTGATCTATATCTTGCCACTGGACCCAGATGGCTCTGGAAGAGAGAGTGAGGTTGGTGACCTTGCACAGCCCTCCCCACCTTTTGAAGGTTATTATGATGACTAAATTTTTGCCTTTGTCCATCTCTCTCTCTCTCTCTCTCTCTCCCTCCCTCCCTCTCTCTCTGTCTCTGTCTCTCTCTGTCTCTGTCTTCATCTCTCTCTCTGGAGGTTCACTTGATTTGTTAAGGTAGAAGTTGTTGTAATCTCATTGTGTTGCCTTTTCAACATTTTCCTTTTTTCTATTTTGATATTGATTTTGATTTTTGTCTTTTCTAGTCAATGGTCTGACTACACATAGAGTTGATTCCAGTACGGCTCTCGTGTCAGTATTTAGTCATTTTTCAGTCATGATTTGTTCATTTCATTTTTCATGATATGTTCTATATTCAGCACCTCCCAACTCTCTTGAAGAATGTATTCCTAGTATGGAAGAACAATTTATACAATAACAACATTATAAGGACAAATAACTTTGAAAGTTTTAAAAACTGTGATCAATGCAATAACCAACCAGTTATAAGAGCTGGTTATGAAGCATGCTAACAACACCTTGACAGAAAGATGATGGACTCAGGGTAAAGACTAAGACATATTTTTTGCAACATGACTATTGTGAGAATTTGTTTTTTTTGAATATGCATATTTATGACAAGTATTTTATTTTTTGCATGTTTTTAATGGGAAGAGATAGAGTTGGAAGGGAGAGAAGATAGATTTTTATTAATTGAAAGAAATTAAATTTAAAATATTCCTGATATTAGAGGTATTGGGCTTTTGAGTCAGCTTTTAGCCTTTGATGTTTTAATCCTTAACTATATTTCCTTACACATTCTTTACTTTCCTATCCTTTGCCCACCATCACAATGAAGTCACCAAAGATCAAAACATATATTGACTTCGTTTTGGGGGGTCCTGTGAAGCTCTTTATATGATTTCCCTACATCTTCATTGATACGTTGGTGTACAAGGTACAATCACCTTCACGATCCTCCTTGTGCTTATGACCATTATGAGCATTGTAAGACAAAGTGTCCCATGAAATGATGTCTCTCATTGTTTTGGGATCCATATTGAAACTCCATTTCCTCATTTGTTTTCCCCTTTGGGAAGACATAGCACAGATATGTTTGCCACACATCAGTATCAGTCAAATGGGAGAAGAGGATACAGAAACCCTGGGACTAGAGAAGTCCACCCATTATCTAAAAGCCAAAAGGCCCCAAAAGATGGTACCATCTCCTTAGCCACCGATTTCTACAGTGTGTCTTGTCTTCATCACTTGTATCCCTGGGGGAAACCCAGATCTTCCTCCAGTACCTTATACCTATAGTTTCCTGGCTCTTCGCCACCTGTACTTCCAGGGACTCCAGTGACTTCTACAGCAATCATCACTGTAACTGCTCCCTGACCTGTTTCAGTACCCACTGTATCCAATGGGATTGGAAAGCACTTGTGAGCTAGAAAAAAATCTTTCAGACCTAAAGAACAAAGAAAACAATGAAAATGCTGGTTCTACTACTACAGTTTTGGTGGGCAACCTCTCCCAGGAAGCCTCAGTGGCTTATGAGGTCACTTCTAGCTAAATGTCATTTGGGTTTGAGCTGGAAGAATTCAAAGAGCATCTGAAAAACTTTAAAACTTTTAGTTTTGTGAATACAGAGAACCAGAATCTACTTCCACAGGCCCTTTCTTATTGTGTGAGCTTCAGACTAGAGAGAAGGAATTGCCTTATATAAAATGAATCAAACCTTGCCTCCAAGCAAAACCAACCTCATCTTGCCTGGCATGTCTTACTTGGAAACCCTCTTGTCTAATTTTTTTTGTCATGTTTTGTTTTATTTTGTTTGTTCAGTCATATCCAACTCTTTGTGACCCCGTTTGGGGTTTCCTTGGCAGAAATACTGGAGTGGTTTGACATTTCCTTCTCCAACTCATTTTGGAGAGGCAAACAAGGTTAAGTGACTTGCCCAGGGTCATACAGCTAGTAAGTGTCTGAGGCCAGATTTGAGCTTACTCTTCCTGACTCCAGACCCAGCATTCTATACTCTGCCACCTAGCAGTCCCTTGTTTTGTTCTAGAACCTCAAAAGTAATTATCTTGGCCTAAAGAATTGCAAATATGAGGGTGCTCCACCTGATCTCAGATCCAAAACCTTAGAAATTTCTCCACATTGACAAGAAACCTGTCCTTTCCTTATTTCTGTATAGTGCACTGGAGAAGAATCTTTTTTTAAAAAAAACTTTTAAAGAATCCCCATCCTATCTCTAGACTGTGTTCACCAAAGCAATACTAGGCAGCTAGAGCTTAGTGAAAGACCAAACTTGAAAATGATCGATACTTCTATAGCACTCCACAGTTTGCAAAAAGCATCGTCCATGGTTTATCTCATTGGATTCTACAAACAATCCTGTGAAGTAGATTCTCAGGTAGCATTGTCTCCATTTCACAGGAAATTAAGTAATTTGTCTGTGTTCACACTGTTAGGAAATGTCAGCAGTGAGATTAGATACCAGGGCTTTCCTAAGCCAAGTCAAGTACTCTTTCCACTCCACTACCAACCCTCCCTTATAATTCTTTTACCTTCATAGATAGGGTACATAGTGGAAAGAGCATTGGTTTTGTAGTCAGAGGACCCAGGTTCAGTTCCCAATTTTGTAACTTATTAATATGACTTTGGGCAAGCCATTAAGCTCTTTAAACCTTGGTTAGTGAGGAGATGAAATTATATGATCGGTTGTTGCTGTTTTTGAGTTATTTTTCATTAGTGTCTGACTCTGTGAGCCCATTTGGGTTTTTCTTGCAATGATACTGAAGTGATTTGTCATTTCCTTCTCAAGCTGATTTGACAAATGAAGAAACTGAGGCAAACAGTTAAGTGACTTGCCCAGGGTCACACAGCTAGCATGTGTCTGAAGTCAGATTTGAACTCAGGAAGCTGTATCTGACTCCAGGCCCAGGTCTCTGTCCACTGTACCACCTAACTGCCCAGGTGATCAGTAAGGTACCATAAAATTCTGTGATTAATTTTAATAAAGCTCCATTCATCAAAATGAAACCTTCCCTAACTATTCCTTGTCCTCTGTGGTTTCCCCTTCCTATATATCTACTACCTAGCTGCCATATTGGCATTTCTGAAGCACAAATTTGGCCATATAAGATCCCGGCTCACAAAGCTCCCTTCTGACTATAGGATAAAATACAAACTTCTCTGTTTTCTATTTAAAGCCCTTCACAGTCTGGATCCAGTCTCTCCTTCTAGGCTCAGTACTAGTCAAACAGTCTCCATTCTAGCAACACTGGCTTACTTACGCTTCCCTGTACATCAAATTCTTTTTTTTTAATGAGGCAGTTGGGGTTAAGTGACTTGCCAAGGGTCACACAGCTAGTAAGTGTTAAGTGTCTGAGGCCTGATTTGAACTAGCTGCCCCCTGTACATCAAATTCTATTTTCCCTTTCCTTGCTTTGGCACAAATGAGCCTCCATGCCTGATTGTTTTCCCTTCTCACCCATACCTTTGGAACCCCTAGCTGAAGTGACACGTCCTTCAATTAGCCTTTCTCAATTCTCCCCCTTGTGAGTGTCTCTCCTCCTTAAAATTCCTTAATATTTACTTTTTATATATTTTGTAGTCAGCTAGGTGGTACAGTAGATAGATAGCTGGGCCTGAAGTCAGGAAGACTCATCTTCCTGACCTTAGACTTTTACTTGCTGTGTGACTCTGGGCAAGTCACTTAACTCTGTTTGCCTCAGTTTCCTCATCTGTCAAATGAGCTAGAGAAGGAAATGGAAAATCACTCCAGTATCTTTGCCAAGAAAACCTCAAATTGGGTCACAAAGAGTTAGACACAAGTGAAAAATGACTCAACAACAATAACAATAAATATATTTTGTATTTATTTAGATATTTGAACATGCTGTTTACCCTCAGTAGACTGTAAGCACTTTGAAAGCAGGGACTGTTCTGTTTTTGTCTTTGTATTCATAGTATCTAGTACAGTGCCTAACACAGAACAAGTATTTAATAAATGCCTATCAAATAAATTTAATTATCATTCTGAACCACACTAATTAGCTTATAATTTTGTCTTTTCTGATTGCTTCACATTTGTTAATCCCATCTCTCAAACTAGATTGGTTGCTCTGTGAAGGCAGAAACCCTTTTATAGGTCTCATATCTCTTATAGAAAATGATGAATAAATATAAAAGGAAAAAAGCATTGATCTTAGAGCGAAAAGACCTGGGCACCCGTCCCAAGCCCAACATCAACCAGCCACACAACTCTGGGCAAGGCATTTCATTTCTAGAATCTCGGTTTTCTCATCTGTCAAATGGAGATAATATTTTTATTACCTGCTTCGTGAGATACCTGTAAAGAAAGTACTTTATAAACCTGGAAATACTAAAGAAATATCTGCTACTATTTTTATAATTATCATAAACTTCTGAATTAGGTAGCTTACTCAGCAGAGGGCAGTATTGCACACACTGGGACATAATCACCTTAACAAAAAACACCTTAACTCAATATTTACTTTCAAATGAGAGATTAAAAACAAACAAACAAACAATCAGAATAGGGGGAAATGCTAAAAATGAGGAGGAGCTGTGGGAATTTGAGCGTAAACATGATTTTCCATTTATTTCTTCTCTATTAAATGATAGTACTTATTCAATACTAACATTTACTTTGAGACAAAGCTCCCATGTCCTATGTTGGGTATTCTGAGATGCTATTGAACATTTCGTTCAGTCTTCTCAGAGTTGTTTTTCATTCCTTGGCTTGGCATGTTGTCCCATGCAACCTAACCCTAGAACATCAGAGTTAACAGGAAGGAAAGTCATTGCCAATCAAAGGCAAAGTAGGCCAGAAATGGGCATGGCCTCCCAAGATTGCAACCCTTTACTTGCCCACAGTATATATGCTGAGTTACTAGGGATGGGGATTATATAGGGAAGAAGAAGGAGTGGTCTTGAGATGGCTATTGGCATTATAGTTTTTTGGCTTCCATGGCATTATCCTACTAAAAGCCAAAACTAACAAAGGACAAAGGGAAGGGCACAGGGTGGGGGGATAGACTGCTTCCTTCCTAGGATGGTATATTTCATCCTTTAGCTGAACTGGTGGCTTTCTGGTATCACAATGACACCTGGGCTACCAACCCAGGGTCCCAAAACCATGGTTTCCTTAGATCTCCCCTCCTTTCCCCTCCAAAAGAAACCTTCTCAAGGGTGACTATTACTCTCCTCTCTCTTCTTTGAAAGGCCTGAATTAGTAGTTGGACTGTTTCCTGCATAATGCCCTGCCTCTTCCAACCCAACTGGTTTTGACCTAGATGAAAAAAAAAAATCCTTAGTTGTGCTTCTGATCTGAATTCTAAGGATGAAGGGGATGGTCTCCAGACCACCCATTTTTCCTTCTCTTCCTACCTCTTCTCTACCTATTATTTTTAGTTCTTATGTCCTATGTTTTGCAATGCAATGGAATTCAAATCAATAAAAAGTCACTGGGTAAGCACCTACTTGTATCCAACATAAGTAGTAAAACAAGTACAAAGTCTACATCATTCCCTCCATTCCCAAAAAATTCCAGGGGCTCCTATTACCTCTAGGATCAAGCATCAAACCCTTTGTTTAGCTTTTGGTTGTTTTGTTTTGTTTTGTTTTTTCCAGGGCAATTGGGGTTAAGTGACTTGCCCAGCGTCACACAGCTAGTAAGTGTTAAGTGTCTGAAGCCAAATTTGAACTCAGGTACTCCTGACTCCAGGGCCGGTGCTCTATCCACTGCGCCATCTAGCTGCCCCCTCTGTTTAGCTTTTAAAGCCTTATGTAACCAGGCTCCTAAATGGAACTTACATAAATTTTTTATCTTCTTCATCGCCTCCTACATTCTATACAATAAGCCCCTAATAAATGTTTTTTTTGTTTTGTTTGTTTTTTCTGGGGGGTTGTTTGTTTTTTTGTTTGTTTGTTTTGCTGGGCAGTGAGGGTTAAGTGTCTTGCCTAGGATCACACATCTAGTAAGTGTCAAGTGTCTGAGGTTGAATTTGAACTCAGATCCTCCTGAATCCAGGACCGGTGCTTTATCCACTATGCCACCTAGCTGTCCCCCACCCCAATAATTATTTGATAACTGTATTGTCAAAGATTCTCAGCAACTCATGCGAAAGAAAAAGAAACATGAATCTTTTCATTCCTTTAATTGCCATGTAGCATCAAGTCTGATGCTTTAAGCCATTCTTCCAACTGGTTCTTTCATGAGTACAGACTGAATGCATTTTCTAGTCATATAGCTAGAGGAATTCCTGGAAGAAAAGGAAAAGATGCATAATCTAATCAGCTATATAACCAGGAAACAGATGTTCACAGCTATATATTTCCCTTGCTGACAACTAGTATCTCCTTGAAAAATGACTTGTATTATTTTCTTATCATATGAGTGATAAATATTGGATCCAGCTTTTTTTCTTCTTCTTTTTTGAGGCAATTGGGGTTGGGATTTGCCGAGGGTCACAGAGGTAGAACATGTCTGAAGATAGATTTGAACTTAGGTCCTCCTGATTCCAGGGCCAGTGCTCTATCCACTGTACTACCTAACTGCCTCTTCTTTTGTAAAAAAGCAGAATGATAAAGTCAAATGAACTCTCTGGACTTGGAACCCAAGAGAAACCTGGGCTCTATTCCTGGCTCTGTTAGTTAATAGCTGTGGGACTTGGGGTATATTATTCCTCTAATCTTTGGTTTCTTAATCTGTAGAATGGGGATATATCAACTGTACTATTTCACAAGGTCCTTGTGAGAAAAACACTTCATGAAACTGAAAGGACTGTTGAAATATAACTTATTTTGGAAATCAAAGGAATGCCTATCAGTTGGGGAATGGCTAAACAAGCTGTGGTCTATGATGGTGATGGAATATTATTGTGCTATAAGAAATGACAAGCAGGATGACTTCAAAAAGGCCTGGAAAGACTTGTATGAACTGATGTATAGTGAAGTGAGCAGAACCAAGAAGGTGACAGCAATATTATTCAATGAAGAGTCGTGAATGACTTAACTATTCTCAACAATACAAGGATCCAAGACAATCCCAAAGGACTAATGATGAAGCATACTATCCATCTCCAAAGAAAGAACTGATGTTGATGGAACACAGACTGAAGCATGCTATTTTTCACTTTCTTTCATTTTTTCCCTTTTACTCAAGTTTTCTTATATAAAACGACTAACATGATAATGTTTTACATAATTATACATATATAACCTATATTTCATTGTTTACCACCTCAGGGAAGGGGGGAGGGAGGGAAGGAGGGATAGAATTTGGAACTCAGGACTTTCAATTAAAATGTATATTATATTTTTAAAAATAGAGATATAACTTGTTTTCCCTGGAGTAGAATATGAGTCCCTTAAGAGAAGGAACTGTTTTATTTTTGTCTTTTAATTTCAAGTGTCATGGGGCAGCTTGGTGGTGCAGTCAGGAAGGCGTGAATTCAAATCTGGCCTCAGACACTTACTATCTGTATGACCCTGGGCAAGTCACTTAACTTTGATTGCCTCAAAAAAAGTGTGGGTGGGGGGGGTGGATTTCAACTGTCAAGCACAGGGCTTTCTACATAAAACCCCTCAACAAATGTTTGTTGAATTTAGGCTCTCTTCTTAGCTCTACCATTTACTGGTTCTGTGACTTTCAACAGACCATTGAACCCTTCTGAGCATCAGTTTTCTCATCCATAAAATGGGGCTAATCATTTTTACATCGTCTACCCAATAGGGTGAACATAAGAATCAAATGTGATGAGACTACTTAAAACAATATCTCTGGCTATAAAGTACCATATAAATGTAAGCTGCTGTTATTTTTTAGTCTGGTGGGTTTGTAGAGGAAAACATTCTCTTTTCAGAGGGGAAGCTTTTCTTTCTTAAGGCTTTTGCCTTAAGGGTTGGCTTGTCAATAGGAGAATGATTACATGGAATTATTCATAAGTTTTCTCTTGGACACAGAACCTGCAAATGTATTTATGCTAAGGATCACTGAGTTTTCTACTGCAGGCCTACACTTTATAAATCCAAGGTCTTTACCTGAAAAACCTTAAAAGAATGACAAAGGATAATAAATGGTTCTATCCTTTGTTAAATAATGTCTACATTCTATCAGCTAGTGGGCCTGTAAAGCCTTCTTCCATGATGAGCCATTTGGTCACTGAAATAAGACCCCATATTTTTAGAGTACATTTTTTTTTACAAGCTCAGAGTCCTTCTCTTAATTCATCTTCACAGCATTTCTCAGAGTTGTTCATGGGGCAAGACTTTTATTTTTTAATTTTTTAAAATTTTTATTTAATTAATTTTTTTTTTTGTGGGGCAATGGGGGTTAAGTGACTTGCCCAGGGTCACACAGCTAGTAAGTGTCAAGTGTCTGAGGCCGGATTTGAACTCAGGTCCTCCTGAATCCAGGGCCGGTGCTTTATCCACTGCGCCACCTAGCTGCCCAGGGCAAGACTTTTGATAGAAAAACTAAGGTGGAATCAGACTATTGGGTCATCAATAGGGCAGAACTGGTACAGTTTAAACTGGCTCAGTTTTAAATCCCAGATCCCCCCCCCCCACACACACACACACACTGCCCCCTTTACTATCTAGGTGACCTGATGGATTCAGTTAATCTCTCTGAGCCTCACTTTCCTTATCTAGAAACAAGGCTTTGAGCAAAAATACCCTTGGAGAGCTTTGTTGTTGTTGAGTCCTTTCAGTGGTGTCCCTTTGTGACCGCGTTTGGGGTTTTCTTGGCAAAGAAAAATGGAGTGGTTGGTCATTTCTTTCTCTAGTTCATTTGACAGATGAGGAAACTGAAGTAAACAGGGTACTTTGCCCAAGCAACTTGCCCAAGGTCACACAACTAGTGTCTGGGGACACATTTTAATTCAGGTCAAAGATAACCAAAGACAGCCCAAGAATTACATTTATAAGAGAGTGTAAAAAGAATTTGAGGGAAACCGTTTATACATTAGGCCCACTATGAAAAAACTTACAAAAAGACATGAATAAGAATTTCACAGAATGAGAAAGGGTGGATGAATGCCTGCTTCAGATCTATATAGGAAAAGCCTACCCAAAAATAAATTGTTGATGGGGTAGTCAGATACAAGGTGTCCCAAAAGTCTTGGTGCCGTTTTAATGTTCATTTAAAAGCTTAAAGCCGCACTAAGACTTTTGGGACATCATGTATAAGATATGTATGTGGGGCTATCTAAATATGGATAGACATGATCTGAGATCTGATTTGGCCCACCCCCATCTCCAAAAGGACTGCCTTTCTTCCTTTCTAGGTAGTGGGAGATGGGCCTTGCCTATTCTGCCAACAGCCTACCTGGGAAAAGGACAGGGAAGGTCCAGGACCACCAGAGCAAGGAAGACCTCTTTAATCTCTAAAAGGAGTTAGAATTACAGTTGTCCCTTCCACATCATAGGGGTTAGGGGGTGCTGCACCCCCCTCATCTGGAAAATTCACATAAAATTTTTTGGCCTTCTCTTCACACCCAAGAAGAGGTATGAATTTTTTCTTTTTCTTTTATGGAATGCTTACAGTATTAAAAGATAAAATATGTTGATATTATACAATATTTTATAACATACATATATTTTATGCAATTCTGAGTTTCTAAGCTTCTTTTGTGTCATCTGCTGGCCTTCATGTGTTCTCTGCAGCTTTCACAAAATTCCCATTTAATTTCTTATGCCGACCCATGATATATTGAAAACACAATAGAAATAATCTCAATGTGGAAGGAATAACTGTATTATCTATTTGCCTCTCCTCAAATACCTCTAGTCTAAGGGTACAAGTCTGGGTTCATAAAGGAAACCACTTCCCTAATGGCTCTTAAGCAGGAGAGGTAGACTTCATTTTATTTTAACCAGCTTATTAGCCCCTTCCCACTGAACTTTGGTACAAAAGACCATCATAAATAGCAAATAGAGAATAAATGCATGTATCTAAGCAAAACAGCAAACAGAAGTCAGAAATGTTCTACACATTAGAGTATGTATGTATGTATGTATTTTAAAATACACAAAAGTAAATGAGCTATTCAGCTGGAAGCTACATAAGACCTCAGCTCCAACCCTTCTCACTCAGGGGAAGTCCCCTCTCAGCAGATTCTAGAATCGCAAACCTAAGCAATCAAGGAACATGAGGGGGTTCGCATCTCTACGTGCCCATATCTTTAAGGTTTTCAATCCACCATTCAGAAGTCTCTCTTCTATGGCAGTGCAACAAACTGAATTAAGTCTCTTATGGTAGGTATGTAGCATCGTGCTTGGCATCCTCTCAGACAATCTAGAGTCACAACTCCCTCTTCCTATGTAACAGAATTACCCCCAGGCTTGGGTAGAGGCAGCTCTACACATAGAGCTGGAAGGAAACTCAGAACTACTCTTGTCCAACTCCAATCATTTTACAATTGAGAAAAGTGAGGCCCAAAGAGGTTAAATGACTTGTAAAGGGTCAAACAAGTAGTAAGTGGCAGATGTCCTACTAGCATCTCAAACTCAACATATCCAAAACAGGGTTTCCCACCCCAAATCCTCTCTTTGTCACTTACCTAAATGTCTGTCATCCAGTTAGTTACCCAAGTTTGTATCCTTGAAGTCATTCTCAACTCATAGCCGTCCATAGCCAATTAGTTGTCAAGTCTTGTTGGCTCAACCTTCACACCTCCCCCATCTGTCTCTGTCTCTCCCTTCACACAGAATCCATTATAACTGCTCACATAGCCTCCACCCTGGTTCAGGCACTTATTACCTCTTGCCTGAATTATAAAAATAGTGATAATATACATTTATATAAAGGGCAGTTAGGTAGTATGGTAGAGTGCTAGAGTCATCTTCCTGAGTCCAAATCCGTCCTCACATACTTACTAACTGGGTAACCCTGGGCAAATCACTTAACCCTGTTTTCCTCAGTTTCCTCTTCTCTAAAATAAGCTAGAGAAGGAAATGGCAAGTCATCCCAGTATCTTTGCCAAGAAAACCCCCAATGGGGTCACAAAGAGTCAAACGCAACTGAACAACAACATTTTTATAATGCCTTGAGGTTTGCAAAGCACTCTCTCTCTCTCTCTCTCTCTCTCTCTCTCTCTCTCTCTATATATATATATATATATGTGCGTGTGTGTACATACATACATACATACATATACATACGTGCACACACACACACACACACACATATATATTTGATCCTTGGGAAATAGGAGTTATTATGATCCATAGTTTACAGGTGTAGGAACTGCCACTCATGAAACCTGAAATCACTCGCCCATGGCCACATACTTTATTAAGTATGTGAAGTACGATTGATTAAGTCTAGGTCTTCCTGTTTGAAGTCAGTATTGCGCCATATTGCAGTCAGTTCTTAATGTCTCCCCACCACAGGGTTCTCCCTTTTCCTCTCCATTCTCTACACAGTTGTCAAACTGAGACCCTAAGGCACAAGTCTGACCAAGCATTTCCTTGCTCATGGGAGTTTTAATGATCACTTCCAGGAAGATGACTCTCAGATCCACTTGCTGTTCCTGGTAGACAACATTCCATTTCCCATCTCAGTGACTACATAGAATGTCCCCTAATGTCTGGAATGAATGCTCTAGTTTCTTGTGGTGAGAATAGGTTTTAAGGACCTTATTAAAATAGTAGGAATAAGTTAATTAACACAGCATAATGGATTGCATTTTGTTTTAAGCATCCATTTTGTGATTGAGCTATTTGGGGCAAGTTGTTTTTCTATAAGTTTTTTTCCATAATAAGATAAGTACTTTTGTGGCATGGTGTAGTAAACAACGTGTGTGTTCTCAAACAACTGATAAACATGTGGACCTTCTGGTAAGACAGAACACCAATAGAAAAATATTATAAACAACATTATCAGTAGTTCATGTTATAAGCCACCAATCAAATTATGTGGTAAACAATTTAGGAACACTCATAGCTGAAAGAATAAAAAACCTACTCGGGGGCCCCAGATAACAGCCTGTTCCCAGGAATGACTCAGACAGGCTCCTCCATTCCCCACTAGTGAGATCCAAGTATCCTGTGGTCACTTGGAGGTAGTGCTAATTGATGGAGACTTAATGGACAACAACTTCAGAGAGAAACACCCAGTGAGGGAACCTCCAAACTTCAAGTTGGTGGTTTGTTCTTAGAGGAGGGTATTGTTTGCATACTTTGATTGATATGGCTTGATCAAAGGCATTGAGGTGGGTAAGTCTAATTAGCGTTTCTGTATGTAACAGTAAATTGGCTATATGTGTGCACCCAACATGACACTCCTCACTCCTAAGTCTTACAATCTCCAGATTCCTTCAAGATTTATCTCCAGTGTCAATTCCAGTATCAGGATTTTGCCTAGTCTTCCTAATTGCTGGTACTCGTCCCAACAAATCCCTTTCTATTTACTTATCTGTGTATCTATAGTTCCCACCCCACCCCTTCCTCTAATAGAATGTAGGCTCTCTGAGAGCCGAGCCTGTTTCTGGTTTTGTTTTTTCTCCTAGCTGAATGCTATGTAATAAACTGCTTGAACTCTGGTGCTTAATAAATGCTTGCTGAATGAATGAAAGGGGTAGGACTCAAACCGACACCTTTGGTCTTTATAGTGGGCCTCCTTTCCACTGTACCGCCCTACCTTACCAGAGTTGAAAGACTGGCTCTCTATAAATGAATGCATATCTTAGTCTTAGCCAATATTTTCTTTCTTCCTCTACCTTCTCTCACGTTGAGGCACTGGCTGAACCAGCTGCTCAGTATCTGTATGATGTTGACTGAGTTTCTCCGTAAATCAGGCTTAAGTAGGAGAGAACCACCTCTCATTAGTTCTTATTTCCCTTTCCTCTCCCCTTTATTAAACAATGGCTTTAAAAAGGGGAGGAGCAGAATGTGAGTCTCTGGGGGGAGCTGAAACTGAATCTGGTTTTGTTGCATTTCCAAAAGATTAGGGCCTGTGGGTGGGTGGTTGAGCTCAGGAATGACTTGCCCAAGGATTTCATCGCAGCTGTGCCCAAGTCCTGCTACTGTGTGGTACTATCACCCAGTGCTTTCACCTAAGGGAGGAGTGGTTGCCTTGGTGTTGTGTCCTGAGAAATTGGAGACCCGGGAAACATCCCCTGAGCCTTTGTTGACATTTTGGTGACTTTACTTGCTACCAGCACTACCTAAATAATCTTATCTTTGTGACTGGGAAAAATAATCTTGCAGGAGATATATGCTATGTGCTGATAAAAATCAATAAAGTAGGAAGTTATTGGTTGGGCTCAGGTAAAATTCAAAACTTTTTTCCCCTTGCCTAACCACCTGCAATGGAATATTTTACACAGCCATTATCTAATCAGAACAGGTATTATATAAGACAATATGCAGTTCCCCAGTATCAGGGTTCTTTTTTCCCCCCCAGGGAAATGAGGGTTAAGTGACTTGCCCAAGGTCACACAGCTAGTAAGTGTCAAGTGTCTGAAGCCAGATTTGCACTCAGGTCCTTCTGAATCCAGAGCTGGTGCTTTATCCACTGTGTCACCTAGCTACTCCTAGGGTTCTTAAAACTAATCTAGGAACCCTATTGAGTCCACCAGATGCTTTGCAAGTGAGTCTAAAATGCAAGTCAAACAGAACGATATTGGTTAATTTCTTTGGGGGGAAATTGTGTAGTGGGGAGTTGGGGGAGCATGGATAAGATAGAACCTAGGATTTAACTGGCTTGGAGAACTCCTTATCATTTTTACCCTCATTTTTATGGCCTTAAATGCAGATAAGCACCTGATGTACAATTTAAAGACTTTAAGAATTTCCCAGTTTGCTGAGAAGTTAAGTGGATGCACACAGCCAGTTTATGTCAGAGGCAACACTAAAACCTAGGTCTTCCTGCCTTAAGGCCAACTCTCTATCCATTACTTTATGCTTTCTCTTAAAAGTATATTTTTCTACCATTGATTTGAGCTTATGTTTTTTAAAAAACAACACCAAAAACAAATATATGAAAGCAATAGTCAGGATACCCAAGTCAGTCTATATGCATTTTGTTTTTAATACTATGTAGCATGCAGGAGGCAGGTAGATAGCCCAGTGGATAGAGCTCCAGGCCTGGAATCAGGAAGACCTGAGTTCAAATCAGACCTCAAACACTTACTAGCTATATGACCCTGGGCAAGTCACTTAGCCCTGATTGCCAAAAAACCAAACAAAACAAAATAAAGCCCTTATGGTAGAAGCATTTTGCTTTTTATTTTTCTTGTTCCAGGCAGTGTCCTGTAGTGAATAGGACTTGAAGTCAGGAGATTTGGTTTCAAATCCTGCCTCAGACAGTTACTAGCTGTGTGACACTGTCGTTACTTAATCTCTCTGTGCCTCAATTTTCTTCCCTGTAAATGAGGGGTTTGGATTTGATAGATGCCAGAGTTTCTTCTAGCCCTTAATCTATGATCCTTCCTAGTATGTGGTTTCTCTACAGGCTCATCATGCTTTGTGGCTGTTGTAGCTTGTAGATATGTGTTTAGGGATTCTGGGGGCTCAGAAAATCGTTAACACATATCTAAAGGTTCTCTAACTCAAGCCTATTCTTGCCTTTTTATATGCTGTTAAAAAAAAAAACAAACAGGAGCTCGCTGTGGAAAATACCCAAATAGTTCTACTGGTAAGCACTCAAGAACATTCCTCAAGAGCAAAGCTCTCCACAGATTCTTTCCTGCTGGCCACACTCCCTTTGCCTTCTCCCTCTGCCAACCTTGGACTTGCGGGGAGGGGCGTGAGACAGAGTCCACAGAGTGTTCCTTGTTCACCTGCAAAATTCCCTGCATCCCCTGGAAACAGCCTCCTTTCATAGGGTCACAGTGCTCTGGTCCTTGACTCCTAAGCTCATCTCTGCCTCCTTTGTCCCCTTCAGACAACTCTGCCTGTCCTCCGGCCTTCCCCTCAAATTGGCTTAAACCTAGCCCAGACCCCCATTTCATAAAGGGCCCCAACCGCGCTCACTTCACTCCCAGCTCTACTCATCCTCTTGATACATTTCCTCGTTGTCTTCTTTGCCCCTTCTTCCATCTCAGAATTCTTGTCTTCCTTTATTAGAATATAAACTCTTTGAGGGCAGAGATTGTCTTGATTGCTTATATTTCTCTCCCCAAGAGATTATGACAGTGTCTATCACATAACAGGCTTTTTTTTGGGGGGGGGGCAATGAGGGTTAAGTGACTTGCCCAGGGTCACACAGCTAGTAAGTGTCAAGTGTCTGAGGCAGAATTTGAACTCAGGACCTCCTGAATCCAGGGTCGGTGCTTTATCCACTGCACCACCTAGCTACCCCGACATAGCAGGCTTAATAAATCTACCTACTCCAACCCCCCTCATTTTATCTATGAGGAAACTGAGGCCCAGAAAATTAAGCTATTTACCTGAGGTTACTGGGACCTGAAACCAGATTCTCTGGCTTCAAAACACACTCTCTTGCTATTCTACCAGGCTTCCTCTTTTCTCTACTACCATCATTTCTTCCATCCCTACCACCTCAAACCTTCTCAGTCTATCCAGTAGCTGGGAAGGCTAGGACAACTCTCATGGGCATGGTGAATTCCTGATAAGGAAACTCCCTTTATTACTTCATATTAATGCCTTCCCTGCAATGCTAGTCTTTAAAAATTGCCTGGGGCAATATTTTACATAATTGTACATGGATAACCTATATTTAATTGCTTACCACCTCAGGGAGGGAGGGAAGAAGGGATAGGATTTAGAACTCAAAACTTTAAATAAAGGAGTATTTACTGAGGGGGGGAAAATTACCTAGGGGTACAAAGACCACACAGGTCAGCATGTATCAGAGACAAAACTAGAACCTAGGCCTTGCTGGGTTCCTGAAATAACTGAATCCATCAAAAGTAATTTGCACATAGAGTATAGACCGACTGTTTATAACAATGAAATATGTTCAAAATGTCCTCATTTACTCACTCCCTAAATGTAGTACAGTAGTTGGCTGGCCTTCCCACCTTTGGGGCTTGTCCAAATGGGTTGCTAAAAATCTGAACATGACCTCAAGTAGTACCATCAGGGCAAAGAATCATATCCCTTTTGCTCTGCCTCTGTTTACAAGAAACAGAAAGCCAAACCCATCACCTAGGGCCATGACCCATGAGAGGTTTTGATTTACTCATCAGAAGTACAACCAACCAATCTCTAGGTTTCTTTTGCTGAAACTCAGGAACAGTCAAGTGACCAAATGGGGATAAAGACTGGATTTATCATAGGTATAGGACACTTTTTTTACCAATGCAGGTTGTCACCTTCTCTGTGACTTATAGTCTAAAAAGCTGCCTAGAAAACAGATGTTAGGTAACCTTGACCAGGTTCACACAACCAGCATCTGTCAGAGGCAGATCTTGAACTTGGATCTTCCAGGACAGCTTTCTATCCACAATGTCCCATGACTTCTCAATAGATTAGAGGGGGAAAAAAGCTTCCTTAAATCTACCCCTGACTTTGCCCAGGAGTAAGTGTCATAGCCTGTACACGAACCTGTTCTATAAATAAGGGAGGAGAGCATACACCATTTCCTTGAGCTAACTGTCACTATGATGGAATAATGAGAGTCTTGTGACTTCCTAATGTCATTAAACCAGACTTTGTTGGTTTTCCACTTCCTTACAGATCATCCCAGCCTATGGTAGTACCAGAAGAACTAGTTCCTTTACCTCATCAGGGAGATGGGCAGGGAGAGGGTGGGGAAGGAAGTTAATCCTCCTCCTGGGACATTCTGCTTTTTCAGGAAGATTTTCTGAGTATCATTAAATATTTAAGTATCCACAACCAACTTTAATATTTTTCCAGCTCTAGTTTATTTTGGATGTCTCTACTCCAAAGTTTTATTCTCTTTAGAAAGATTTCTCTAAGGAACTTTCATAGGATGTCATCAGTGGAAGGAACCTGAGAGATCATCTAGTTCCACCTAACTTTTCCTGAGAGGAAACAGATTTAAAGGTTAAGTAACTTGTTCAAAGTCCTCTTTGAGAACTAAGGATGCACAACAACAGGGAGTCAGTGGCTAAGATTCAAACTAAGGTCTTCCATTTCCCCATGCAGTGTTTGGTGCACTATACTGATAAATACTGCCTTGGGGTTCCCCTAGCAACTGTACTTTTTGGACTTTAAAGTTATTTATAACCTGACACCATCCTTACCTTTCCAGTCTTCTTCCATTTTTTTCTCCTCCACCATACAATACAGTCCAGTGACGTGGACCTCTTTGCTTTTTCTCCCACACAATGCTCCATCTCTTGACTCATGCATTTTCACTGGCTATCCCCCATGCCTGGAATTCTCTTCCTTCTTGGCTCTATTTCCCGACTTCCCTCACTTCTTTCAAGTCTCATATAAAATCCCACCTTCTGCAAGAAGCCTTTGTAGATCCCCTTAATGCTAGTGCTTTCCTTCTGAGATTATCTTTAATTTATCCTTTATATATCTTACGTACACATAGTTGTTTGCATAATATTTCCCCCATTTGACTGTGAGCTTGTGAGAGTGGGAACCATTTTTGCTCACTTTGTATCTCCAGTTCTTAGAAAACTGTCAGCATTTAGTAAATGCTTATTGAGTTGACTACCATTGCTTGATGCTACCACTTTAGAAGAATAGCCAAGCCCTCTTCAGAATGTGAGTTATCTCACCGTAGTAACCACCCTAAATGAAGACAGTTATGGTTTCTCCCTCCTTAGGGAAAGTACAGTACATGTTGCCTTTCCCAACTTGTTGTACACCACCCTGCTAGGGAATGGTTGATGTTTCCAAAATCCCATCAATTTACAATCACAAACCTTCCTAACTTAGTGAACAGGTCCAGCTTTATGGTGAGACCCTCATCAGGGTGTCAGTTTATTGATTCCATTTATCTAAGTTCTGATAGAGCCTAAGAGAAAGAGAAACATTGGGGGTGAGTACAATAAATGCTTTTTCATTCATCATTCATTCATTCCTGTTCACATAAGAAAAGGGCAGTATCTTACTCAGGGGATGAAGGAAAGGAAGATATAACAGACAAAGCCAAGGTTTCAGGTCTGTTTGGCTGGAAGGAAGATGGCATCATTGACAGGAATCAGAAAGTCAAGAGAAGAAATAGATCTTGAGGGCAAAGATGAATTTAGTTTAGGATGTGATGAGTTTAAAGTCTTATTGGAATATCCCGGTAAAGCAGCCAGGATACAATTGGAGATGCTGGCTGAAGCTTAAGAAAATTTGGGGAGCTAGAAATGCAAATTCAGCCTGAGGACAGAACCCCAGGAAACAGACATCTGACAAGTTGGAAGAGAAAGATGATCCAACAATGGAGACAGACATAAGATAGGAAGAAAACAAGGAAAATATAATGCCAAAGAAGGGACAGGTAATTAGAAAATTTTAGGTGACTAACAACCTAAGAAGACTCCAAGTAGCTCATTGACTTGATCAGAGGGCTTCAGAAAACTGAGTTAGTACAGGAATGGTTGAAATAATACTAAAATCCAAATAAGGCAGCTAAGTAGTATAAATGGTTCATTTTTTTTTTTTTGTGAGGCAATTGGGGTTAAGTGACTTGCCCAGGGTCACACAGCTAGTAAGTATCAAGTGTCTGGGACCGGATTTGAACTCAGGTCCTCCTGACTCCAGGGCTGGTGCTCTATCCACTGTGCCACCTAGCTGCCCCGAAATGGTTCCTTTTTACTGTAATAATCCTTAGGCTACAAAAGTTGTTATAATTTACCAAATGGCAAAGGTATGAAGAAGGACAGCCTATGCAAATAAATAGCTACAATGGTCCTGGAATTTACAAAGCTAAGTGGCCAAATTGGTTATTCCCCATACTTAGAACCAGAATGAAGCCAATTACAGAATTTAACAACAATAAAAATATTAATGATAACAATCTTTTTTTAATATTCAGGAAGACATTAAAGTAATACCATTTCACTCCAAAGCATTTTCTAGAAAACCTCACCCTGCTAATAATAGGGAAGCAGAAGTACCATTGTTCAGGCATCATATTCTATGTTAAGGACCGGAATATGAAAAATTAAGTGTTTACCTGAGGCCAAAACCACAGATCTTTCAATAGCTTTGCCAGATGCCATTGACTAATGTAACCAGATTTCAGAAACCTGATAAGACATTAAAGATGGAGTTCTATTAAATGGAACTGAACAATCTTATATCTGTGTACATGCATACATTTACAGTTGCTCTCTGACTCAATTGAGAAATGTGCCGAACATCTGCAAATGAATTACAGAAATTGTTGATGACTATTCCTTGAATTTCTCCAACCACTAATATTCTTATATATAAAAAAAAAATCACAGAATCCTAGACTTTTGAGCTGTAAAGATGCCTGGGGTGCTTGCATGATAAAGAAACTAAGAAACTGGGTCTTCCTTGTCTATATAGCATATGTAGGCCACACCACCACTCATGTACCTTTAGAAAGCTATCTGAGGTTCTAGATACCTTTTTTTAGAACTGACGCCTCTCCAAACCATAGCTCACGAGTCCCTACCAATGTATTGATTTTTATTAGTCAGGCAGAGTCCTCACTTAGTTTAAATTAAAGGCATTTAATGAAATAGCATAAAAATAAGAATGTCAACACTAAATTTGCCCTCCCCTGCCACCTATACACTTGGATCTCATGACTCACACAACCTCAATGAGAAGAGTAAATAAGCAAATGGATCAAACATGGGTTATACACATGGAGAACATTTGAGATCCAAGCTCCCACTACAGAGGAACACAAATGTGTTTCCTTTCGTTCACTTTTCAGTCCTTTACAATCTAGCTTCTCCTTTCATCATTCAATGGAAACTTCTTGCTCCAAAAATTACCAATGATCTCTGAATTTCCAGATACAATGGCCTTTTCTTATTCCTTATCTTTATTTACCACTCTCTTTCACTTGATTCTATTGACCACCACCTCTTTTCCAATGCTTTCTAGTCTCTAGATTTTTGTGACACTGGTATCTCTTGGATCTTGGCCAACATCTTCTATCATTTCATCTCCATCTCCTTTTCTGCATCATTCCTGATATCCCGCACCCTATCAATGAGTGTACCCCATGACTCTCATCTAAGCTTTCTTTCTTTCTCTTCCGGGGGTCAATATTAACCCCATTGAAGCCTCATGCTCTCCTCCCCCCGCCCCCCGCCCCAAACTCTCTCTCTTGAAATTTCCCTTCATAAAAGTACATTAACATGCTCTTGAGGAAGCTGTGAATTAGTCCAACTACTCTGGAAAACAATTTGGCATGATACAGGAAAAGTATTAAGCTGTCCATACCAGTAATTCCATTGCTTGAGCATGTACCCCAAGGAAATCAAAGACAGAGAGAAAAGTCCCATAGATATTAAAATAATCATAGCCATACTCTTTGTGGTAACAAATAAAGGGAGAAATGAAGTTCCCATTAACTGGTGGAGCAAACTGTGGTAAATGAATATAATGAAATGGTTGTTGTTTGTCCTTGAAGAAGACCAATGACATCATGAGGGTTATGTCTTGATTTGCACGTGAATATTTAAATGAGGCAAAGTTGTGCAAAGTTATCAGCCTTGCTCTCTCTTCTAGATCATTGAAGTCCAGGGGCAATACAAAAATCAAGACAACCGGTGATGACCTGGGATGCAGTGGATGACCTTGGTACCTTTGATGTCTGACCAAGCTCTAAGATCTCCATAGCTCTGGTTTCAGCCACCTTCACGGCTGTTGGAACAAATTGTTCTCATCCACCCATTCTGCTTGGGATAGATATCACCTAACTCACCAGTGGTTTTGAAGGCTGTCAGTTACACTCAACCTGGTTTAGCCCATCTGCCAAGATGGTTTTACTGGGGTATGGCTGTTGTACATGCTACAGCTTCTTGGTGTCTCAGGTGGAGCCATTCAGTGATAGGTGGACACCAATGGTGAATGAGCAACCCTGAAAAGGGCTCAGCAAGCCCTCACGCCAGAGGTGCTAGTCTTCCCTGAACACCTCATACACCAGGTAATGAACTATTATTGTGCCATTAGAAGCAAAAAATGAAGAATTCAGAGCATAATGGGAAAGTATATAAAATGTTGCAGAGAGGAGCAAACAAAAGGAGAAAAATATACACGACTACAATAATGTGTGAGAAATGATTCTCTTGGATGTCTACTCTATTCCAATCACTATTAATCAGTTTGATATTTTACATAAATTATATGTGGGTAACTAGATAAAATAGGTTTTATGGTAGGCCTCAAAGTTTAATCCAATGTTCACCACTAATTTACCAGCTATGAGGCTCACTTGCACAACCACAAGAATGCTGACAGATATCTTCATCCTGTTTTGCTCAAATTCCTTCTTCAAACCCAGCATAGGTGGAATGTCTTAATTCTTTGGAAAGTGCCCCAACTTATTTTTGTACCTCCAGACTACTCTCTCTCTCTTCTCCAATATGAGCAGGTGATCATCTTATGACCACTTAGTCACTGGACACAGCTATTGCCTTGCTTATTTTATGACCACTTAGTTAGCTGGGATGACCCTTGCCTTGCCCATCCTGTGGACCACTCATGCTAATGCCTTATTTCTGGCTCTCCTGAAGAGTTGAAATAAAGGTCTATCAACCAATGAGATTCTGTACTTTACCGTGCCTCTTCAGCATGTTTAGGTATCAAACCCTATAAAAGTAAGGCCCTGGGGAAAGGGGGTATCATGAGGAGGATCTGAGGTCCACTTCACTAGAGGGAATCATGGAACCTTTAACAAAGTGCTATTGGCTTGGAGCTCTGCCTCAGTGGTTTTTCTTGCAGATTGAACAATTCCAGACCCCACAAATATGAGTGAAAATAATACTAAAAGGTAACTCAAATCAGATTAAAGGCAATATCCAGTACTGAATACAGAGGACAGTAATGAGGAGGTGGGCCAGATACATATATGTATGTATTTATGTATGTATATATGTATGTATGCCCTGTAGCTAACAGAATTAGCTCTATAAAAAAATTTGGCTTAACCATGTGACTTTTATACCAGTTTACATCTGCTTGTCCAGTCTTAACCTCTCTGCTGCCCTCCAGTCTTACATCTCCAATTCCTCTTGCACATCTTGAACTAGATGTCCAGTTGACATCTTAAGTCAACAAATGCAAAAACTGAACTCATTATCTTTTCCCCAAAGCACTCTCCTCTTCCAAATTTACCTATTTCTTTTGACAGTACCATCATCCTCCCAGTCACCCAGACTGCCTGGGGGCCTTCCTAAGCTCCTCACTCTTTTTAGCCTTTTTTTAAAAGTAATAAACATTTTGATTTATAGTTTTGAATTCCAATTTTTATCCCTCTTTCCCTACCTCCCCTCCCCACTCCCTGAGGCAGTAAGCAATCAGATATGGGTTATACATGTAGAATTATGTAAAACATTACCGTATCAGTAATTTTGTACAAGAAAACTTGAATAAAAGAAAAAATGAAAGAAAGTGAAAAATAGCATGTTTCAGTCTGTGTTCCATCAATATCAGGTCTTTCTTTGGAAGTGGATAGTATGTTTCATCATTAGTCCTTTGGGATTGTCTTAGATCATTGTATTGTTGAGAATACTTAAGTCATTCACAGTTCTTTTTTTTTTTTTTTTTTTGCAGGGCAATGAGGGTTAAGTGACTTGCCCAGGGTCACACAGCTAGTTAAGTGGCAAGTATCTGAGGCTGGATTTGAACTCAGGTCCTCCTGAATCCAAGGCCAGTGCTTTATCCACTGCGCCATTCACAGTTCTTTATCAAACAATATCGCTGTCTCTGTGCACAACGTTCTCCTGGTTCAGCTCACTTCACTATATATCAGTTCATACAAATCTTTCCAGGCCTTTCTGAAATCATCCTGCTTGTCATTTCTTATAGCACAATAATATTCCATCACCATCATATACCACAGCTTGTTTAGCCATTCCCCAATTGATAGGCATTCCTTTGATTTCCAATTCTTAGCCACCACAAAAAGAGCTGCTATAAATATTTTTGTACAAATAGGTCTTTTTCTCTTTGGGGGGTCTAGCCTTCTATATCTAATCTATTGATAAAATCTATTTCATCTTTGCAATGTCTCTCTAACATTCTCCCTTCTCTCTTCTGACACTACCACCACAACCCTTCATCACTCATACCTGGACAATTGCAATAGTCCGCTGGTTGGTCTACCTGTTATTCCAGTTATCTTCTACTAAGCTGTCAAAATGATCTTCCTAAAGTGCAGATATGACTGTGTCATCCCCCTATCACTGCCCATTAAACTCTAGTAGCTCCCTATCACCTCTAGGATGAAACTTAAAATCTTCTGTTTGATGTTCAAAGCTCTTCACAACCTGACTCTGATTCAAGATGCAATCTTAGTAATGATAGCAGAGATTTTTTAGCAAAAGTAGCCAAATCACTATGGATACCCTGACTATCCCATGGTTACCTGAAGATAGAGAATCTGAGAGATGGAGGGATGGTGTTACAGCTATCCTGATTCTCATGGTGTGGGACCAGTGTCTCTGGAACGCCGGCTCCCAATTCATTCTATCCACACATCTATAGCTAGTTAGTCTAGCTGATTAGCGAATAGGACTAATGATGCCAAGGTCATGAATTCAACTGAAGCATGTACTGGTTAGTTGTGCTGTATCATTTGGCCACAGACTATTAATTACCTTGAACAATTTCAGGTGATTACCTGAAAACAAAATTTGTGCCAGTTATTAAGTAGGAAGACAGTATGGCTAGATCAGTGTAAATCTGTTGACATCAATGGGAATAACCTCTAAGTCTATGTTATGCTGAAGATGGAACAGTCATATTGCCTTCAAGTGTAAAGGCCAAGACAGCACACTTATTTTTATTCACTGATTTAGAGTACTGTGTTTTATTTATTCTACCAGGGCTGTCCAATATGGCCGTTATTAGCAGAGCCACAACAAGAAATTCTCATAGCTGGGGAAGAGGAGACAGGTGTTCTTTATGGAGATTGAAGTCAGGGGGGAAATTAAGTGAGGGATGAGGGAGAAGTGTTCTTAGGAATGGGGGAGAGGTCATGGGCGCTACGGAGGCTGAGGAACTTGGAGCAGCAGGTATTCTAAGGGTCAGGAGTTCAGGTGGAAAAGAACAGGGATAGGGGCGGCTAGATGGCGCAGTGGATAGAGCACTGGCCCTGGATTCAGGAGGACCTGAGTTCAAATCCAGCCTCAGACACTTGACACTTACTAGCTGTGTGACCCTGGGCAAGTCACTTAACCCCAATTGCCTTACTAAAAAAGAAAAGAAAAGAAAAGAAAAGAAAAGAAAAGAACAGGGATAGTGATGGGGGGGGAGTCTTCTGAGGACTTCAACAAGGAATGTCATCTACTATTCACCAAAGGTCAGAAAACAGAAAATTCCTATTGGATATACTGAACAGAACAAGAAGAAGGGAGGAAGAAGAGAGCATATTCTAGATTAAATGATGAAAATTGAATCAGATCAGATTTTGGAAAATCATGGTGAAAACAGGGAAGATAACTATTCCCTCTCAACTTCTCTCTTTCCTCCAACTTAACATATCTTCATAGGAAGGGAGGGACACCAAAATATTTGGCATTTAGTGAGACTAAAAATAAGACTTTCAAATGAGACACTTCATAAAAACAGGTTGTGTAACATCCTGGCATTGACTCCATGGTGCCAAATGTCTTGGAAAAAGGTTGGCACAACATTTCTCCGGAACACATATTGCATAAAGTGAAATATAGCAGTGAATAGGAACTGGGCAGACTGAAGACAATAGACCCCATGGTACACCTTCCACTGGTACACATAACTCATGGGACAACCCAGGCCCACCTCACCAACCCAGAGATGCTAATGATGAAACTCTGGACAATCCTGGGGATGTGGTCCAAGTTGAGGTAGGCCCAAGGGACTCACTCCCAAGCGAAGATAGCCTGAGTTATTTGCACTAGGTCAAACTCAGGAATCTCACATCAGTAAGTGCTATCATTTCTGCCTTCTAAATTTTTCTGATTCATCCCCATTCTCTGTGTTCTCATTGCCCCTACCCTGGTCCAGGTCCTCATCATTTCATGCCTGCATTACCACAAAAACCCCCAAATTGGTTCCTCACAATTCTGTTTGAAACCTTTACAAATTATCCTGTACACCAATTGTGTGATAATCTTCCTAAAACACTCTTTTTATTATGTTAAAAAACTACAGAGACATTCTATTATGCAATACATCAAGTTCTCTATATGGCTTTCAAATTCCTCTTCAATCACCTGCCTTTCCAAACTGATTTCCCACCATTAAATGTGTATGTACACATATACACATATAGCATTTATTTGAACTGTAACGATTGGAATAACGCCACCTGCTGGAGACTTACTGTAGAAGAGTTCCGCCCATGAAGTGAAGGTCTTTGAGGCAAGACCAGGAGTCTTTTCTTTGGCGTCAGGAAGTGACACAGGCTAGTGGGAGGAGGAAGGAAGAGACTGGCGCTCAGTCTCGTGCTCTTTCCTTTGGACTCCGGTGGAGAGTGGAGCTAGAAATGTGCTCTCCCTTTAATAGATAGAAATCTAGGCCTTTCTCTCTCTCTTTACCAAATTCTTATTCTCCTTAATAAATGCTTAAAAGTCTAACTCTTGCTAAAGCTTATAATTTATTGGCGACCACTCATTAGATATTTTAGACAGTTTAGCTAGAATTTTAGCCCTTAACAGTACATATATGTGATTATCTATGTATATATCTATATGCATTTGTTCTTGTGGTTACCAAACCAATTCAACCCAAGAAACATTTATTAAAGGCCTACTATGTGCTGGGGATAGAAAAAAAAATGAAAAAATCCCTGCCCTCAAGGGATTACAGTCTATTGTTGGGATACAACATGGAAATGGAAATGTTTATACATATTGCCTCCATTGATGCAGCCCCTCCACCTTTAGCAGATAGTTTCATCTAATAAAAGTCCTTACCCAATGGCCAACTTCACCTTGCTGAGCCTCTCCAAACTTGGGCTAAGTATCAGAGGATAATCCATTCACTTTAATTCTAGTGCCTTCTCTCTGTTGATTATCTTCATTGTATTCTGTATCTAGTTTGTTCATAGATGTTTGGATTTTGTCTCCCCTTTGAGCTCCTTGAAGGTAAGGACTATTTGTTGTTTTTGCCTCTTTTTCGTATCCCCAGGACTCAGTGCAGTTCCTGGCATATAATAGGCACTTAATAAATAGCTATTGATTAGAGCAGTTAGGTGGCACAGTGGATAAAGCACTGGCCCTGGACTCAGGAGGACCTGAGTTCAAATCCAGCCTCAGACACTTGACACTTACTAGCTGTGTGACCCTGAGCAAGTCACTTAACCCTCATTTCCCCCCCCCACCACCACACACACATAAAATTTAAAAATAAATAAATAGCTATTGACTGGCAAGCCGTTTTGATTTTGGTAAAACCTTCCAGAATTTGAGATCCCCTAATATTGTAGACCAGGCCATGATTCAAGCTGTTCATGTTCTAGATTATAATGAGTTGAGATAGGCATAGAACATTTAAGAGTTGACAAAGAATATTTATTTAGCCATTTTAGGGAAGGAGGCAGCTAGATAGCAGAGTGGACAGAGAGCTGGACCTAGAGTCAAGACCTGAGTTCAAATTTCACTTCAGTTACTCACTAGCTATGTGGCCCTGAGCAACTCAATTAACCTCCATTTCCCTAGTTTCCTCATATGTAAGAAAAGGATAATAATATCAGCTACAAACCAGGGTTATTATATGGATAAAATGAGATATTTGTAAAATACTTTACAATCCTTATGGCCCTATTCAGGGTTCAGCAAGGGCAAAATCCTGCTAGTTCTCTTCTTTTGAACTGAACTAAGGATGGTTTTTACAATATTAAATACAATAAAATGTTATTTAAAAAATTCAAAAAACCGTCCTTAGCTGTTTAGCCAACTAAGAGCAACAGTTTATTTACCTCTGTACTATATAAATGGTAGCTGTCACTATTATTAAGGGATATTTAACACATATACACACACACACAGCATTCATTCAGCTGGGCATAGTTTCTCTGCCTCTGTTGGCCATGATGGTCAACCATTCAGGAACCTAAAGGAGGAATTGCTGACTCCTGGCTTGCTAGCTTTTTAGACTTGGACCACCAGGAGGCAATGTAAAAGATCTGAGCCTTAGGCCCCTGAACAACTCAAAGATGGTTTCAATACCTATTAAAGAAAAGTTAGTCTAGCCTATGTGGCAGATATTGCTTATATCACACCTCATATAACCTCCGAGAATCCAACATCACCTCCATGCCAGAAAAAGAAACATGACTATTGGAAATTACAATTAAAAGGTATTATATTAGAAGGTTCTCAACAAATTTTTGTTAGTTGATTAATCCAAAAAACCTCTCTTTGAAGAATTAAACCAAAGGCTCTTCAGGTATTTGGATGCCTTCAAGTGTCTAGAACCAAACTAGCACCTCCCAGAGTCCCCATTCCAAGGATTACCCAGTGAGCCCCCAAACTCCTTCCTTTGGCAAACAAGGGCATCTTTATCTCGGTGATGATGCCTTAGATTCATGATAAGCCATTCTGAGGGGGAAGGATTGGAGTTCTGGAACTTCAGAAGTAACTCTAGGGCCCTATTAGGAGAGGTTCCATAGTCCAGAAGGGACACTGACATTTATACCAGTTTAATTGGAAAGGAGCTTTTCTATCATCTGTCGATTTGGGCTGTCATTAACAACACATGGAAAAGCACTCATACTTGTGAACTAGCCCTGGGCAGCCTCATTATGGATCCACTAGTTTAATAAATTTGTGTGCAGTGGATTTCCAAAGTTATAGAGTATATAGTTGGTCCTCAATAAATAATTATTGGATTGAATGGAAATGAATCCCTCCATTTAAAGAACTTGAATTGGCTGGTTCATCTATATTAACAGGAATAAAACTGTTTGCAGAAAGACCCTGGATAAATTAGCCTCTTTATAACTAGGCTACTACATAGCTAGTGTGAGTCAGTGGAGGGACTTGAACCCACATGCCTCTCTTGAAGTCCAATTCATTATCCACCATACCACACTACCTCTCTAAATATAGGAATCTTTGAAACTGAAGTGCTATACATGTACAAAGTAGCATAAGCTATGTTCTAACACCCTAAAATCTGGGATTACATGAACCAGATTTAATTTTACAGTCAAATCATCTATCTTTGTCTCATTTTCCCCCACATGAAGTTTCCCATGGGAATCTCAGAATACAACTTTTGTCTACATCTCTATAGATGTTGGTAAAAGAACCACCCAGCTCCTGTGCAATGACAATATATATTGGGTTCTGGGAAACACCCCCACACACACACACACACACACAAGAAAGGATATGAAATCAATAATTTATACTTTGAGGGGCAGCTAGGTGGCACAGTGGCTAAAGCACTGACCCTGGATTCAGGAGGACCTGAGTTCAAATCCAACCTCAGACACTTGACCTCTGTGACCCTGGGCAAGCCACTTAACCCTCACTGCCCCACCAAATAAATAAATAAATAAATAAATAATTTATACTTTGAGATAAATTTTTATCTAACTTCTCTCTCCTTGGGCTATTCTCGTCTCCAAGTATTACACAAGAGGCTTTTTCACTGTTTTAGGGATCTTAAGGTAAGGGCATCTAAGAGATATGTACTTTTATAGTGAAAGGGGTTTCCAAAGCCACCTTGCCAAAAAACAGGCTCTTCTTTTAGTTATCTACTCCCTGATGCATACTCAGCTCTTACTTGATCTCCCTCAAAAATGGAGGTCTACTCTCTCTCTATTATAGGCCTAGCACAAAAGGATGGCTATGACGTACAACAGCTTGAACCAATCAATTCACTCCCTATTTCTAAAATTTAAGGAAGTGTCCAGGAGGTGACAATGGACATATTCACACCCAACACAGGAAGACAGTTTCTCCCTATAACTTTATCAAGTTTATTAGACAACTCCCCTAATCCACCCTCCTATATAATGTTATTGATAATATGAATAGAGAATGAGCTCTCTAGTCTTCTTAACTTCATAGTATACACGTCTCTATCCAAACAGCACATACGACTGATATTCCTTTTATGCTTGACCACATTTTACCATATTTCTCTATTGGTGGGAGAAGGATCAAGTTACCTTTGTAGAAATCTGCTTATACTTTATGTCTCTTTTATGAACTTACATTCCACTTTAAAATATATTTGTATTACATAATTTATTGTCCTACATTGTAAGATTCTAAAGGGCAACAAAGACATCCTTAAAAAAGAGACAAAGACCTATTTATAGAAAAATATTTATAGCAGCTCTTTTTCTAGTGGCTAAGAATTGGACATCAAAGGAATGTCCATCAATTGGAGAATGGCTAAACAAGCTGTGGTATATGATTGTGATGAAATATTATTGTGCTATAAGAAATGACAAACAGGATGATTTCAGAAAGGCCTGGACTTATATGAACTGATGTATGATAAAGTGAGCAGAACCAAGAGAATGGTGTACACAGTAACAATGATATTGTTTGATGAAGAATTGTGAATCACTTAACTTTTCTCAGCAATACAATGATCCAAGACAATCCCAAAGGTCTAATGATGAAGCATACTATCCACCTCCAAAGAAAGAACTGATATTAATGGAACACAAACTGCAGCATGCTATTTTTCACTTTCTTTCATTTTTTTTCTTTTATTCAAGTTTTCTTATACAAAATTACTAACATGATAATGTTTTAAGTAATTGTACATATATAACCTATACCTTATTGTTTACCACCTCAGGGAAGGGGGAGGGGAGGGAGGAAAGTGGGGATAGAATTTAGAACTCAAAACTTTAAATAAAAAAGTTTATTATCAAAAAAAAATATTCTAAAAGGAATGGACATAGAACTGGAAGGAATTGTAGAGGGTGTCAAGTCCATTCCCTTCATCTTATAACTGAAGACATTGATACTCAGAGAAATTTTAACTTGCCCAAAGTCACACAGCTATCTAGGTACAATGACAGAACTCAAGTCTTAAAACTCCAAGTTCAGTATTCTTTAACACAGCACCAGGCAGCTAGATGATAAAGTAGATGGAGAACTGCACCTGGAATTGGGAAGACCTAAATTCAAATCCAACCTCAGATATTTACTAGCTGTGTCACCCTAGACATAACCTCTTTCTGCCTCAATTTGGGTATCTGTAAAATGGGGATAATAATAGCACCTACCTCCCATGCTTATCATACTTCTTGGCACATAGTAGTAATTTAATCCATGTTTATTGATTCTTGACTACATCCCAGGGTGATTGGGAGGAATAATATTTGTAATGAAATAAATTTTGCAAAACACTTTGCAAACTTTAGATAAAAGCTATACAAATGCTAGCTACTATTTTTGATCATTGTACCACAATTTCTCAGTAAGATTTAAACTATATTAAATCTGTTTATTATTTCATTTTTGTATCCCCTACCAGCACAGAGCCTTAGAATCATGGTGTCATAGATTCAGAGGTGGAAGAGACCCCAGAGGATATGCAGGCTATTATCCAGAAATTTGCCTGTTCTCTACCCAAAAGCCTAAGGTTTGAGAAGTCCAATCCCCTCATTTTGTAGATGAGAAAACTGAAGTCTAGAGAGGCTGAGTGACTTGCCCAGCCAGAGGCAGAATTTGAATTCAGATCCAAATTTAGCACTCTTTACACAGCACCATTCCGACAGTTCTCTGGGTCTTGGGGTGACCCATCCTCAGATGCCACAGAATCCCATGGAACACAGAAAAGAAGGAGCTAGAACAGTTCCATCTGCTCTCTCCAGCCCACACATCCCAGTTCTCTGAAACTCTGAGCTTCCCAAGTGGAAACAGACAAATTGGAGAGGGTACAACTCCCTAAGCTGGGGTGGTAGAAAGAGAGAATGAGGGAAACAAAAACAGCCGTGTTATGAAATAAAGAGCAGTGTTGTCATGAGATTTCTCCCCAATGGCCACTACCACCGGGCGACAAGTCTCAGATTCCACTAAGGTGGTATCTGTTATCATGGGAAGCTGGGGGGGGGGAAGGCTTGCTTATGCAAGATTGATATTGACATCACCTCTCAAGCTGCTCAAGCTGCTTCCATGGGCTAGAGTGTGTGAGGTCTTTCTCCCAAGCTCAGCTTGTAATTACAGGACTGTGAGCCAAAGTACTCATATGCTCAGTTCAGGCTCTAGCCCCCACTTTCCCTGGGTATTAAAAGTATTATTTTCCCAGACAATGCTATGCTATTTGAGGAAGCTTGAAGATTACATGGAATTCTCTTTTTTTTTTCACTTACTCAGCAAGAAAATAAATCACGTTTTCAGACCTGGGTAAATTCCAAAAATGTTTCCCCCAACTATTCCTATCAGTCTCTATTGAGGGATTAAGTAACAGTATGGTGGGAGTCTGATGGCCTGCTAGGAAAATTTCTGGCATTTGACTGGGCCTGGCTTTTCTCTCTCCAGTCAGATCCTTTCTTCCCTTTGAGGGGTGCTCTTCCTACTTTCCTCCTCTCTTCCACTAAGCCAAGTGAAATCAGTGACCAATACATTTAGATGACTTCATCTGGATGGATAAGAACTTCAGGTGTGATGTGGAGAAGAATTCTGATGGGCAAATGTATAAGCAAACAACATCTAGTGACAAGCAAGTGGAAGTCAAAACCCAAGATCCAGGATTCAACTTTCTAGTCACATCCAGAAGCATCAGAGAGATCACCTTGGGATGATATTCAACTTCCCATGCTAGCTGACATATAGGATACATATCGTGTCAACAAACATTGGTTGAACTCCTACTATGTGAAAGGTACTGTGCTAGGTGATGGGGCTGGGGAAGGGGGAAGCAAGCACTGTAATTTAAGAAAGAAGTGCCTACTGTGTGCTGGGCACTGTCTTAAGCATTTTACAAATATTATCTCATTTGATCCACCCAACAACCCTGAGAGGTAGGTACTTTTATTATCCCCATTTTACAACTGGAGAAATTGAGTCAGACAGTGATTAAGTGACTTTCCTAGGGTCACACAGCTAGTGAGTGTCTGAGGCTGGCTTTGAATTTAGTTCGTTCTAACTCCAGGCCCAATGAGCTAATTAAGGAGCTTACATCTTTTGGAACAGGGGCTTGTCAATAACAGGATAGTATAGTTTAAGCTGGAAGGAACATTTGAATCATATCATCCAATTTCCTCATTTTAGAGAGGAAAGAAGTCCCAAAAGGTTAAATGAATTACCCAAGGTCTCATTAGTCATCAAGTAGTGGACCCAGGATTTGAGTTTGGAATTCTCTGACTCCAAGTCCATCACTCTATCCACAACAACCAGTTGCCTACCCAGTGGGTATCTGCACACATGTATTATACTCTATACAGGTTAGGGATGAAGAGGTATGGATGCAGAGAAGAACTTTGGACAAAAAGCGTGTTGCAGTTTGGATGGCATATATGGGTTGTGTAAGGGAATAGTAGAGGAAAAGAGTTGGAAGGAAACGAGTCTTAGAACTGTGTTCAATTCATGATTTTGCCTGACGTGTTCCTTTAGATTTTCCAAAGCCTGGTCTGATCGAAATTCTATTACTCACTCTAAGGAATATCCTTAACTCCTCCTCAATCTCCCTCACCTCCATTGTCCAATAGCATCCAATTGAATTTGGTGGGTTCCAACCTTCAATGAACATTAGACCATAGTTACATTCAAGGAATGCCTGAATGAACGCATGCCTGCTGAGAGTATAGAGAAGTTTTGCAGAGTTCACATTGGAGTCTTGATTAATAGGTTGACAAAGTAAGGTTAAAAAAGAGGCCAATCCTCCAAATAAACTGGGTTTGTTGATTCTACTCAGAGAGTACTGAGTTCTGAACCGGACAATGCTAATGAATGATGCTATTTGCTCACTGAACCCTATTTCCAAACTCAGGTACCAACTATGATGGGATTGCTGGAATTCAGCTGTGTTTTATAAGGCCAGCTCAGGCCTAATAGATTAGATTTAAATCACCTGCCCCACACCCAATCCATGAAGTACAAGAGTGCTAAGGCTACATTGTGATATCAGAGATAAAGAGACAGTAACATATTAGTGGAAAGAGTTCCAGACTTGGAGTCAGAAGATCTTGTGCTAAATCTTGTCTCTAATACTTGTGTGATCTTGGACAAGTCATTTACCTTCTTTTAGATTCTACTTCTATAAAATTGCATCATCTACCTCATGTGAAGAAAGAATTTTGCAAAACTAAAAAGAAGCCCCACAAAGGGTGAACTGTTATAATTATTTTATTAAAGGCAAGTAGATGTAGTGGATAGAGTGCTGGACTTTAATTCTGGAAGATCTGATTTCAAATCTTGCCTCAGAAACTTTTTGTCTGGGCTAATGTGAGCCAATTACTTTCACCTCTCAAACTTGGTTTCCTCATCTTTAAAATCAGAATAATACTACTTCATAGTAATAAGTAATACTACTTCATAGGATTTGTACTGAGGATTAAATAAGAATCATAAGTAAAGTACTTTGTAAGGGATTTTGTTCTTCAGTTGTTTTTCAGTCATTTCTGACTCTTCATGACCCCAATTAGGGTCTACTTGGCAGAGATACTAGAGTGGTTTGTTATTTCCTTCTCCAGTTCAATTTGCAGATGAAGATATTGAGGCAAACAAGATTAAGTGACTTGCCAAGGTCACACAGCTAGGAAGTGTCTGATTTGAACTCAGGAATATGAGTCTTCCTAACTCTAGGCCTAGCACTCTATCGACTGTACCACCTAGCTCCCCCTATGTAAGTGCTAGCTATTATTATTATCAAAACTAAAATGAGTAAAGAACAAATGAAAAATACCTCCACTCCTTACCTTTGCAGAAGGGGGAGACTTACAGATTTGGAACATTGCATGCATTTTCAGATTTTATTGGTTTTCATTGGCCTTGCTGACTATGTTTTCTATTCTTCCTTTTTTCCTTTGAAACTATTCTTTATTGGGGGGAGGGCGGCATCTAGGTGGTGCAGTAGATAAAGCACAGGCCCTGAATTCAAGAGGACCTAAATTCAAATCCGGCCTGAGACACTTGCCACTTACTAGCTGTGTGAACCTAGGCAAGTCACTTAACCCTCATTGCCCCACAAAAAAAAAATTATGTGTGTGTATATATATATATATATATATATATATATATATATATATATATATATATATATTCTTTTTTTTTTTTTTTGCGGGGCAATGGGGGTTAAGTGACTTGCCCAGGGTCACACAGCTAGTAAGTGTCAAGTGTCTGAGGCTGGATTTGAACTCAGGTACTCCCGAATCCAAGGCCGATGCTCTATCCACTGCGCCACCTAGCTGCCCCTATATATTCTTTATTAGATGTGATATCTCTCTGGAAGAGGTAAGGGGTAGGGATTCAGGAAGAAATTTTGGCAATGTAAAAACAAATGCTAAGGAAGCTAGGTGGTATAGTGGATAAAATAAAGGAATTTAGGAAGATCAAGTTCAAAACCAACACTTAACTGTATGACCCTGGGCAAATCACTAAGCCTCTCACCTCAGTGCGGATCAATTGAGATGACATATATAAAGTGTTTTGCAAACCCTAAGTCACTATATAAAATTATCTTAAGTCACTATAATAAAATGTCATTATATAAAATTAAGTCACTATATAAAATTGTCCTTATTTTAAATCAATGGTCTTCTATCATTTTGTAAGACAGTATTTCTGCCTGATCTCTTACTCCTGTGCTCAGCACTTCACTAAGGTGTGGCTGTGGAGGGTGGAGTATAGAATAAATAAGAGGCAGTTGCCATTCTCAACTTCTACCAGGTTTTATCCATTTGAGAACAGGGCATGGTCTGGATGGTAGAGGAGATGGGGTGGAGTAGAGAAAGGAATTTTTTGTTAGTTTTTTGGGTTGTTTTTTTTTTGTTCCTTTTTTTTTACTTATTTTATTTCCATTCTACTGCTGAGAACCCAGAGCTCTCACTTTGGAAAAGATTCCAGTTTTTTCTGCTCAACTTAAAGACCGTAATAAATAACCAGTTATAGAAGGGTCCTGTTGGCCTCTGCTAGGAATTTATGCTTTTAATGAATGTTCTTTCTCTGGCTCACCATGTGGAAGCAGTTGTTTTCCTTCTTCCTCAGTGTATCTATTTAGCCTTTCCCCTCTCCTGAATTGAGTCCTACAGGAGGCCCCTGGTGGGGTGCCTCAGCATTCCTTGGTGTGTCTGCCCATCCACTCCCCCCTGGCCTCACTCTCATACAATCCCCTCCGCACCACTCAAAAACCACTAATCAGTCCAAGAGGACTGATTTCAAACAACCAATAAACTTGTCTACACCCATAATTAACACTTCAAGCTTTATCTGTATCCTAATGAATCTGTAAATTGATATATAGGCATTTTATCATTTTCAGACTTCCTGCCACTTCTTCTGGGATAGCGTTTATGGTTGTAATAAGATTTTTATACCAGCTGGGAAGCCTCAGGTGCCACAGGTATTGAAAAGTGGATTTATGCCCACCTCCAGCTTCACAAAAGCAAGGCTGACTGCCTTGAGACGCCCCGCCCCCCTCCCCCAATAAAATTCAACCAGCATTTTCTTAAAGGGCTTTGCCTCAGCATGAGTGTTTAAACTGGAGTGTGGTAAATCTTTTTTACCTTAGATTCAGGTGCTGCATATTAACCACATCATATGTTTTCATTTAATTCAAATTTCACTAGCCTACCACTAACTAACAGGCCACCAACAAGTGTCAAGGACATATAACTTGGACAACTCCCCCCCACACACACACACCCCATCCATAAAGACTTCTTTTTTCCTATCACTATTTTCCATGATGAATTCCTAGTTTCGTGTTTTAAAAGACCACAGGCCCTGAAGGACAGCTTGCTAATAACAAACTGGTGGAATTTGAACTGAGAAAAGAATGTATGATTGTCTGAAATGCAGCTATCTGGGCTATGCAAGCAATCTCTGAGCTATAAGACAACCTGCAAAAAAAAAAAAAAAGACCCATTCAGGTATAACAACTGTCCAGTGACCAGCAGGCTGAAAATGGGTAGAGAAGAAGGATTAGAGCAGTGAGGGATTCAGGGAATGTTGGGAAATTTTAGGAATATAAGGATACAGGGAAGGTGTCCTGCTTCCATCCATCCCCAGTCCCTAACCCCATATCTTCATCTAATCCAAGAGAATGTAAATGCCTTGAAAGTAGGGATTATGGGGGCAGCTAGGTGGTGCAGTGGATAGAGCACCGGCCCTGGAGTCAGGAGGACCTGAGTTCAGATCCGGCCTCAGACACTTAACACTCACTAACTGTGTGACCCTGGGCAGGTCACTTAACCACAATAGCCTCACTAAAAAAAAAAAAAAAAGAAAGTAGGGATTATTTCATTGGGGGTTTTTTATTTATACTCCTGGCATCATGCCTGGTACACAGCAGGAGTTTAATAAATGTTTGTTGGTTGATTGACTGATCTAATGCTAACAAGAAAGTCAGAGAAAGGATATTCAGCCAGAGCTCTCACCATCCCACCCAATCAACATCCATTGGATTACAAGAAACCTTCAGAAAAATGTGGAAGGAATTCTTAATGCAGGCTTGAAGATGCCTTAAGCATCAGCTTTTCATAGAACTCTTTGTCTTGACATCTCCTTTGTCCCATAATAATATACTTTGTACCACACTCAATTTATATTCATGCCCAGCTTTGTGCTGGGCAGCTGGAGGGGGGGGGGCAGGCATTAGACAGAGTGCCAGGCCTAGAATCAGGAAAACTCAACTTCTGAGTTCAAATCCAGCCTCAGACACTTACTAGTTGTGTGACCTTGGTCAAGTCACTTAACCCCATTTGCCTCAATTTCCTCATCTATAAATGAGCTGGAGGAGGAAATGGCAAGCAACTCCAATGTCTTTGCCAAGAAAACCCCAAATGGGATAACAAAGAGTCTGAAATGACTCAATAACAACAAATCTCTGTGCTATTTAATAATAATATCCTTAAGGGCAGAGACTATGGTTGTATTTTTGTCGTTTCATATCCCCTGATACCTACTTCAGTAGCTTGGTTATAGTGTATACTTAATAAATGCTTATAGAATTGACTGAAATGAAATTGAGGGAAAGATAAGCCAAATGCTGTCCTTCAGGGATAGCCCCATGATGAGGCAGCAGGACACAGCTCTGGACTCCATCTAAAAGGCCTTAGTCTGGAGTCTTGTTCCCGACATCTCTTTAAAGAGGATCCCTTATGATCTTGGTGACTTTACATTGGAGAGATCTAACAATGAGAAACAGATTGGTGCATATGTGATTTTTGCCTACATTTGGTTTAGTGGTACTGAATCTAAATCCCCTGTACTGTCCTATGTGGGGCAGTGTGGTATAGGGGATCTTAGACTTGGAAAGACCTGAATTTGAATCCTGCTCCTAAACATAAGATCATAGATTTAGAGCCGGAGAAGCCCTTAGAGGTCACTAAGTCCAACACCCTCATTTTATATATTTAGGAAAGTGAGGTATGGACAGGGTGAGTTGGTGAACAACTGAGGGCTTGGCTAGACAAGAGGGAGGAGTCAAAGACGAAACAGCTTGTCTCCATCTCTTTGTCCCAATAACATTCTACTTTTGTACTACTCCTGGTCAGGGTCTCACAGCTACCAAGTGCCTAAGTTGGGATCTGAACCTGGTTCTTCCTGCCTTTCATCCAGAGTTCTATGCGCTAAGCCACACTGCCTCCTTTATTACTTATGTTACCCTGAGTAAGTCACTAGGCACATTTCCTCATCTATAAAATGGTAAAAGTAATACTAGTACATCATCCCATCATCAAGGGAGGAGTTTTCTGCATAGTCCCATTGTGGGGGTTCTTCCTACAAAGGGCTGTCCATTCCATTTCCTATTCCTTGTTCTTTCAGTAATGCAGATATCACCAGTTTTTAAGGCTAGACTCAGATCACTGTCTGAAACCCTTCATTAGCCCTCAGGAATCATGGGAGATAGCTTTTACCTCTGGAAGCTAACAATGGCTCCAATCTGGTATCTTCCTCCTGCTACATGCTTGAATCGATCTTCTTCTTGCCTCTCTTCATCCTCTTCAAGGCTGGGATCAGCGGCAATCTGGGTAGTCTGTCCCCCAGGTCAAGTCCAAAGGTTCCCCCAGACTTTGGGGAATGAAGAGCCAGCAGGAAGCTTCCTGTCTTCTCTAACCATAAGTCTCCATGGTTAGGCCCAAAAGATAGAGCTTCATTCAGAAAGCACTTTCAAAAATTAAAGCATTTATATAAATGTCAGTCATTGTTATTATTGCTGCTAGCCTTGGGCAGTCAAGTCACACATTTGCATTTCTTTGTTGCTTTCAATCCAAACTGCATTGTTATAAAAATTGTCCTATGACAAGGAAAATGTAGGCTTGCAGTAACAGATGCTGAGAAACAAAAGCAGCATGAATTCTCACTTACCATATGCTCCAGGCCTCAGGGTTCTAGATTGTCCTTAAGAAGGGCCCCTTCATAAAGCAGAAATCTGATGACAGCTAGAGGAAATCATCAAACCTCAGAGTGGTAGAGTGGATTGGGCTGGAGTGTGAAGGCAAGAGTTTGTAGTGCCCTCATCCTTGTCCCAGTCAGGATGAATGAATGGATGGAAAGCACCGATAAGCACCATACTATGTGTCAAGCACTCTGCTGTTTGGGTGACTTGTCCAGGTTCACACCCAAAGTTGGGATTCAAACTCAGGCCCATATCAGACTCCATATGCTAAGGTCAATATGTTTCCCTTACTATCCATACCATTTTGCAGAATAGGAAACTGAGGCCCAGATAGGAATCACTGAAGCGAGTAGTAAAATTAACATAGAATCCCAGGTCTGTAGATGCCGAGTTTAGTAATCTTTCTAATACGACACAATGCTTTCCAGATGCAGGCAGGTGGGACAGGCCTTTCCTGCTCAGGAAAGCTTTGGAAAAAGAGCTGGGTCATACCTAATTTATCTTTTCTACATTTAATGGGTGTCTAATGAGCTTGAGGTAGTACAATGCAGGGCTTCTTTTCACCCTAGAAAAGATATCTAGGTATATAAAATAGGCATGCAAACGAAACATTTATTGCCAAATTTTCACCTGAGAAAAGGTATATAGGTATAAAAGGTATCTAGGTATATAAAATAGATATACAAATCAGACATTTATTGCCAACCCTTACATTCAGTGACATGACCCCATATGGGGTTACAACCCACAGTTTAAGAAACTTTAGTACAGTGGATAGTACAGTGCCTGAAATCAGGCAGACTCATCCTCATGAGTTCAAATCTAGCCTCAGACACTTACTTGCTGTGAGACCCTGGGTAAGTTGATTAACCTCTGTTTGCCTCAGTTTCAACACCTGTAAAATGTTGAACTCAGGTCTTTCTGACTCCTAGTGCCTGTATCTACTGCTCCGCTTAACTGTCCTATGTTCTCTTTTTAGCAGCTGTGTAGAGGATGGATTGAAGGAGAGAAAGACTGGGGGAAGAGAGAGCAATTAGGAGGCTGTTAGCAGTAATCCAGTTGAAAAGTGACGATGCTGAATTAAGATGGTACCTGTGGGTGGAGGGAGAGCAAGCTGAATGGAAAAGATGTTGTAGAGTTTGAAATGGCAAGATCTGGCACCTGATGGGATAGGTGGGGTGGGAGGATCAAGATTCAAAAACTCCAGGGTTATGAACCTGGGAGACTGGGAGAATTATTGTGCCTTTGGTAGAAACAGGGACATCTGGAAGAGGCCTGGGTTTGAGGGAGAAGACGGTGAATTCAGTTTTGAACACCTCCAGAGCATCCAGTTTGAAATGTCCAATAAGCAGGGGCAGCTAGGTGGCACAGTGGATAGAGCACCAGCCCTGGATTCAGGAGGACCTGAGTTCAAATCTGGCCTCAGACACTTGACAGACACTTTACTAGCTGTATGACCCTGGGCAAGTCACTTAATCCCCACTGCCCTGCCAAAAAAAAAAAATTGTCCAATAAGCAGTTAGTGATTTGGTCCTGAAGCTCAGGAAGAGACTTGGCCTGCTTATATAGAACAAGGGTGAGAGCAAGACTGGGAATGAGTTGGATGGCATTTTGCGGGTTGGGCTCAAGACAACCCCATCGTTTGGCCCTTGAGCCCAAACAATTTCCTGCCTTTGATGGAGCCAGCCGTGAGGTCAGGCACGACTCAGAATCTATCAGACACTCTTTCCACCTCCTCCTCACTCCTGGCAGATCCTTCTGCTCTTTAATGGGAAGTGAATTGTCCTTGCACTTGTTGGGGAGGAATAGTTGTCAGGGAATTGAGTCTTTGTTTTCTTTATTAGTATCCCTTGTCATCGTCGTAGAAAATGTGTGTTTCTGGGGCAGCTAGGTGGCACAGTGGATAGAGCACCAGCCCTGGATTCAGGAGGACCTGAGTTCAAATCCAGCCTCAGACACTTGGCAACTTACTAGCTGTGTGACCCTGGGTAAGTCACTTAACCCCAATTGCCTCACCAAAAAAAAAAAAAGAGAGAGAGAAAAAGAAAATGTGTGCTTCTTTAAAAAGCCATTTCTGGAGATCCCCTGGAGTGATTTCTATACCTCCCTGAGTTTTTATGTGAGCCAGATAAGGGACTTCTCAAGCAAAGCTTTCCTTTTATCATTGCTCAGAAGTAGCCATGGATTTCTTTCAGAAGGTTCCCCCAAACAGGCAGCTGGAAGAAGCTGCTGTCTGTTCAGCAGCAGGGGCATCCTGGCACCTGGCATCGTAAGCCCAACCTTTGCCTCGTTAAGGCACAAAGCAGTGACAGTCTGCTTAGGGAAGATAGCATACTGAGTATCTCCTAATGCAAAGACATGCAGGGGGCACGTTTAATAAGCCATTAAGGCAACACCCCGTTAACTCTAAGTGCTAGAGAACATCTGGTCTGTTTTCCCTCTAGACCATGGGCTGGCTTGTTTTCATTTCTTTGTGTTATAACCTTAAGACTGTCCCTTTGCCAAGCATTTGGAGAAGCCCTGCAGTGAATTAAAGAACAGTGCATAAATAAATTGAATTAGCTTACACTTAATTCAGCTAGGGTCTATAAAATGCAATTTGGCCTCTGCTGTCAGCCGGTGGTGAATGGGTGCTTATGCTTGGCTCTGGGCGGTGGTCTTGGATTGAGTCACAGATACTGATCTGGGGTGTGGTGGGGAAAAGAGGAGGATGCACGCATCATGGAAATGGAGGTTCCCTGATATAGGGTCTGTGCCACCAATGGAAGTAACGTCCAACCTTTCATCAAAAAAAAAATTGTTTTTGTATCCTCAGGGCCTGGCACATAGTAGACACTATGAATAAATGCTTGTTAGTTGATTGTTTGATTATAATTAATTTCCTTTATAGTAATTTCCCAGAAATCTGGACTTCAACTCATTCCTATCAGTGAATCATATTTATTGAATCAGGTCATTCATTCATTCATTCAACATTAAAGAGCGTCCATTGTCAGCACAATATTGGGGAAAATACCAAGTGAAGCTAAGACACATTCTCTGCTTTCATAGAGCCTAGCAGGCCAAGTCTAGTAGGCCGATAAATCACAGATATAAATAACCATTGAAAGATACTGCTCAATTTGTATTTTGGTTGCTGAAAGGGGATAAAAAAGAATATTTGTATAAGGAACATTGATAAAAATCAGCTTGAGAAGAAACCTATCCCAGAGAGTAAGAGTGGCCATATCCAAAAAGGATAATACCAGATTTCAAACATGAAAAGTGACTAAGAATGGATAGAAATATTGAAGAAAGAAAGAGAAACCGATTTATAAGGAAATATAATAAGCTCAATGTGGGACAAGCTAAATATGAAGTACTGATGGAACAGTCAAGTGGAAATGTCCTATAGGTAGATGGAAAAGTAGATTTCAAAGTCATTTGCACAGGGCTAGGTGGCACAGTAGATAAAGCACTGGGCCTGGATTCAGGAGGACCTGAGTTCAAATTTGACCTCAAACACTTGACACTTACTAGCTGTGTGACCCTGGGCAAGTCACTTAACCCTCATTGCCCCACAAAAAAAAAAAAAAAAGAAAGTCAGTTGCATAGAGTTGACAGATGAAACAGAGAAGGAGCATGGCATACCTATTTAGCCATGGTCAATTAACTTAATAATTCTAAGCCTCACCTTCTTTAAAATGGGGATTTGTGCACCACAATGCTTAGCACAATACATACTATATAAATGTTAGCTATTAGTAGTAGTATTATCTACTTCACAGGGTTGTTGGGAGGTTCAAGGGAATATTCTTTGTGAAGCATTTTGCAGTTCATAAATAACTCTAGTAATGTGCGTGCTGTCTTCTGAATACATTGCTGTTGTTTATCCTTTGTTTTTCAGAAAGAAACAGTGACATCAAGGGGAATGTCCTGACTTGTGTGTGAATTGGATTTAAGTGAGACAGTTATACAAAATCATCAGCCTCACTCTCTTCCAGAGTCATTGAAGACCAGTGGTGAGACAAAAGTCAGGATGACAGGTGATGACCTAGGATACGTACAAATATATTATAAAATTGTAGATTTCAAGATGGAAAGAAATTGAGAAGTCCATTAATTCAAACCCTTCATTAATAGATGGGGAGCTAAGACTCAGAAAGGTAAAAGGCACTGGTGAAGGTCATCCTGACAGTAAGGAGCAGCATTGGGATTCAGACCTAGAGCTTCTAAGGGTGAAAGTGTAAAGGGAGAAAAGGGGGCCAAGGATGGAACCTTAGGGAAAACTACCTTATAGAGTTCAAAAGGAAGTTAAAAAGCTGGGGAAAGAGACAAAGACCACGACTTTCCATTAAACCAGCACTCACAGAATTCCCTCCTGAACTTAAAATGTATGTGTTTCTTTTTTTTTTCCAAGAAGTCGAAGGGGATTCAGGAGGACCTGAGTTCAAATCTGGCCTCAGACACTTGACACTTACTGGCTGTGCGACACTGGGCAAGTCATTTAACCCTCATTGCCCTGCAAAAGAAAGAAAGAAAGAAAGAAAGAAAGAAAGAAAGAAAGAAAGAAAGAAAGAAAGGAAGGAAGGAAGGAAGGAAGGAAGGAAGGAAGGAAGGAAGGAAGGAAGAAAGAAAGAAAGAAAGAAAGAAAGAAAGAAAGAAAGAAAGAAAGAAAGAAAGAAAGAAAGAAAGAAAGAAAGAAAGAAAGAAAGAAAGAAAGAAAGAAAGAAAGAAAGAAAGAAAGAAAGAAGGAAAGAAGGAAAGAAGGAAAGAAGGAAAGAAAGAAAGAAGGAAAGAAAGAATAAAAGTTCAAATCTTTTAAAAGTCATTGTCCATACTTGCCCCCCTCTCTGATTCAGCTTCCCCGACAGCCCAGTAGTATCACTGGGAGATGCTTCTCTGATAGAATTTACTGGAGAAAGAGAACCTCTTGAAATATGAAAAATATCTTCCATTGTAACAGCTAGTTGGTGACTGAGTTTAGAGTTCTATGTCTTTATGCCTTTTTCCACTGTTTTATGCTTTCCCTATGATTTTTTATTTTGCTAGTAGAAAACTTATTATGGGCTTTCATCTTGGACTCAGCTTAGATTGCTATATCTGTGCCTAAGAGTGTCTCCTCGAAGATGTCTCCAGTTCTTTGGGGTCCTCAATAGAGAAGACAGAATGTGAAAGTAATTGATGTTAACCAGTTTCTTCCAAAGAAAACTGTCGCTACAAATGGTTCCAATAGTCATATTACCAGTAAAAGTCCTAATAAAATGATTAAATGGAAAAAAATTTCTGACCTTGCCCAGAAGCATTCTGAATGATACGCTCTCTGGCCATCTCTTAGGAATATTGAGGGGAGAAAAAAAAATAAAAAAGGCAGAAATTGGCAAGACCTATCTTATAAGGATCAAGGAAACAAGATAGGATGTTGCCTGCCCTACATAAATAGAAAGCCATAAAGACCAACAGTGGGCACGGAGGACTAGAGTTACTAGATTAACATTGGAGCAGAATAAGTAGGTTGAGGGAGTACATTGGCTTCTTGGTACCTTTTAACCAATAACTCCAGAACACAGTAAAAAGCAAAAAGCTTCATCATATTGCCTAGTCTCTGATTATGAATTCCATTCAGGTTCTTTCTGTTGCTCTGGTGCTCAGGGCTAAAAGAGCATCACCTTTAAGCTTAAGAAGTATTACTCAGCTGAAATCACATGGGCATTCATCTAAATCTATGTTTTCTAAAAGGGGAAGTAAGGAACAATGCATGGAGTCTGGGAGCATTTTTACCCAGCTCCTCCTGACCATAGGGGCCAGACTGGTGGGAGTATGGGAGGAGCAGGATATACTATGAATATGCCTTTAGAGTTCCTTGGATCATACATTTGCAGTTTGAAAGAACCATAGAGGCTGTCTACTCACACCTTTACTCCAGACTTCTCATTTTATGCACAGGAAAACCTAGAGAGGGAAACGGGTAGGTGGTACAGTGGATAGTGTCAGGCCTAAAGTCAGGAAGATTTAACTTCATGAATTCAAATCTGGTCTCAGACACTTATTAGCTGTGTTACCCTGAGCAAGTCATTTAACCCTGTTGGGCTCAGTTTCCTCACCTGTCAAATGAACTGGAGAAGGAAATGGCAAAGCACTCAGTATCTTTGACAAGAAAACCCCAAATGAGGTCACAGAGAGTTGTATATGAATGAAAAATGACTAAAGAACAACAACTGAACAAAACCTAGAAAAGTTGCAACTTTCTCAAAGTTATATAGATCATAAGATCATAATAGAACTGAGAAAAAATAGTGAAAAAATAAGTAAATAGAGAGAAAGGTCAAAGACTTGTAAGATTTTACAGAAACTTCCTGTCTCTATACATGGTGAGTACTAAATAACTTCACAAAAATGAAATGGATTATACAATATTTTGACAGAAAAAACTCATTGCTAATGTGGAATTCATTCCTGAAATAAATGTCTCAGTACAGTCAGACCATCAACAAGAAAAGATAAAAATAATGCAAGACTAGCAGAAAGAATAAAAAATGAGATAAAATGTCATGCGTTTGAAATAATTCCTACCTGACCTATTGAAGAAAAGTTATTTATGCTACCAAAAAATGAGAAATGGATGGAGGAAAGGATGTTGGCTATAATAATGTCATATAGAAGTTTAAGACGCATCTGGCACAATATCCCAAGGCCTATTCGTGCCTGGCACACAGTGGGTACATAATAAATACTTGATTGATTGTTTGATTGATTGCTATAAATCAATTGTCATAACAAAGAGATAAAAAAAGCCCAGAAGTCATCTTAATCAACAAAGACTTGACTGACTCTCTTGCTAGGTAGAAAGACATGGTGGCTAAGGCTAACAATGACTTATGATATAAAGTTGTTTACAAAATTGTACAGAGGAGGGTGGTAGAAGACTATAAGCCATATTGCCTTAAAAACAGAGATAAGCATTAGAAATTAAAACCAGTTTATAGAAAGTTTGACAAGAAAACCAACCAAGACTTTCCAAGGATGAAACTGGAAAGAGGACAACAAATAGATGAAAGATGGGAAAGATCTTCAGTGTTTTTCTTTTTAATAACAAACTTTTTTCACCATCAAGGACAATGAAGGCCCCACATTTAGATTTTAGCGTCACAATATGGATTTCTTTATAGAGGAGACAGCACTTAAAGGGACAAAAACAGGATAAAAAGCATCTGGACTAGCTCAAGGGTACCCAGGAGAGGCCTGTGTTGTTGGTGACACAGTTTTGCAGCATTGAAGTTTGCAATTCTCAAAGTATTTTAAGACAGAAACATATCAAAGGTAAAGAAAAAAAAATCTTCTACACGACTACCAAAAAAAGCAAGTAAAGGACCATCAGAAATGACTGAACTATATGTTTATTTTCCAATCTAGAAATAATTTTAATTTAGAATTGTCTACATATATACACATTGAGGATATCCTATTGTACAGGAACAGATCAGTTTTCACAAGTGATATTTCATAGTTGATCACATCTTAACCATCACATAATTGACCAAAAGATGTGGAATATACACAATCCAAATGTGTTTGTTGACTAATTTTTAAAACTGAATCAGGAGAGCAAAACTTCACCTTAGAGGCTGTCTTCCAAAAAGATGTCTTCAATGCATCTCTCAAAATTATTCATGATTACTTTAAAGCTAGTCAGAAATAACTTTGTCAACCCTATGATTATTAAAACATAAAAGATGGAGACAATGTCAAAGTGTTCACTACTGTCAATGGAGAAGATCCAATACTGTCCCAGTTGAAGAAGGATTCCTTATAAATGTGGAGGACTTTCAATATTCTTGTTGCAAATGAGATTTTTTAAAAATTGAATCAAGTCCACAAACATTTCAGAGCTTCTTGAATGAGATGCAAAATTCAAAAAAGAGAGGGAAGGAAGGAAGGAAGGAGGGAAGGAAGGAAGGAAGGAAGGAAGGAAGGAAGGAAGGAAGGAGGGAAGGAAGGAAGGAAGGAAGGAAGGAAGGAAGGAAGGAAGGAAGGAAGGAAGGAAGGAAGGAAGGAAGGAAGGAAGGAAGGAAGGAAGGGAAAAGAAATAAGAGAAAAGAAAGAAAAGAAGAGAAAAAGGTCTAACTATAAAACAGGGAAAACTAAATAAAGAATATCTATTTCTAGACTATGATATACAGTTGGATTGACAAGTTGTAACCCTTGTTTATATAACTCTAGGATAGAGAGACAATAAGTTGAACCTAGAATTTAACAGGAAGAGGATGGTGAGCTAAAGTTCCTTTGGGAAATTTCCGAATTCTCCCTGAAATAGATCCATCTTGGTAATACCAATGTTCATCTGGTGATGTTGTGTGGTTATGAGTCATATAACACTATAGTCTCTGAAAGACTGAAGTTGAGAATTACCCAAAAGGCAATGGAAAGGCTCATGACAAGGTGTAGGCAGGTCTACCTGCAACATATTCCAAATAAAGAAAAATAAAGGAATTGTATAGTAAGGGGAAATGTATATCAGGGAAATGTATAAACAAAAAAGAAGATGGTCTTGTTATGTGACACAGAAGCAGTGGCTATAGAGCATCTGAAAGGGGGAATTACTACCATAAAAATGGATAAACGATTTAAGAGTCTGTCCATACCCAGAAGCATCTGACCAACTCACTTTTTTTTTTTTTGGTGAGGCAATTAGGGTTAAGTGACTTGCCCAGGGTCACACAGCTAGTAAGTGTTAAGTGTCTGAGGCCAGATTTGAACTCAGGTCCTCCTGACTCCAGGGCCAGTGCTCTATCCACTGCACCACCTAGCTGCCCCACTGACCAACTCACTTATAGAAAAGTAGTCACCCTAGCTATTTGGCCTTATGTCATCCAAACATCAAATGGATTGAGACCATTTTTCTATTGGTTTTCATATCTTGTAAATGGGCTGAGTCAGATAACAAAAATAGTCAGCCAAGGATATTTAAGAATCACATTTCTCTAAGCCCTTACAACCCCAACACATGTTACTGAGAAAAGGGAGTTTTAAAAGTTACCAGACTTTCCCATCCTCTGTGGTCCATATTGCTTTCCCCAACACCTTTTCCTGGCTACTACTCCAAAGAAAAGTGATGGGACCAAGATGTCTGCTCCTTTTCTTCCTTTACCTCTCTATCCATCCAAAGGGGCTGGGTGATTTCCTGCCTCCTCGGGTTGGAGAACAAGCAGTAAGTTCCTGTTATGAGTAATTTGAGGGCTGTGAACAAAGTTTTGACTCTGTGTTTCCCTGATACATTTTTCTCGACATTCATTCCACATGTGGTACAAAAATAATCACACGGAATTACTCTATCTTTGTCGTCGGTTTGTGGTACTGTTATTTATAACTATAGTTGACGTTTATATAAGGCTTGAAGTTTTACAAAGCATTTTACAAACATACTCTCATTGGATCTTTATAACAGCCCTGTGAGGTAGATGCTACAGTTATTAGTCTCTCCATTTTACAGAGGGGGAGATGTAAGTTCAGAGGCCTGGCTCTGCCCAGGACTACACAGCTAGCAAGTGGGAAAGAGGGGATCCAAACCCACATCTTCTCCACCTGTTTTCCTAGGATTGCTAGACTCAGCAAACAACTGTATAAACCTTTGACAGACACACATTCTTGTCTAGTTAGGGAATGAGATCACCATGCCACGGGGTAACCAAAGTAAGATTGTTTTGGGAGGGGGGGGCCAGGGAGAATGTCTTTTATGGGAATATTTTATCCTGGGACAAAGAGGGATTCTCCACTCCGTGATTCTGATGAGTTCCCATCTGGAAAGCTGCTGTCTGGGATTTAGCTACTTAATCACCCCTTCCCCCATGATATAGATTAAATGTGAAAGGACCCCAGAGTGGCAGAATTCACACAGAGTCGGGGAGAATGGGGGAACTGATTTATGGAGAGAAGGCAAAAAAGAGATAAATATCAGCCACGTAACCGACACAGAAACAAGGCAGCATAGCTCTGTGGCATCTGGGTGGTACCCTAATGTTTGAGAGAAAGGAGTAAGATGAATTCTCTGAGGAAATGTTTGAATTTGAAATTGATAGTAGTTGCAACCCCCATTGCTTGTCCTTGCATGTGTTTTACCTGACTTTTCATACCTACCTTAAGATGGCATCAGAAAGAGAGTGCTGGACTTGGACAGGATACATGAGTTCAAAGCCTGCCTCAGAAACTTCCTAGATGTCAAACCCTGCGCAAATCATTTAACTTCTTTCAGATTCAGTTTCCTTATCTGTAAAATTGGGACAATTAATAGCACCACCTTCATAGGGTTGTTGCAAGGATTAAATGAGACAATATGTCAATCCATTCGCAAACCTTAAAGCTCTCTATAAATTATTATTCTTCATTATTATTGCTTCCACCTCAGTGCCATTATAAAGCAAAAACACACACATATTTTCTAACATCATATAAAGAATTTGGAACTGGAGAACAACCGGCCAAGTTCCATAGTGAAAACTCAGGGACAGGAACAGGCTGAAGAAAAGTAGGGGAGGGGCAGCTAGGTGGTGAAGTGGATAGAGCACCAACCCTGGAGTCAGGAGGACCTGAGTTCAAATCCAGCCTCAGACACTTAACACTTACCAGCTGTGTGACCCTGGGCAAGTCACTTAACCCTAATTGCCTCACCCCGCCAAAAAAAGAGAAAAAGAAAAAAAGAAAAGTAGGGGAGCTTTATTATTGGAATGAGAGGAGGAGGAGGAGGAATTCTAGCTAAGGTAAAGTCTAGGTGTCCTGTAAAGTCCCAATGTCTCTTCCTCATTTGGGTTTCATTGTCAATGAGGTCTATAAATGTTGAAAGCTGGGGTTGGGAAGAGCCCAGCTGTAAACATTTTATTTTAATAGCTTTCAGAATGGGGAAAAATACAAATTGCATTTTGGAAATACAATAGAAGCCCCTTGAGGAGTGTGCCTCCATGGGTTCACCTTCCTTCCATTAGACCTTCTGGGTTTTGTTTCCATGAAGGGGGCATGATTTATGGTCAGCCCACTTTTACCATCAACAGGGATGGGCGGCACCTGGAGCAGAGCCCAATCTTCCCCAAGTTTTGCCACCCAGGGAGCCCGTTCCATGGAGGAGAGGCTGTATTTAGCTGAGGGTATGGCCCAGGGAGGAATCTTTCCAGTTTAGGCCACCTGGGTAGACTTGGCTGCTTTGAGAGCAAACTCGTGATGAAGCTCTTGCCTGACCCACCTTCTTGAGGTGCCATTGCCTGGGCCAAATTCTCCATAGGAGTGAGTACACCCTGCTTCCCATCCCAACATTTTTCCTGGAATAGTTAGAACACCACACGGTACCCTGGAGATGCCACCAAAGGGAAAGCACTTTCAGAAACAGGTTATATTTGGAAGGGAGTTGTCTAGGGATCGAGAATGGATCATAGAATCACAGGGTCATAGGTGGAAGAGATCTCAGAGCCCATCTCTTTTGACCCCTTCATCTTACCAATGAGAAAACTAAAACACAGGGAAGTTAAGTTATTTGCCCCAAGGTCGTACAGTCAGTCAAGGTCATAAAGGTCATAAAGTCAGTCAGTCAATAAGCATTTATTAAGCCCTTGTTACATGCCAGACCCTCATCTAAGTGCTGGGAATACAAATACAAGCAGAAAGAAGGATAATTCTACCCTCCAGTAACTTACTTTTTAATGAGGGAAGATGACATATAAAAGGGGGGTGGGGGGGGTGGGAGGGGAACAAAGATACTTGGCCTTGGGCTTGATAAAGTCCCAGAGTGTAACCTGGAAAGGAATGAGACACAGCTTCCTTGGATACCCTCCTTAAATGCTAAGGTTTTGGGAGGAGCAACTCAATGAGAGGAAAGAGACACAGAGGTGGAAGCATCCGGGGTAGAATTTGAACCCAGATTCTTTGACTTCAGAGACCTTCTCCCCTCTTCTTGCCTCCCACCCCCACCCCAGCACAGAGAGGAATTGGAGCTGGGATGCTATGAGTGAATAAGAGGAGCAGAGAAGGTATTTGCATCTTCTGAATCTCCAGAAAAAAAATTAATCCCCCCCACTTTCCTCATTCTTTGACCTGTAATGAAACCCCTAAATTGTGTCAGTGAGGCACCTCCCATCTCAGTAAGGCTCATGTTGCTCAGCAAACAGTCAGAGTGCATGTCCAGCTCCATGGCAGGTGCCCCAGTCCAGCAGACAGGGGATTCACAAAGAGAAAACCTTTTACTTTTTTTTTCATTTAATTTTTCTCAATTACATCTAAACAAAAATGTTTAAAAAACATTAGGGGATTTTGAATTTTGAATTTTTTCTTTATTCTCCACCCCTTGCCTTCCCCCTTCCTTAAGAAGGCAAGCAATTTGATGTAGACTCCATATTAACCATGTTGCAAAAGAAAATGGAGACCAAAAAAGAAAAAGGAGAAGGGGGGGAGGAGCAGGAGGAGGAGGAGGAGGAGGAAGGAAGGAAGGAGAGAGAGAAGAAAGAAAGAAAAAGAAAGTTTTAAAAGTCTGCTTCAATCTGCATTCAGACTCCATTCATTCTTTTTCTGGAGATGGATAGCATTTTTTTCATCTTAAGTCCTTCAGAATTGTTTCGACTTACTTTTTAATACATGGGGGGGGGGGAGGTCCTTGAATTGTTGGCCTTCATACTGTTTCACCCTCCCACCAAACTGTTAGTGCTTTTGTTTTAACCTACCCCAAGTAATCTAGGTTTCTTTAAACACCACAGTGCTCATAGCACTATGAATTCTTATTTCCTTTATTAGGCCAGCTGCACACTACTTAAATATCACAGAATTCTATTTCCTCTCCTATAGCCCTTATAGCACACAGGAATCATTCACATCCTGCTAGCAAGGGCATCCTTTAGGCCCTGAAGCTTATAGACAAGATCCTCAGGAAGGCAAGAATATGTGGGTTTGATGTTGTGCCTTATATTAGTCAAAATAACAAGTTCATGGAGAAGTAGCCATGTGCAAACCTTGGTATAGAGGGAAGGATTATACATAATTCCTCCTTTCTGATCTTTCAAAATCTCTAATACTTCTCTGTACAATCCAAGAACCTGCTTTGGCCTGTGGTCAGCTCATGTCCAACAGGTTCAGTTCAGCTTCTTTGAGTTCCCACATATTTGTCTGACTCGAAACTCATTTATCAGGGGTAGGCTAACCTCTCCGTAAGGCATCCTCCATAGATAACATCATGTTCCAAAGATTAACCAATATATGGAAATGCTAGAAGTGACATTATCAAGTCAACTCTTTACTCTATCATTAGTATATCATTCATTGTAGCCCTAACTAGGGCTATAAAATCTATGTATTTATGAACAGTATCTAAGAGAAATTTTCTGGGAGATACATACATACATACATACACACACATACTTATACATTTATATAAAGAATGTATAGGGGGCAGCTAGGTGGAGCAGTGGATAAAGCATCAGCCCTGGATTTAGGAGTACCCAAGTTCAAATCCAGCCTCAGACGCTTGACACTTACTAGCTGTGTAACCCTGGGCAAGTCACTTAACCCTCATTGCCCCGACCAAAAAAGAATGTATATACAAAATATAAAACTATATAAATATATGTATACATTATAAATATAACATATGTTTATAAAAGTATGATATATGTATACACACATATTTATATATCTTGCCCATCCAAAAGATTAGCTGCTAAAACATTTAAATGGAGTTTTAACCTGTTTAAAGCCATTTGGCTACTCATTTTACGGGCAATAACTTTATATATTAATTGACTTTCGTATTTGCTGTTCCATTCCTGACATCCCTTAGCTACTACAGCATTACAACATGAATTCATAGGCATTATGACAAGACAAAAAAGTCAAGGCCAAGTGTGGAGTAACAGATGGGACACTGAACCTGGAGTCAGGAAGACCTGGAATGAAACCCTTTCTTATTACTATCTAAATGGCCCTGGCTAAGTCACTTGACCTTTCTTTGCCTCAAATTCCTCGCATGTAAAAGGAGAGGACTCAGTGGTCTCTGAAGTCTCTTCCAATTCTAAATCTATCATTCTACAATCCTGGTTTTTCTCTCGGCAATTGGTGACAAACAAGTGCTGTTCCCATGGCTAGCTAAGGATTCAGTTACTATTTCACCCATCAAGTATGACTGAGAGAAATATCAGGAATTAATTGCATCTGTTTTCATGTAGAGGTTCAGAGTCCAATTAAGCCCTGAGACAGTTATGGAGATAACACTCATGCTTGAACAAAGCTGCTACTTCCATTACTTGTTTTGCCAGAAGAAAAGTAAAAACCCCCTCAATATTAGCAAGCTGCTCTGAGGAAGCTTGCTTGCAAGACCATGATCCTTTGCCTTCTTTTTCCCCCAGTGTTCTTTTTTGAATCTGTGGCTCCACTTTTTCAAAGCGAAATGACAGGCATCTCTGTAAGTGACCTTACCCACTAGGGCTATATCAGTTGCTATGTCACTTACATGTGTTCCTGGAAAAGAATGGTGAACTGGATTTGATGACCAAGCTGCTTAAGATCTTGGGGAAAGAAAATTCTTTATTTAGCAAAGATTTAGCAATGATCAATCTGTATCACAAGGTGAACAACAACTTTGTCCTTCATAATACCATCGGAGTCCTTTTCTATTTTCTTGGTCTTGCCTTTGTCGAATTTGGGCCACAGTTTCCTCAAGTTAGATGTTTGTGACCCCCAGTACAGAGCTATGTTATGTGTGTTGTTGTTAAATTGTTTCAGTTATGTCTGACTCTTCATGACCCCATTTGGGGTTTTCTTGGCAAAGATAATGGAATAGTTTACCTTTTTTTTTTTTTTAGTGAAGCAATTGGGGTTAAGTGACTTGCCCAAGGTCACACAGCTAGTAAGTATTAAGCGTCTGAGGCTGGATTTGAACTCAGGTACTCCTGACTCTAGGGCCAGTTCTCTATCCACTGCACTGCCTAGCTGTCCTGCTATGTTATGTGTACCACATGACTATTTAAAATGTGGTAAGATCAATATCTATTGCTATTCTTATTGGGAACAATGAAACTGTACCTGTTATTCAGCTAGAAATCTGCCATGTAGATCCTGAACACTTGACTGGTCCAAAAAACACCCAAAAAACTAGAGCTTAAACAATTTAACTCCCTGGTCAGCTAAGTCATAAAAGCTATGAGCCTGAGTAATCGAGTTCCTCAGGATTCTGATAATAATTATAAAAGTAGCTAAGACTTATTGAAATTGAAGTTGTGGTAGAGTCAGACACTTCCCTTGTGGAAAAGATCCACCATTTTGCTTCTTAAGTTGATTCAGTTCCTGTCTCGTTAGCAACCAAAGCTACTGAAGACCTAGAAAAGAAAATTGTCATGGAAACAGATGTAATGTTATCAATGGATATGCCATTAATGAAGATGCATTATCATTTGCTTTGCCTCTGTGCTGTGGTAAAATATGAAAGTTTTTAACAGTCGGTTAGGATAACTGAAAGACGCCAGTTTTTCAAGGACCACCCTTTTGGGGAGGAGATGAACAGTCCGCCTGCTGCGCATGTCAGACTGCCTGCCGGGTACAGTCCGCCTGCTGCGCATGTCAGACTGCCTGCCAGGTACAGTGCGCCTGCTGCGCATGTCAGACTGCCTGCCGGGTTTTTTTTTGACTTCCGGGGTGGAGAAAAAGAGAGAGGCCTTTTTGCCTGCTTGGCGGGACTCCTGACGGCGCGGCACGGACTCTCTCTCTCCAAAGGAGGCCTTGTCGGTTGGTGGCCTTGTCGGTTGGTGGCCTTGTCGGTTTGGTGAGTTGTTATAAGGAATATAGACTAAGCTTAGACTTAAGACGATTTGTATTGTGTTTCTACTTTCCTATCCTTCTAACCAACATCACCTTGTGACTATCATAACTATAAATAAAAAGGTCTATCTAGAAAACCAAAACCTGCTTCCATTTACTAGTTTGGGAGATAAATTAAGGGAAAGGTTAAGTAGGGGAGATTTATGATCTAATATCCAATTTTAAATCTCACAGTTTTGGCGACCCAGATGGGACCTTAAGGACCCTCCCACCCTCCCTAGTTTGGCCATAAGCCGGCCAATTCGGTGGATTTTCCAAATTACCCCCCCCCCCACGGACTTTCCCTTTGTCTAATCTCCCTTAAAGACTTTAAGCCTCTAAGAGTCTTGCTTTAAACAGAAAAGCCAGCCCAGTTTAAAGGGCAAGATGCTCGAATATTCTACTATCCCTTTGATTTTTCTCATCGGAATGTATTGGGACAGCATAACATCCCGACTTAGAGGAATAGTTTACTCAATGGTCCTTCATAACATTATTGGTTTTTTCCTCATTCAGGCAGCAAAAAGTTTTTTGTATAATAGTATACGTGAGAATCTTTGGGAAAATACGTTTAATATAAGTAGAAATTTTATGCCTGCAATTGAAATACCTTTTAATACCACATCCATAGTTCATACGACTAAGGATTTTATTTTTTTTTGGTTTTTTTTTGTTTTTGTTATTATCATTGTTTTTGTTATTATCATTGTTATGATATGGGGGAAATTCTCACATATGGAGAGAGACCTCGAAATGAAATTCTCACATATGGAGAGAGACCTCAAAATGGCTGTTTCTACTAGAGATGATCCAAGTTCAGAATCAGATCAGCAGAAACTACTCCCTCTGCAGGAAGCTATAGAACATAGTAAGAAGGGAGTGCCAATTCAAGTCAGAAAATATAGCCCCTTTAGACCAAGTGACTTGAGCGCATGGAAATCAATCATCCCTAGTTTTGAGAAAAATCCTAACACTGTAATTTCACAGTTAAGGACTATATTTAATGCATATCAACCCAGTTGGGCTGATGTTACTTGCCTTTTGGAAACTTTACTGTCCCCAACTGAGATTACAGATGTTATCTCAGCAGGAAATGCCCTTGTTGCGAAAGGTAAGGCCGATGTGGAATGGCCTCTAAAGGATCCAGAGTGGAATTATAATGATGATAGGGATTTCCAAAGATTAAAAGATGCTAGAGAAACACTTCTGAAGGGAATGGAATCTTGCTCTAGAAAACCAGAAAACTGGCAGAAATTTTTAAGCCTACCTCAGGAGGCTAATGAAAGACCAAACAGATTTTATGATAGACTTTGTGAGGCCGCTAGACAGTACACCAGATTGGATCCAGTAGATTTAAGAGATTCCTGTATCATTCTCAACACATTTGTTTATAATTCACTGCCAGAAATACGCAGATACTTTCTGAAACAATGTCCAGACTGGAGAAATCTCTCAGTAGATAGAATTAAGGAACTTGCAAATTATGTCTTTGACTCACGTGAGGAAGATCCAGATCACCCTAAACAGAGCATTCTGGCACCAGCGATTACTAGTCAGCCATGTGGATACCGGAGCAAGGACACTAAGGTGTGTTGTTACTGTCGTAAGGAGGGGCATGAATTGAGAGAATGTAGGACTTGGAGAAGAAATTCTAATTCTAATTACAGGCGAAATCAAAATAGAAATAGATCTTTTTGGAGGAATACAGAAAGGCAGTACCAGAATAATGGTAACCAAGACCCCCCTCAGAAGAGGACACAGGAATGATGGTGTCTTGGGGAGGAATGGAACATAGATAATGAAAGCCATATATTCCCAGATCCGGATTTTTTGAATGCACTTGTGCCAGTCCATTCACCTCCCCAGAGTAATGAACCACATGTCACCTTAAAAGTGGGGGAGACTTATTATGATTGTCTGCTAGACACAGGAGCCTCTAAATCAGTATTAGTAAGCAAACCAGATGCTGGGTGTAGACCTGTAGGATATTTGAATGTAGTGGGAGTCTCAGGAAAGAGCCAGAGAGTGGCAAAATTGAATCCTCGCATGGTATCTATGGGGCCCTTAACAGTAGAACATTCATTTTTACTCATGCCTGATGCCCCTGTAAATTTATTAGGTCGTGATCTCCTTTGCAAGCTTAGAGCAACCATATCTTGTGCTCCAGATGGGGCTGTCTCCTTACAATTGCCAGAGGATACTGTTCATTTATTACCAATTTTACTTACAGAAGCTCAAGGAACAGCAGGGGAGGTATCCAAAATCCCCTCTGACATTCCTGAGTCTTTATGGGCCTCATCCCCTAATGAGGTGGGGCTCCTTAAGTCTGCCATGCCTGTTACCTTTAAAGTTAAGGGGGGACCACCCCCCTCCATTCCACAGTATCCATTGTCTAGGGAAGCAATAGAAGGGATCACCCCTATAATTGAGGCTTTGAAAAACCAGGGTATTATTATTCCATGTCATCACTCTCCATGCAATACTCCCATTTTGCCAGTTAAAAAACCCAAGCCTGGGCCAGATGGTAAACCTGTTTATCGCTTTGTGCAAGATCTTAGAGCGATTAATAATTATGTTATTCCTAGACATTCTATAGTCGCAAATCCGGCTATGATAATTTCCTCAATTCCCTATGAATCTACATGTTTCACAGTGGTAGACCTTTGCTCTGCCTTTTTCTCCATACCAGTACATGAGGACTTCCAATATTTATTTGCTTTTACCTGGAAAAATAGACAGTGGACCTGGACTAGACTCCCACAGGGATTTGTAGACAGTCCCACATTATTTTCCCAAATTTTACAGCAGGATCTGGCCTCTATTACCTTTAAAGCCTCCACACTAGTACAATATGTTGATGACTTACTTTTGGCCTCTCCTAATGCTGAAATTTGTCAGGAAGATAGCCGTCACTTACTGCTGGAGCTGCACAAGAGAGGACACAAGGTTTCTAAGACAAAGGTACAATGGTGTTTGCCCCAGGTAGAATATTTAGGATTTATTTTGGCTGCTGGAACTCGCTCTGTCTCTTCTAAGCGAGTCCAGGCCATTCAACAACTCTCTGCCCCCACTACTAAGAGGCAGTTGAGAGCCATTCTGGGAGCAGCTGGGTACTGTAGACAATGGATACCCTCTTTTGGTGAAATTACTAAACCCCTCATAGCTCTTACAAAAAGTTCTGTTCCAGACATTTTACAGTTGGATCCCCAGCATCTCTCAGCCATAAAAGAATTAAAACGGGCCTTGTTATCAGCACCTGCCCTAGGACTGCCAGATTATAGTAAGCCTTTCACTCTCTTTGTGCATGAACAAAGGGGGGTGGCTTCTGGAGTCCTGACTCAGTCACTGGGGCCTAACCAGCGTCCTATAGCCTACTATTCAATTCAGCTGGACCCTGTAGCGGCTGGAGTGCCACCTTGCCTTAGAGCAGTGGCGGCCACAGCGCTTTTGGTAGAAAAAGCCTCTGATTTGGTCCTAGGTAACCCTCTAACTGTGCAATGCCCTCACGAAGTGGAGGCTCTCTTACTACGTCACAGGACACAAGCCTTTTCAGATCAAAGGCTGGCTAAGTATGAAATAACCCTGTTAGGTAATGAGAATATCACTTTAAAACGCTGCACAGTTCTTAATCCAGCAACACTACTCCCTAATTTACCATTCTCGGGGGAACCGTTGCATGACTGTGCTTCTTTAGTTGATATGGCTGAAAAACCCCGTGATGATCTTTTGATACACCTTTAGAAAATCCTGATCTTGTCCTCTATACAGATGGTTCCTCATTTATGAGAGAGGGAACCCGTTTTACTGGAGCTGCTGTAGTTTCTGATTATGACACCCTCTGGGCAGCTTCTCTGCCTTCCCATTTTAGTGCACAGGCTGCTGAACTTGTGGCTCTTACACAGGCCTGTAATATAGCTAAAGATAAGAGTGCCACCATTTTTACTGACTCGAAATATGGCTTTGGCATATGCCACTTTATTGGTATGATTTGGCGTCAACGAGGCTTTCTAACATCCTCGGGCAAGGCTATTGCCAATGGGGACCTTATCAAGGACCTCTTAGATGCCCTAAAACTGCCTTCTTCCCTAGCCGTTGTACATTGCCCTGCCCACACAGGGAATAGTGACCCTGTTTCAAAGGGAAATGCACGAGCCGATTCTGCAGCCAAGCTTGCTGCATTAGAAGCTCCTGAACATGTATTTAACCTTTCACCTTCTGAGGATATTCCTTCCAACCTAACCTATGACGATTCTGAAGTAGAAAAGTGGAAAAAGAAATTTAAGGCGAAACAGATCAATGGCATCTGGGTGTCTCCGGAAGGTAAGCCATTTCTTCCCCGGAAATTCTACCACCAGGTATGCCTCTCTGTTCACAGAAAAGGCCATTTTGGTACACAAGGCATTGTAGACTCTATTAAGAGAACCTGGATAGCACCAGGTGTGACTAATACAGCATCTCGAATCTGCTCGGGCTGCTCCACATGTCAGTCTTATAATCAGTATGCTTTTAAGGCCAAAGCTTATGGAGGGCGTCCTCTAGCATATACACCTTTTGAGCACTTACAAATTGATTATATTACTATGCCAAAAGCAGGACATTATAAATTTTGCCTTGTTATAGTTGATCAGCTCACTCGGTGGGTGGAGGCCTTTCCCAGCCCCCGAGCCACAGCTGCCTTTGTTGCCAAAATTCTTCTTAAAGAGATAGTACCTCGTTTTGGCCCACCAGCCCGCATCGATTCTGACAAAGGCACACATTTCACTGATTCGATTTTATCCCAAATCTACTCTTTCTTGGGAGTGACTCCAAAATTCCACACGCCCTACCATCCACAAAGTTCAGGCCAAGTCGAACGTATGAATAAAGAGCTTAAGAGTATGATTGGCAAATTATGTACTGAAACCCATTTGAAATGGCCTGATGTTCTACCATTGGCATTATTCTATCTACGAAGTAGACCAAGAGGAGAACTTCATATATCTCCTTATGAAATGCTTTTTGGTCACCCTCCTATCCAAGCTAAAACTTTTTCCCCAGTTTATACATCACTGGTGGGAGGTGATACTTCTGTTGCTTCCTATATACAGGAATTACAGACCAGGCTACGTGAACTCCATGAGGCAGGAGCTGTGGTCCAGGCAGGACCATTAGACTTTTCATTGCATAACTTCAACCCAGGAGATAAAATATATGTAAAGAATTTTCAGAGAACCAGTGGAACTCAACCTGCCTGGGAAGGACCTTTTCAGGTATTATTGACAACTCCTACCGCCATTAAAATTGGTGAAAAAGACTCATGGATTCATTGCTCTCATATAAAGCCTGCACCATTCATAGGTGAAGAGATTTCAGATAGACCTGAGGTAGACGCTAAAGAGGTAAAAACCCTAACGATAGCAACTGTTAAAGAGCAAAGAAAGTTCAGAGGAAACAGGAAGTTCCCATTTAAGAATCCCACTGATCAGTTAAATGCTTTGGGACTCAGTCTTCGTAAAGTATCAGGAGACGGAAATTGCCTTTTTAGGGCTTTAGCAGACCAGCTAGAAGGTCACTGTAGAAATCATCTCAGACACAGACAAGAAGCTGCTTCTTATATGATTAACCATAGACAAGAGTTTGAGTCTTTTATAGTAAATGACTCCCCTTTTGAAGAATATGTTGATGAATTAAAGAAATTTGGAAAGTGGGGAGGAAATGATACAATTGTAGCATTTGCTAAGCAGCATCAGCTGAATGTTGTGGTTCATCAATTAAATCAGCCTTTATTGAAAATCAGTGGCACAGACAAAACTGATGCTACAGAACTCCACATTTTCTACCATAAAGAACATTATGACAGCATTAGAAAGATCAATGACAATTCAGAAACCCCTGCCACTTTGGCATGCAGAGAATTGGGGAACCAGTTAAAACAATGTGGCATACCCCAAACTCTAGCAGCTTAAATACCTTATAATTTAACAAGCATTTCCTTCTACAGGCAAAAGCACTGAAGTACATGGCCTAGTTTTCTGGCCTACCTCAACTATTTTTTTTTTAAATTAATTTTTGGGTTTTTTTGTTTTTGTTTTGACTTTTGAAAGGCACTGAAAAGACCTGGAATTGACTGCACCTTTAAGTTCTTTAAGAGCACAAAAGGGTGCTTAGCGAATCTTTTGCTTTTTATTTTTTATTTTTGGTTTTGCTTTGGTTTTTTTTTACTTTTGTTTCTTTTGCTTTTCTTTAAAACTAAATTTTGTAAACTAAGTGATTATTCAAAGACATTTTAAGTATATGCTGTGGGTGAGGCTATCGGGCCTCAGAAGCTACCAGAATTCTTCTTTTTTTTTATTTACTCTTTCTTTTTGAGAGAACCATGAGTTCTAATGAGTTTTGTTTTATTTATTTATTTTTCTCCTTTCTCTTGTATGTTGTTCTGTTTAACTAAAAAGTACCAGAAATTGCTTGATACCTCACTGAAAACATTGAATATTGAATCTTGCTAATTGAAGTCTTATTTCTTTTTGATGAATTAATCACCACTTTAAGTATCTGCTACTGTTATACCAGAGAATTCATGTATAAGATGATGTGGTCTACTTGCTAAAAGAAGATTATGTAATAATGTCTAAAAGAAGATTATGTAACAATGTCTAATATAATCAGCTATTTACATTCGTTTATTATTTATATGTCATTATACTCTGGGTATGGTTTGGAATTATTGTATATATCACTAATATATTCTCAGTTATGCAGCATAGCACACATTTTTACCATCATATTGTCTTTGGTGAAATTAATGAGATTTCAGAAATATGGAAACTTATCATTTCAGAGACTAACTTGCTGTGAACTCTGACGCAGGCCCTGGAGAGAATATATGTGCAACAAAAGGAGAGACAGGTATACGTAAGTCCATGGTTTGCTTATGATGGTGACTATGTAGAGCACAATTACTAGGCACAGTCCAGTATTCATCCTCTCTCCCTCCTAATTTAACCTAATTTAACTGAACTTATTTATCTTTTTATCTCACTCAGTTGAATTCACCTGTGGCCTAGCACAATCACTGGCTGTCTCAGAACCATGAGATATGGTATGATAACCTTTCCATAACATTTTCAGGTGTCATGAACACATACTAAATTTGGCTTTGATCCAGACACATGGTGGTAAAAAGTGTTACACATTGCATAACTACCTCAACCCTCTATTACAAGTCTAACCATATAAAGGAGGGAATGTAATGGAATTTATTAATTTGATCATTGACAATGCTATGCTAAGGTTTTAAAAATACAGCAATTCAAACAGTTAAAGAAGATAATCCAGCTTTCCAGACCAGAGTCCAGAATCCAGTTTTCCAGACCAGAATCCAGTTTCCTCCTGATGACATCTTACCACTTCAAGAAGACAAGAGAACTCAGAGACTTTATATGAACTGTTTTGCTTTATTAGCTTTTACTATCTCCTTTCTGTTATATACTATCTGTAACATGTACTCTCTGCAGAGGCTCTCCCTTTGCAAGACTAATGTCAAAGCGTCGGTTCATGAGGAAAAAAAAAAAAATCGCCCCTCTGGACAAAACTTTCCTCTCTTCCTTTTCTGTATTGTTGTTCGCATATTATTAGTCAGCAAAAGTTATTATATTCTTTTTACTGTTCCATCAAGGAAACATTCCGTTTCTTGAGGAAGCAAAGGGGGGAAATGTGGTAAAATATGAAAGTTTTTAACAGTCGGTTAGGATAACTGAAAGACGCCAGTTTTTCAAGGACCACCCTTTTGGGGAGGAGATGAACAGTCCGCCTGCTGCGCATGTCAGACTGCCTGCCGGGTACAGTCCGCCTGCTGCGCATGTCAGACTGCCTGCCAGGTACAGTGCGCCTGCTGCGCATGTCAGACTGCCTGCCGGGTTTTTTTTTTGACTTCCGGGGTGGAGAAAAAGAGAGAGGCCTTTTTGCCTGCTTGGCGGGACTCCTGACGGCGCGGCACGGACTCTCTCTCTCCAAAGGAGGCCTTGTCGGTTGGTGGCCTTGTCGGTTGGTGGCCTTGTCGGTTTGGTGAGTTGTTATAAGGAATATAGACTAAGCTTAGACTTAAGACGATTTGTATTGTGTTTCTACTTTCCTATCCTTCTAACCAACATCACCTTGTGACTATCATAACTATAAATAAAAAGGTCTATCTAGAAAACCAAAACCTGCTTCCATTTACTAGTTTGGGAGATAAATTAAGGGAAAGGTTAAGTAGGGGAGATTTATGATCTAATATCCAATTTTAAATCTCACAGTGCCCTAAGGACCACTGGGTCTTTCCATCTGATCAGCAGCTGAAACTTCCTATATGTATTGTTTTTCCCCATTAAAAATGTGAGCTTCCTGAGAAGAGGGACTGTCTTACTTTTCTCTTTGTATTTTCAATGCTTAGTATGGTGTTTTGAACAAAGTAAGTAGTTAAATGCTTTTTCATTCATTCATTAGTGGCTTCATTTGCTCATTTCCCTAATCTATCAATATAGTAGCCCTATCAAAAAAAAAAGGGAATTAGTTTCACCTGTCGTGACTTGTTCTTGGTAAAGCCAAGATCTTTGTGTCCACTACTTCCTCTTCTACAGGTTCACCAACTATCTCTTTAACTAAATACTCTAGAATTTTGCCAGGAATCAATCAAGCCCAATGGCTATTGGTGGCAGACTTTATTCTGTCCTTTTTTTTTTTTTTAAAGATTGGGACATTTAATGATGATGATGAGCCAACATTTATATAGTGCTTAATCTGTGTCAAGCAGTGTGCTAAAGTGTTTTGTAATTATTATCTTATTTGATCTTTGCAACAACCCTGAGAGCTAGGTGTTATTATTATCCCCATTTTGCAGATGAGGCAAACAGAGGTTAAGTGTTTCCCAGGGTCACACAGCTAATAAGTATCTGTGGCCAAATTTGAATTCAGTTCTTTGTGATTCCAAGCCCAGTACTCTATTCACTATGCCACCTAGCTGCTATTTGCTTTTCTCCACTTTCATGGTACCTTTCCCATTGTCCATGACTTTATAAATATTTTATTTGTTTGTTTGTTGTTGTTGTTTTTGTGGGGCAATGAGGATTAAGTGACTTGCCTGGGGTCACACAGCTAGTAAGTGTCAAGTGTCTGAGGTCAGATTTAAACTCAGATCCTCCTGAATACAGGGCCAGTGCTTTATCCACTGTGCCACCTAACTGCCCCTCGACTTTAAAAATATCACTGATAGTGTCTCAATAATCATGTAAGCCAGTTTTTTTTCAGTACACTAGATTATAGTTCTTCTGAGTCTATTATCTTGAAATCATGAAGAATGGCTTATCTTAGTATCAACTCCTATAGTTCTGTCTTTTTTTTGTTGTTGTTGTTCTCTTTGGCAGAGAACACAGAAGTAAAATGAGAGCTTAGCAACTTTGCCTCCTACATGGTCTTCATCATCACTTCCTATCCTACCTCCAAAATATGTATCAACATAGTTTATCCCCACTTTCCTTTTTTTCTAGAGTTAGCTTTCAAAGTCCCAACAGCAACAAGGTCACTATGGTACTGGATGGATAATGGTAGGTTATGATGTAACTGACTCTGTGCATAAATAGTAGAGGGACACACACAGCAACGTGTGTGTGTGTGTGTGTGTGTATGTGTGTGTGTGTGTGTTCATGCGGGGCTGTGTCTCCTCACAGAGGCTTGAATTTCCTTTATCTTTTTTTTTACATGAGACAATGGAACAAAGCACCTCCCAAACCATCAGTACCTTAGATTTGGCTCAGGTTCCGTGTTCTTCCATAGCAAACACACAGAATAGATCAAACCATACAGAGTTCTCAAATAACCAGTCAGTTCCCTTCCTTAGGCCCCTTTGTCCTCTATTTGGCTTTCTTTCAGACATTTTTACAATTAAATGAAGCCAAATTTAGATGAAGATAAATGATGATAAATACACCATTCAGCAACAATGCATAGTCTTTGGTGGATTTTATTTGTCTTGAGCCCAGATCCAAACACTAGCTGTGCTGGCTAGTGCTTTCATTGCCCTAAACTCTTTGCCCTTTGATCCCCTTTCGCCTTAAGCAGAAAATTTTTAAAAGGCTTTCTTTCTATTTTCAGAGGATGAGACCAATTTTACATTGCAAAATGAACATGATTAATCATTCTAACCCAGAGGTTTAGACTAATGGGGGGAAAAAAAGATGATTCTGAGTGACACGTTTCTAGTCCGATTCACAACAGGCAAAGCTGTAAAGATGAATTATTTTGGCATTTACTTATGCACATTAATTGAGAAATATATATAGTTATCCCTTTCACATCCTGACTTTCCCCCACAGTTTCACTATAACACAAATTGGCATAAGAAATCAAATGGCAATTTTTTGAGTTTTGAGGAAGCCATAAATGACACACAAAGGCCAACAAATGACACAGAAAATGTTTAAAAACTCAGAAATGGGGGGGGGGTGTAGCTAGATGGTGCAGTGGATAAAGCGCTGGCCCTGGATTCAAGAGGACCTGAGTTCAAATCTGACCTCAGACATTTGACACTTAATAGCTGTGTGACCCTGGTCAAGTCACTTAACCCTCGTTACCCTGCAAAAAGAAAGAAAATCACAAATGCACAAAATATATGTATAGTATTGTATAATCTCAACATATTTTATCATTCAATACCATAGTGATTCAGACTTCTTCTCTAGTATGAAGGGAGGGCCAAAAAATTTTACAAGGATTTTCTAAATCAATTGGGCACCTCGTCCCTAACTCCCATGATGTGAATGGGATGACTGTACATTATAAATAGCTAATGCTTGTATTTTGTTCATTTTTTGAATTCTTAGAACTTAATTTTCTGCTTAATGTCATATGGAAAGAATCTTCAGTGTCTCATTCTTGACTACTGAATTAAGTCCAGACTCCTTAGCCTGGTATTCAAGACTTTTAGCCATCAATCTCAAATTTACATTCCATCTTTATCTTACATTACTCCTCCTCTTGTACTATATGTCTTGGCCAATATAGACTACTCACTGTTCCACATACAGGGGTTATACTTTTACACTATCCTAGATCCAAACCTACTCATCTCATTCCCTTTGCTTGTTAATTGACTTCTCCACTCCCCATACACACATCCCTACCCCACTGTGATGTTTAAAATCTTAATTGTGGTCGCCAAAAATTAAAAGGGTTCAGTACCAGTCTTTGGGCATTAAACATTTATTAGAACATACAGATATTTACAAAGAGTTCAGAAGGTTATGAAAAAGAAGTCCTACCTAGCCTAGAGTTCCAGCTTGGTTGGGTTCTTCCTGAAGTGCTCCTCCACAAGCCTGCTTTAATCAGGAACTCCTACTAAGCTGACTGTGGAAGCTTTTTTATAGAACTGGAACAGAGGCAGTCCTTACACACTGCTTCAAGGTGATTGGTTGGCATCATCCAAATCCATTGGCTTTCAAGGTGTTCTCAAGTTGAGTTCACAGTCTAGTTTCTGAGAACAATACCTTCTTAAGGGATAGCCAGGTGTGATTACAATCCAATTAACTTGAAGTAGGCTTAATCAGCAGTCAATTACTCTCACTTGATTCAATCAGTCTTGATTAATCTCCAGGTGGGTCTTTGAGTATCTGCTAAATCCCATTATTTCATCACACCACAAAGGTCCTGCTGGACATGATCTTTCCCCATTTGGAATGATCATAGTACTTTACACTTCTCTTATTTGTCTACCCTATTCTTTTCAACATTTTGGTTGCTTATCTCTACCTCCTTGACATCAGGGGCCATTTCTTGGATCATGTCTTCTCTATCTTTGTATCCTCCATGGTGCCTTGCTTAATTCCTACACAAGAGCTAATAACAGTACTGATGCTTATCAGCACTTGGATCCTCATTCCCAGGATGACCCGTCTGCATGGCTAGATATTCCTCTGAGTGACCAATATTTTTCAGAAATTTTTCCTCTTAGCTAATCTAAACTCCTTTCCACAGATTGTGACTTCAATTGGTTAGATTGTGCTGAGGGCAGAAAGCTAATATAATTGAATACATTTATTAAAAACTTTTAAAAATAATATTTCAATCCATGTTTCCCTGACCCTATTCCCAGTACTACCTTGTAACTCTAAAAACTATCTTACAGCATAACTAGGAACCAATCGGGAAATATTTTCTCTATGGAGGATGTATATGTCCCCTCTAACTCTTCCTTCCTTACAATTGACAGTACTATATTTGTAGTATCAGAGGCAAGGGAATGGTTTATTTATTTATTTATTTATTTATTTATTTTTTAGTGAGGCGATTGGGGTTAAGTGACTTGCCCAGGGTCACACAGCTAGTAAGTGTTAAGTGTCTGAGGCCGGATTTGAACTCAGGTACTCCTGATTCCAGGGCTGGTGCTCTACCCACTATGCCACCTAGCTGCCCCTGGGAATGGTTTATATTCAACAATGTTACATTGGTAATGGAATGAAATACTCCACTGAAAACAAGATTATAGGGAGATCTGAACTCTGGTCAGTTAATAAATATTTTTTGAAGACTTATTATACCCAAGTTAGGTACTATTCTAGGTATTAGGGAGGATTTGAAGCAGGAAAAGTCATTGGTTCTGCCCTCTAAGAGTTAATAGTTTAGTCAGAGAGGAATCCCCATTTGACAGTTAAAGAATATTATAAAAAACCAATAGTGTCGTATAAATCAGAAAGCAATAAGTGTTCAGGGCTCAAAGTTCAAAGTCTAAAACAAGGGAAGATGAAGGTTATCATGCTGTTCTACAAATAATTCTAGGAGGGAAGTAGAATTTAGACACAGCCCACACTTGAATTCTTTTTTCTTCCTGGGTCAATTATTTACTTTTAAAATCAAATTGTTTTTTCTTTTTAAAAAAAGGAGAGAAAAAAGAAATAGATCTTCCATTGCCTTTTGTTTTATGCCACACTCATTTACCTTTAAGAACAACCTCTGCATTGAATATTTCCATCACCTTATAACCACCCACCCAAAAAAACCCAAACTTAAGCAAAACCAACAGTGTACCATTCCTGACTGTAAATAATGCATTCTGCATCAATGGCTCTAACTTCTCTGAGAGGTAAAAGATAAGTCTCCTTATCACTTCCCCAGGACTGAGATTGTTCACTACCATTCATCACAATTTGACTGTTTCTTAGTGTTGTTACCATTTAAATTGTTGTAGTCACCACATATATTTTCCTCTTGATTCAATTTTCTTTCTTCGTTCAGCATCATACAAGTCCTCTGTTTCTCTGAATTTCTTATATTCATTTTTTCTTATAGTACAATAACATATCCCCTCCACCCAAGCCAGCCCCAATTGAGTTATTTTTATAATCATTTCAAAACAGCAATTCTTCTGGACATAGCTATATCTTAGGCTGAGTTAAAACTAAAATCAACAGTATACAATTCCAAAAATATTAGAGAAAGATAAATAGGAATTGGTGCTGGCTTGGCCAAATATGTAGATGTATTTGCCTGGCTTGCTCCTATAACACAATCCTGGGTACATCATCTTCCCTTTCTGCCATCTGAGTTTTATCAGGGAAATGCTTTTACTGTAATTCATCCTGAACACATCAGGATCTACCTTCACAAGAGTAATTAACCACTGCCCAGAAAAGGCAGATAAAGATTTAGAATGAATTACATGTGGAGATTAGAATGTAAACACAGAAATCTCAATGAACCTTCTAATCTATAGGTCAGGAGGGGGAGGTCTTCCAGTTACAAGAAAAATAAAATGCGGATTTTCTAGAGGCATGAGGAAGCTGGTTGGCAGGACTTGGGTCATAGTTATGAATTGTGGTAATAATAGACAAACATAGAGTTCAGAAAAAAAGCACAGAGTCCAGGTGCACAGCCAAAGCTAACTCCAAAAGTGAGAGAGTATCAAGAACAGGGGTTCTGGCTGCAATGGACTTAGAGCAGGCACAAACTATGCATTTCAGGATTCTCATTTCCTGCTCTTGGTGAAAGGAAAGGTTGATATGAGAGTCTGTGTTAATGTAAACAAGCAATGGCACCTTCTCAAGCCCATAAAATAGGTTGGTGTTTAGTTTGTTTCAGATTTAGGCGAAGGTGCATACTGGTCCTCATTGTACATAACCCGAGGCACTCAGCCCACCTCGGCACAATGCCCATGGGAGTTGAACAAGGACAATCAGAGTATTGTCCTGTGGGCTTTCTGGTTTGTATATCCTTGGCAGTGACAGCCCCATAAGGAATTCTTGGGTAGGTGGGTGTGGGCGGCTGATTATTTATATCCACAAATATTAACTCAATGTCTGAGAGAAATTTTCCTGAGATGTGCTCTAGTCCTTCACCAGTCAGTGTCCAGAAAGCAAAGAATGACCAGAAGAAGACTGCATGTGTTTCTTACCATCCCTTTTGCCTCTTCACCGATTCTGCAGTTTTGCCTATTCCACACCAGTCAACCAGACTCAAACTGAAAATTTCAGGCAAATGTATGGAAGTTAAGTCAATATATCGAAGACAAGATATCTGGATGAAAGACAAACGTTGTGAGATGTTTTTATAGAGATTCAGAGGATTTGTTATGTTCCATTATGTTGTGGCAAAAGCGCTTAAGATACCCTCAACTAGAAGCCTTCCTTCATTTTCACTAATCTGATGGCCATCAAACAAGGGGCTGTGGAGGCTCCCTTCCCAATGCCATGATTTTTGGGACCAGAGCTTGACCCTTTGTTTCTCAGCACCCTTCCTCTACCTTCCATGTTGTGGCATCAACATATCTTACTCTCAGTCAGATCTATTTTACAACATTAGAGATTTCTGAATACAAACTTTACTGTCTCCTTAGGACTGATTTAGCTATATCCTAGAAAATTTGACTTCTCCAGAAATGAAAGAGGGATATTAAAATCTCCCAGATTTCTCACATTGGAAATACCCTCCACTTCTGTGGTCTCTTCTCTCTCTCCCTCTTCCTCTCCATCTCCTCTCCTCTTTCTACAATGCCTCCAGCCCAAGTACCTTCATATCTTCATACAACCCACACACCTTTTCCAGCTTCCTTTTACATGTTGTCTTCTGTACTGGGGGAAGGAGAAGGGAGGCATGCTCTCTGGATGGAATTTCAAGACTATCCCCCTGAGTCTTGAATATAATCACAATCTCCATATACAATCTGCCTCTTTTCTACTTCTACCTATTCTACCATGTAAGGCCAAGCAGAACAAATCTAACCTCTGCTCCATGTGACAGCCCTTCATGTGTTTGAAGAAAACTATCATACCCCACACCCATAGCCAAATAATCTCTTTTTTCCAGTTAAATATCCACAAGTTTGTTTAACTAATCCTCACAAAGGCAGCCAGGCAATGCAGTGAATAAAAGGTAGATCCTGAAGTCAGGAAGACCTGAATTCTAATCCAGCCTCAAACACATCCTAGTGGTGTCACCCTCAGAAAGTCACTTAACTTCTGTCAGTCTGTCCCTCATCTGTAAAATGGAGATAACAACACCTACCTCCCATGTTTACTGTGAAGATCAAATGAGATAATTGTAAAATTCTTAGCATAGTGCCTGGCACTTAGTAAGCACTATCTAATTGTTATGGTGTCGTTACTACTATCATTATTATGTGACTTGATCTCAGGTCCCTTCACCATCCTAGTCACCTTCCTCTGGATCTGCTGTACCTCATCAATGTCTTTCCTAAGATATGGCATCAAGAACTGAATAAAGTACTCCAGAAGTGACCTGCTTCATTCTGGACCTGATGCCTTCTGATTTCAACCGAATACCACATCAGCTCCAATATCAGATTAGGCTCCATATCCCATTGTTATCTTGGACTGAATTTATAGATTATTAAACCCCTCAGACTTTTTCATAGGGACTGCTATCTAGCCCAAACTCCACAGTTCAATACCTCTGCTATTGATTTTCTTTTTATTCAAGTGTTGGGTTTTGTATTTCTCTCTATTAAAATTTCCTATAATAATAAGTAGAAATGATTCCACTTATTGTTCTAGTTTATCATCAAGCTTCTTTTAGATCCTGATTCCATCATCTAATGTGTTAAAGATCCCTAAAATTTTTAAGTTTTCTGTAAACTTGATAAGGATCTATACCTATACCTAATAAAATGCCAATAAAGATTTTGATTAGCCAAGGGTCAATGATAGGCTCATGGGGTACTCCATTAGAGACTTCCCTCCATGTTGACATCAAAACATTAATGGCTAGTCTTAGAGTTTGGCCATTCAACCACTTAGAAATCTCTTGAACTAAAATATTGTCTCAGTCACATGTCACAATATCATCCACAAGAATAACATGATGGATTTTTTCAAATATTTTGATGATATCTAGGTACAAATAAATATTACCCTATAACTTTATTCCCATCATCTACTATATTAATAAGCATGGCACAACAAAAGAGGAAAAGAAGATAAAAATGTTTGGCATTGACTGATCCTGATAAAGTGATGTCAGCTTCTAGTTATTACTATTTTCTAAATGCCCACAAACAGTCCCTTTAATAATAAATTCTATCATTTATCCAGGAACTGAAGCCAAACTCACCAGCCTAAAGTTTGAAGATGCCATCCTCTTCCCTTTTTCAAAAATCCTCCCAACATCTGCATGTCTTCAGTCTTGGAACATCTCTCCTATTCTCTAATATTTCTCAAAGATGCCTGATAGTCATTCAATAGGAACATTTACCATTTTTTAACTTGGAGTTTATGGGTTTGTTGGTTTTCCTTTAGTACTCTGGGATGGTTCCTCTGGGCCAGGAGACTTGAACTCACTGAGGACAGCTGAGTCCATTTTCACTGCCTTCTTACTGATCCTGTATTTCAACCTCTTGTTGACCATTTTTTTGCCCTAGCCTTCCAAGTCTGAAGACCTAGGAATATTCCTTAGCAGACAAAAGATAAACAAAGACATACTGAGTGTTTTTGGGTTTTTTTTTTCCCAACAATATTTCATCCACTTGAAACACAACTTCTCTTTTTTTCTTTGATCCTCTTTAAACCTCTAATATCACTTTAAAAACAAACCTTTTTGTTCTTGTTGGGGGGAGGAGTAGAGAGGGGTTCTTAGAATTCTGAGTTTTACCATATTATTCTTGTATTCATCTTCTACTGCCTGCCTTTGCTTCTCTCTTTCTAACCTAAGAACCCACCTTCCATCTCCCAGCCAAGTGCAGTTTCCTGAGGGAGTGACGTAAAAGTCAATTACCTTTGAGGGGAGCAAAGAATTGGGGAAAGCTCCCAGTAATTGTAATTCATCAGGAACTTTAGGAACAGTAGAATAGAGAGGCCCTGGCAGCCAGGGGGCAGCATGAGGACACCAGATACCTCGTGATCATGGATGAACAGGCTAAAGCAAGTCTTGTTCTACCCAACAGGCTTACCTTGAGTCAACTGTTCATGCCAAGTCTCCTATCTCTGATAGGCTTGTACCAATAGAGTTGGCTACTTCCACTTCCGCCACAGTTAACAACTCCCCACCTCCCTTTAAAAACACACACACACACAAATATTTGCTAACCTGCATGTATGACACAGGCTATGCCTGGAGAATATCAAGGTACAGAATAACAGGGAGATATTTCCACCAGCCTAGAACATATTGTCTTTATCCCAACCCACAATTAAGCATGCTGTTGTTACCAATAGCCTCTCTTTGACCATTCCAATGAAACTTACTTGCCATAAATATGGAATGTTAAATCAAAGCAGGATAATTCATTGGGAAAGGTCAGGCATAATAATTGTGAGTATACCTCAATCATTCCTGTGATTTAATTTTGCTAAGGACTGTAACTACATCAAAAACAAATCCTTCTGAAACCTTCACTGTATCTCTGTGATATATTACCCCAAGGGCACCTTCAAGGTTGTCAAAGACATTCCACAGGCTTTAGTCAAGTTACAAAAAAGGCAAATCAAGACTTTGAAGTACGTTTATTACTCTCTCCACAGGCCCACTTTGCAACTGCCATCATAGTCACACAGTCTATTCTAGGGTAACTGAGCTCCTGTCTCTCCTGCTGAGCTTTTGGTCCCTGAAGAGTAAGCGATAGAGACAGGCTGAGGTGATAAGTATTTCCCCTCCCTGAAAGTTTTCAGAAGACAAAATGTAGAGTAGACCTACTTCAAAATTGACAAAGAGATGTACTGGCTGGGTCAATTTACATATCAGCATAAATCCAACTCATATACCTAGGAGAAACTTTTACTTCACTATCTTGCCATCACCTTAATCCTGCAATGTCTAAAATCTAGCTTGTGTTTATTTGTAAAAATCAATTTCCCTTGTAATTCACCCCAATTTCCATCAATGGTACCATTTTCTCAGTCATCAAGCCTTGAAACTTGGATTAAATTCTTTCTCCTTTATTCCCTATATCCTTAAATTACTGTCAATTATCCTTTCATGATGATTCTCTTCCATGCCACCTTGTTAGTCTATGCCTATTATCATAGTTTCCTCCTTGGTTTCCCTGTCTCTAGTTTCTTCAAGTCTCCATATTCTACCCTACATAACCTGACCACTTTAACTAAAATCCCTTTATTATATCAGACTTCTCTTCAAAAGCTTTTAATAATCAAAATAATTGAACAAAGATGTCAAAGAAGCTTATAGGATTTTGACATATGCATGAAAGATATCTTATTTGGGGGGAGCCTTTAAGGTGAAGTTTTGCTTGGTTGAATCAAATGCTTTTTTCTCCCCCAATAATCAACAAACAATAAGCAAAGTAGAACCTTGCATTCTCTATACCATTTAGTCAATTGTCAGTCAATAAAAATTTAATAAGTACCTACTATGTACCTGACACTTTGCTGGGGATACCAGGGGGAGACACCAAACTAATATGTATAGACAAAGTATGTACAGGATAGATAGATGTGAAATAATCAACAGAAGGAAGGCATTAGAATCAAGGGAGATCAGGAAAGCTGTCCTGTAGAATCTGGAATTTTTACTGGAACTTTAAGGAAACTAGGGAAGCCAGGACATGTGAATGAAGAGGGAGAACATTCTAGGCCAGGCAGTAGCCAGTGAAAATGCCCATAGTCTGGAGACAGAGTCTCCAACAAGGAGACCAATGTCATTGGATCTCAGAGTATGTGAGAGTATATAGTATCAGATTGGAAATGTAGGATTGGGACAGATTATGAAAGACTTTGAATACCAAACAGAAGATTTTGTGACTGAAAATGTAGTCTGCTATGGAATACCATTTGTGGAAGTCACCCTGTCCTTCTCCATTTGTCAAGATTGTTGTTGTTTGTCCTTCATTCTCAAAGAGGACCAATGACATCAGCAAGGGAATGTCCTAGAATACTTTCAATGAATGTAAAGATTATTCTCATAATGAGCGTGTATAAATGGAAAATTAAGTGCACAGATCAATAGTTATTGGTATTCTTTTGGTTAACTTTTTTTTTTGTAACAATAAAGTCTGACCCTATTTGTACAAAAATATTTCTAGCAGTTCTTTTTGTAGTGGCTAAGAAGTAGAAATCAAAGGAATGCCCATTTTGGGGGGAATGGCTAAACAAGCTGTAGTATATGATTGTGATGAAATATTGTTGTGCTATAAAAAATGACAAACAGGACGATTTCAGAAAGGCCTGGGAAGATTTGTATGAACTGATGTATAGTGAAATGAGCAGATCCAAGAGAATGCTGTGCACAGTGACAACAATATTATTGAATGAAGAACTGTGAATGACAACTATTCTCAACAATATAATGGTCCAAGACAATCCCAAAGGACTAACCATAAAGCATACTATCCACCTCCAAAGAAAGAACTAATACTGATGCAACACAGATTGAAGCATACTATTTTTCACTTTCTTTCATTTTTTTCTTTTATTCATTTTCATATACAAAATGAGTAATATGGTCATGTTTTACATAATTGCACATGTATAACCTATATCGGATTATTTACCACCTCAGGAAGGGGGTAGGGGAGGGAGGGAAAGGAGGGGTAGAATTTGGAACTCAAAACTTTAAATAAAAATCTTTTATTATTTAAATAAACAAACAAATAAATAAAGGAAAAATAATAAAGTCTGGCATCCTTTCTCTCCCCCTCCCCCAAGTTTTTTTTTTTTTTTTTTTTTTTTTTTTTTTGCAGGCAATGGGGGTTAAGTGACTTGCCCAGGGTCACACAGCTAGTAAGTGTCAAGTGTCTGAGGCCAGATTTGAACTCAGGTACTCCTGAATCCAGGGCCGGTGCTTAACCACTGCGCCATCTAGCTGCCCCCTCCCCCAAGTTTTTGATATCTTCCCTTCTATGCCTGCAAATACCTGCTGAATGAGGAATGGTAATACGGAATGATTTTTGCCAGAAGCGTGCAAGAATGATAGCTTTTCTTTCCCATACAATTCCCATGAGATTTCACTTTGACTCATATTATGGCAAGACATAAATTGATGCTATGGGCCATCAAAATACCAGCAAAGCAAATATACTAGACTAGAATAATCCCTATTAGATCTTTCACCGCTGAATTCTCATATGATCATTATGGATTTGAAACACAATGTGGAAAGATTTAAATGTCTACCAAAAATAGTTGGTATGGGGATGAATTATACTGGGGATATAGATATATGTGTATATGTGCATACACACACATGTGAAACATGTGTCTTGTGTATATACACACATACATATATACATATACACACGTATATACGTATGGCTATGGATATACATATATACAGAGAATATAGTATATATCTACAAATAGAGCTAACGCTCAGAATTTTCAGGCAGCTTGGTGAACATCTGGTGTATGAATGTGAATTTTTCCTGGGAGAGAAGGTTATAAATACTAGGCTATGTTAGGTGTTGAGGACATCAAGGCTCTCATAAATTATAACACTGGTTTAGGGTTGTGATTCCTTTGCCCATAATAGGCACTCAATCTGTTGATTGACTGGCGTTTTAGGAATGCTTTGAGATAGATGCTTCTGGCATACATCTCAATGCTATTTGATGATTTCTGGAGCACTTCCTTTCCAACAAAACCAATGGAAGTAAAGCCGTCATTATTATCCCCATTTCACAGAATGTAAACTCTCAGTCTCAAGAGAGAGGAAGCGACTTGCTCAAAAGTAGTTCAGTTAATGAGTGATTGAGAAATAACCAACATCTTTGTATTCTTAAGTTCCAGATCCATTTCTATTACCGCACACTGCTTTTCCCTGGGTTTACCCTGCTAGAATATGTTCTCTTTAGTATTCCTTGAAGGAAGCCTGACATTCTGCATCTTAATCTAACATGACACTGCATAATGTTGTCTGATGGGGAAAAGTGTTGTGAGAAATGCCAGAAAAGGGAAATACTCTGGATTGCCAGGAGACGGTGGCATACTATTACACTGATACATTTTCTATGTTTCAAAGACAAGTCAATGCACTGTACCCTGGGTCTCTTGGGTTTGACAAGTGAGGTTGGCAAAAGGACATTGTAAAAGGGAGAAGCCTAGAGGGGCACCTGGGGCCAATCCTTGAAGCACAAAGTAATGATTTACTGGAGATCAAAGCAAAGGGCTGAAGAGTGGGGATGCAATCACAAAATTACACAGTGGGTGAGGCCTGGTGTGCTTCTCATTCTAGTTCTATGAATATTAAATTAAGCCCAATGTGAAAGCTTTTACTCCTCCTCTATCTAGCTTTTTATTAAGATCCTATGTAGCTTTTATTTGTGAGAAAGAAAGTGAAAAAGGTTTGAATTCTGTCAAGTTATTTGTAGGGGGGAAATAGTCATTCTCCCACAGTGGATTATAGGATTTGGGGATTTATAGCAAGAAGAGCAGATAGGTGGTAGAGTTGGAAGAATGCTGGGTCTAGAATCAGGAAAACCTCAGTTTAAATCTAGCTTCAGACACTTACTAGCTGTGTGACCCTGGGCAAGTCACTTAACCTTGTTTGCCTCAGTTTCCTCATCTGTCAAATAAGCTGGAGAAGGAAATGGCAAATTACTCTAATTAATATCTTTGCCAAGAAGACCCCCAAATGGGATCATGAAGATTCAGATGCTACTGAAAAATGATTGAACAACAAAAGCAGCAAAAAGGGACTTTAGAGATCCAACTGCTTCATTTTAAAGATCAGGAAGCAATGACATTAAATTAACCAGACCTCTCTCTTCCTATTTCCCTTAAGTCTTCATCGGATCAGGAAAAAAAAAAAAGTCTTCATCGGATTGAAGTATCCTCCAAATCATTTTAGTGTTTTATTAATGTAAGCTTTGTGTGAGAGTCTCTCATATGACACAAAGGGTACCTTGGGGGATTTTCACTTCCTCACACAATGCAGAAAATTTGGGAAATTCACCATATGACACCACCCAGCATGTTGTCACCACCTCCCCCAGTGATAGCACACAGTTGACAAACAAAACATAAGAAAGAAAAAACTTGTTTATAGGTAAAAAAAAAAAACAAACAAGTGGGTTTTTATCACAGCTCATATAAAATATGAGTATCCATGAACAAGTCTGACCCTGAGATCAATATAACCTCAATCCCTTAGGATCATTCTAGGTAAGGCTCTGATAGGTGTTTCCTATTGTGTTAATTCAATATATATAACCCATACTTCACTTTCCCATGAGTCCCAGAAGGTGGCTCTTATCACTTCTCTACTTCTCTACAAATCCCAGATTAGGGGTTAGTACTAATTCTACCATTCCAGGTCCAGATAGCTCCTCCCGGTCCCTCATGGCGATTTTCCCAGGTAAATCCTCCCTTCATCCCTGGGCAGTCTCAGTAGAGAAGAGGGGACTATTTCAGAGATCCTCATCCTGAAGTCATTCCAGCTCAAATGTCAGGGCTGGATCAGCACACCTCCACTCCTCTACCCTTCCTTTGCATTATCATTCTTGCACATCTCTAGCCTTACACAAAAAGTCAGGAATGGGAACTTACCATTTTAACCTGGCATTGCTGCTCTCCAGAAAGAGAAAAAAAAGTTGTAGTCCCTGCTACATTACTTTGATCCAAATGTTGTAACAACCTCTGCCTCTGTTACCATTAAGTTTTCCCAGGGAATAGTATAGCAACCCCACACCTCCCATTGTTAGTTTTTGGAGAGCTACCTAGCCTTGCCTTGGAGGTATGATTGTTTTTAGGACCTACAGGTACAGCCATATGGTTTTTGTATAACTGCTGAACAACAGACTGGTTAGACGAGTTCCAAACTCTCTACCCCCTTGAACTGTCTTTCTTTGAGAGGTCAAGCCAAATCTCTGTTTTGTGGTGTGTATATGTATTCCAATTAAATATTCTAGCAAAAAGAATGAAGAGTTCCAATAAAAATTCTTTGAACATCCAAGGTGCTTCTTAAAAAAAGTTACTGTGATGCAGTACTCTCTTATGGCTCCTAATTTGATAATCTGACTCTCCCAGGGTTTTTTAGATGGCTTAAAAAATAATAATTCACTCTGGCATACTATATATAATTATATATGAAAGTATATGTGCATATATATAATATATACATGTATATACATATATATTTATATGCATATATGTGCGTGTGTTTCTAATTCTAGAAACCAGGTGTAAGTCACATCTTCTCTTTGTCTTAAGCCACCGGAAGAGGAAATAGCAAACTACTCTAGTATCTTTGCCAGGAAAACCCCATGGATAGTGTTGGTGTGCTATGGTCCATGGGGTTATAAAGTCAGAAACAACTGAACAATAACATATAATTATATATGCATGTGTGTATGTGTACATATATTTTTTTTTTGCTCAGTTATTTCAGTCATGACCAACTCTTCATGAATCCATTTGGGGTTTTATTGGCAAAGATACTGGAGTGGTTTGGCCATTTCCTTCTCCAGTTCATTTTACAGATGAGGAAACTGAGGCAAACAGGGTTAAGCGATATGCCCAGGGTCACACAGCTATTAAGTGTCTGAAGCTAGATTTGAACTCAGGTCTTCTTGACTCCAGGCCCAACACTATCCATTTAGTGACCTAGGTTCCATATAGGTGGTTATGCACATATATATTCATACATACACACACACACACACACACACACATGCATGTATCTGTGAAGAACCTTGAAGGAAACACTATTCTCAGGGCCATAAGGAATTACTGAAAAGCAAAAGATATCGTTTCTCTTCTCAAGGTATTTACAAGCCATGGAGGAAACAGCAATACCACATGTTAAGATTGTAATGCTCATAAATAATTTCTGGAGGTTTATGGATACCCTGTGGTAAGCCACAGGAAAGTTGACAACAGGCCTCTGGTCCTAACATTTAGACTTCTGAGTACTCTGGCCCAAATCCCTCAGAAAGTTCAACATTTTTATTGATGATTGGCATAAAGATGTAGATTATCAAATGTGGGTGACACAAAAAGTAGAAAGGCTAATACACTCAATGAGAAGGTCCAGATCCCCCCTGAAAAGATCTCAGCAGCCTAGGTCAATGGGTCAAACCCAACAATATGATATTTAAAAGGAATAAATGTGAAACCCTATACTAAGGTTTAAAAATATCTATGTTACTAGTACAAGATGAGGGGGATAGGACATACAACAACTACTGTGAGAAGAACATGGGTGTTTAGGAAACTACAAGTGTTATAAGAGCTACGTGTGCCTTGACTTCCCCAAAAGCTAGAGGTTGTTTGTTTGTTGTTTGTTTGTTTGTTTGTTTTAACTGAGGTTTTCTGACTCTGGGGTCAGCTCTCTGTCCTACCTCACATCACTTCTCTTGAAATCCTAGGCCTAATTAATAGAAGTCCTGGTCAGATTACCTCTGAAGCCTTGTGCTCAATTCTGGGTGTGGCATTTTAGAATGAATTTATAAAGATGTGCTGCCAGAAATGGCCATGTTTAGTGGGAAGAAAAGAGTTAAAGGGAGATATGATGGCAACTATCCAGTATATGAAGGACTAGTTTATAATTGTTTTGACCACCATATATAGAGAGACAGAGAAAGACAGAGACAGAGAGTGACTACTATCCAAGGTGGACTAAATAATCTCTACAGTCACCTTTATGATAGTTGGAGGCTCTTAGCACAGCCCCCGAAGGTTCAGGTCAAAAAAGGGCTATTTGGAAGAGGAAATACTCCAAGCTATAAGAATATAAGGAAATTGCTTTAGACTTGGAAGAGCCAGGACTGGTGTGTGAGACAAGATAGCAGGCCTGTAATCCCTGTTAAGGCTGCTTCTGGCTACTGGGCTAACCTTGTTAGCACTTTACTGCATGATTAAAACGCTGTGATTTTTAATAAAATATATAAAGGTGCTGTGAATTTCAAGAAGTTTTAAAAAAAGAAACAAAATCTTGATCTTGTACAATGCTTCCCATTTAGTAGTGATCCCAGAGGTTTATGCTAAAAATTCTTTATAGGCAACTTAAGCTAATAATTACCCAATAGTCAATAATTACCCATTTGTGTTATAAATATATTTTTCTTCTGTGACAATAAGCATGTGTGTATGTGTGTTTGATACATTATAGGTTTGTTTCTGCAGCAATTCAAAATAGTCACAACTGTGGATATAATGTCTAGTGGAGGATAACTGCTTTTGTTCCCTTCTCCCACTCCTGGGCCAGTCCTGGGAACAAAGGAGAATAGATGAAGTTTATTATCCAGCCTTCCGGCCTCTCTACTCTTCATTATCACTACCCTACCTCCTTTTCCTCACTTCCCTTCATACTACCATGTACTCACTACCCTTAACAACTCAGGGTCCTGTACTCAGTACTTTAGTAGTTTTCAAAATAGTTTGAAATATTCTACATCTTTCTCAACAGATTCTTTTATAAGGCTCATCTCTTCTATGCCCCATTCCCTTTTTAGGTGATAATAAGTAGTACTAGAGATTATCCAGAAACATTATAATGATTTCATTATTCTTTTTTAGATAACATAGCAATCTAGTGAAGGATTTTCTAGAGCCTGCTTGGACTGGCTCCCAAGATCAGATTATTAAATTTTCAAATATAAGCACGTATAATTTGGAAAATGGCAAATGGTACAGATCAGGGTTTGTTTGTTTGATTGATTGATTGACTGTCTTGACTTAAGAAAGTGATGGGGAAAATGTTGATACTGCAGATTAAATTTAAAGGAATGTCATGGATCTTTTTTTCCAGAGAGACATTTATTAAACATTTACTAGCACATCGCCGATTTTTAACTCAGTTACAGAAATGGCAGATTGTCTGAGGGAAATCATTTTTGGTCAAGTATAATTTTGAAGCCTTGACACTCAAGCTGTGTAAATGTACAATCCTTTACCTACTTAACAAGGAAATATATGTGCATGAATGTATATAAGTATGTGCATATGTACCTGCATGTCCATGTATACATGCATGTGTGTACATGTGTACAAATAGAAATGTCAAGGATGTAAATATACATGCATTGCATACACATACATGTATGTATCGCATATGCCTGCGTGTGCATATATACACATGTATTACGTGTGTGTGTATGATTCAGCAAGGTACAATGGCAAGAGTCTTGAATTTGGATCCCAAGGATGTGGGTTCAAACTTCAGCTTTGCTTTTAATTACCTGTGTGATTGTGCACAAGTTGTTTAACTTCTCTTGACCTCAGTTTCTTCATCTGCAAAATGAGAGATTGGACAAGATGAACTCTAAGGCTTCTTCCAGCTCTCAATGCTATAGCCTGGGCTTAAGCAACAATCAGTTATTGGTACAAAGTAGAGTAGTGATATGGTTATTTGAAATTAGTAATTAAAAATTCATGTGCTGAGTATTATTGCTATAATTATTATTATTGTTTTTCTTATTGTTATTATTTTCAGGATGGTTTACCTCCCTTGGTATTATTTTTTTAAAAACTATTAGTAAAATCAATTTTCATTCCTTGAAACGCCTAACACAAGGGCCTGATGTGTTTTTGTTTGGAAAACCAGCCTTGTTATTAAAAATTTATCACAGATAAGCAACACAAAGAAATTATCTGCCTTGATAATCACAGGTTAACTGTAATAGTATCACAATTATTGAATTTAACCTTTGTTGTTCTGTTTACCCTGTGTACCTACATTCAGAAGAGCTTCTGCTTATATAATGATCCCTAACAGTCGATAAGAATCTATTGAGCCATCTTTAAGGCCAACCTGGCAGATATCCAATCTGAAACCAGTAGCTATGTCCCATAATATGTAATTTTTCAAAATTTCCAGGAGGAAGGACCAGGAAGTAGTGTCACCTCTCCCAGTCTACTCAAAAGACTTCATTATCCTTTCCCCTATAGGTCTCCCGCTCAGGAACTTGACAACGATAGTGAAAATGAAGATGACAAAGATTGATGCTTTGTCACTGATGCTAACTGAGGCAATGTTGCACAATCTTCAAAGTATCTCAAGCTTTGAGGAAGGGAGAAGTAGCTCCTTCTAGTATTTAGGACTGGAAAGTACCTGAAGGTCATCCAATACAGTCCCATCGTCTCATGAATAAGGAACCTGAGACCCAGAAAAGTGAAGTGATTTACCCTAGGTCATGCAGGCAGTATGAAGCAACACCTAGGATCTGTATCCAAAGTCCTCTGACCCCAAATCCAGAACTCTTTCTTCTATACCATAGTGGATCTACACACACACACACACACACACACACACACACACACACACACTATGGAAGAGGTCTACTTTTGAAGCTCTCCTCTTTAAACAAGACTAGGCCCACATGGATGCAAAAGAAAAAGGGATGCGCGTTATAGGATTATACACTTTGAACCTCAGAGGAACCTCAGAGATCATCTTGTCTAACCCCTTATTTTACAGCTGAGGAAGCTGAGACCCGTGGAAGTCAAGGGACTTGTGCAATGTTGCATAGATAGCAAATTATCAGAGGTGGGATTGGAACCCAGTCCTCTGACTCAATAGCTTGAGCTCTTTTCACTGTATTAAGCCATTTAGTTCAAGTTCCTCATTTGATAGATATAAACACATGAGATTTTGCAGCTTCCATTCTATCTGGGCCAACTCTTTAACCAAATGATACAAACTTTATGATATTATCCCAAGCTGCTAGACTCGTCAGTCAGCTGAGTAACATGCCAGACAATATCCATGACTCATGAACTTTTTTCTTCTCCCATCTTAATACCCACCTAGGCACTTTGACGAATGTGTTAGAGTTACATTAACAAAGCAAAAAGAGAATCTGGATCCAGGGCAAAATGTATCTGGGAGGTCCCTCACTAATCTGACTTTGGTATTTATCTAATCCTCTTGGAATTTTGTTCTCATTAATTACTCTGTCTTTCTCTACCCTCAATCCCCTTCTAATATCTCCCTTTCTTTCTCTCAATGGGACCATTTTCTTCTTTCTTCCTCATTCCTCACTCAACCAACATTTATTGTTTTCACTATGTGCTAGGTACTATGCTCACTTCTCTCTGGATTATTATGTATATTTTTTATTAATGTACAATTTAAGGTGGATTGGGAGCTACCCTTTCTTTTAAGGAGTCCCAATAGGCATGAACCCAGAGCTGAGGACCCTTTGCTACAGAGAAAATGACAGCATCCAGTTAAACACCAACTGTAGTTCTTATAGTTAATGTTTGTATATTAAACATTATTTATGGGAAACAAGACTTTTAATTCTTCCTTGCTATGGAGACTCTTCTCTTTCACATAGCCTAACCTATAAGAAAACCTTAATTTGACCCTGAGTCAGAATTAACCTCACTAACCATGGGACAGAAAAAATTGGAACATTCCCCTCTCTTTCCACACAGCCCACCTTCTTTCTTATCTCTTTTAATATGGTGGAAGTTGGAATGGAGATTAGGATAGCACAGGACAGTTGTTGGTCAGTACCTTTACTAAGAATCACTCTGTACAAAGCACTGAATATTAAGTAAGACAAGGGGATACAGAGTCAGGAAAAAAAAAAAGGGCCCATGCCTTCAAGAAGAGTATAAACTATGTGGGGAAAAGGGGAAGGGAAGAGAAAACACCCATGTAACAGCAGCAGCACCACTGAGTCAGAATTGTTTTTGCAGATGCATAGAGCATGGTGCATTTCGAATAACAGGTGTGAATTGTTTGTTGATGGATTGAAATGTTAATTGAACATACCAAGGATGCAACATTATAAAACCTGAAAGCATGCTTCCTGAGTGAGCTCCAAGTAGAGCAGTGAGGTAAGGAAGGCATGGGAAAAATTCCCCCAAACAGTGTAATACTAAGCATCATTTGGAAAGAGGGGAAGTATGCTGATGTGTAAGGATTGATAATGGATGCTGCAGAAGAAAGGACAGGTTCAATGGCAAAGCAGTGGAAAGAGCAGTAAGGCCTTTTAAAAAATAGGCTAATCCTATTAGTTTAACAGGCTAACATCAGGTTAGGTGAATAACAAAGGGCTGATGAGCAGGTTGGGGAGAGAAAGTAGCTTTGAATGTAAAGCTAAATTTAGATTTGATCAGAAGATTTGAAGGGAAAGGACTCTGAACTGAAAAGTCATAGACTATTATTAGAAGAGGGAAGAAGTTTAGGGAACACTCAGACTAGACCTTTCATTTTGTTGTTGTTTGTCCTTTGTTCTCTAAGAGGGCCATGACATCAGGATGATGTCATGACTTGCAGTGAATTGGATTTAAATGACAGAGGGCTGTGCAAAGTCACCAGTCTCACTTTTTGCTCCAGAGCCATCTGGGTCCAGTGGCAAGATATATATCAGGACAACTGGAGATGGCCCCTGATGTTTAAGGCAACTGGGGTTAAATGACTTGCCCACATTCACACATCTAATAAGTGTCTGAGGTGAGATTTGAACTCAGGTCCTCCTGACTGCATGGTCAGTCCTCTATCCACTGTGCCACCTAGCTGCCCCAGACCCTTAATTTTAAATATAAAGAAACTGAGACCTGGATAGGTTAAGCAATTTGTCACATAGCTAGTAAATGACAGAACTGAGACACAAGTCCTGGTCTTCTGACCAGTTGGGCAGTGATATTTTACAGAAACTAGAATATAATCCTTTCTAAAGTCCCTGATTTGGTTAAAAGATTTGTATTTGAGGGGCAGCTAGATGGCGCAGTGGATAGAGCACCAGCCCTGGATTCGGGAGGACCTGAGTTCAAATTCGGCCTCAGACACTTAACAATTACTAGCTGTGTGACCCTAGGCAAGTCACTTAACCCCAATTGCCTCACACAAACAAAAAGAAAAAAGAAAAAAAAAAAAGATTTGTATTTGAGTCAAGACTTCATCATTGCTATGTGACCATGTATAAATCATGTAACCTCTTGGAGCCCAATTTCCTTATTGGTGAAATGGAAGTAGTAATTCTTTTAATTGGTAATAAGGTCATTGGTAATTTTGGAGAGAGAAATTTCAGTATTTATGTGTATGGAAGATCATTTTATCAATTTTTTCCTTTTCACCCAGTTTCTAAATCTCTTGCGTTTTAGATTCAAGCTTCCCTTACTCAAAGCATATACTCCTTTTCATTGTTTTATTCAACATTCACCTCTTCATAATCAGCTTCATAATCACCCTTGAGAGCAAGGGAAATTTTTCATTTTGTCTTTGCACCCCCGGTATCTAGTAGGTGTTTTAAGAAATGTTTATTAGCTTTTTGTTTGGTTTGGTTTGGTTTGGGGTTTTTTGGTGAGGCAATTGTGGTTAAGTGACTTGCCCAGGGTCACACAGCTAGGAAGTGTTAAGTGTCTGAGGCTGGATTTGAACTCAGGTCCTCCTGAATCCAGGGCCGGTGCTGTATCCACTGTGCCACCTAGCTGCCCCTGTTTATTGGCTTGGACAGAAGTTCTGATCTCACAGTGGTGATGGGGCTAACACTAGTATGTCATTGACTGGGAGAGATATGGGCTAGAGAACTCTATTTGCAAACCTTTAAAGGAAGCCTCACCACTTATGAAAGCATCCCCCTGTATGTTTCCCCAGGAAGCCTCAAGTTTTGGAAACCTCTTAGAAGGAGGGATGATGTCAGGTCTTCATCTCAGTGTGCTGACCTTTAAATGATATGCTTGGGAAAAGGCAGTAAGCTCTCTGAACTCAAGACGCAATCGCTCCCCAAAACCTCCAAATGATGCCATAAATGATATGCTTGGGCTCCATATTTCATGAATTGAGAGGAATTGTCAAGAGCATATTCTCAAGCAAAGTTACTAAGAGTACAGCATGCCTTTAACTAATTACTGGATCCTTCCCCCACATGTTTCCTTTCTTGTGTTGGATTTGGCCTTGCTTTTATCAGTTTTCTTGGATCATTTCTAGTGGCATCTTCACATTCTAGTTTTCCTAGCATTTCAAAGAACTCTGGCTTACTGCTTCTACCCAGGCTTTTCCCAGTTAACCCTCAGGCACTCTCATTCAGCTCATTCCCAAGGGTCCCAACCCCCTTCCACTCCAGCTGACTCAACCAAGTCATTCTGCAGGTGCTCTTCAAATACCGGGCTCCTGGCCTCCCTAACACCCACTAGATACCAGATCTCCTCCACCAGTTGGGAGAATCCCTGCCTGCCCCACCTCGGTTACATTCTTTCAGTATAACTTCCTCAGGGATTAGAAGGAAAGCAATCTTATTCAGCAAAAATACATTGTGGCATTAATGACTTATATGGTCTTCACCCTTCCCTTGAAATTTGCTTTAAAACTGTCTATTGGGGCAGTTAGGTGGCACAGTGGATAAAGCGCCGATCCTGGATTCAAGAGGACTTGAGTTCAAATCTGGTCTCAGACACTTGATACTTACTAGCTATATGACCCTGGGCAAGTCACTTAACCCTCATTGCCCCAGAAAAAAAACAACAGTCTATCAATAAACAATTATTAAGTATCTACTATGTGTCAGGCATTGTGGTAAGTACTAGGGCTAGAAAGGAAGGCAAAGGACAGAGCCTTCCCTCGAGAGGCTTACATTCTAATGGAGAAGATAGCAAACAAACAACTACATACAAAGTGATAAACAGGGAAGACACTAGAAATAAGGAGAAATAGGAAAGGCTTCCTGTAGAAGGTGGGATTTTAGGTGGCACTTGAAGGAAGATAGGAAAGCTAGGAGTGGGACATGAACAAGGAGAGCAATGGGGGCCAGGCAGTGGAAATTTCTGGAGATGGAGTATCTTCTTTGAGGAAAGCAAGGAGACCAATGTCACTGATTCATAGAGTATGTGGGAATGGAGGAGGGAGAAGAGAATGTAAAGTGTAAGAAGACTTGGGGGGGGGGCGGGGAGGTGGGGGCAGCAATGGATAGAGCACTGGCCCTGGATTCAGGAGGACCTGAGTTCAAATGCAGCCTCAGACACTTGACACTTACTAGCTGTGTAACCCTGGGCAAATCACTCAACCCTCATTGCCCCACAAAAAAAAAAATTCATAATATAGGAAAAGATGAGAAATTAGACAAAAGGACAAAATGCTTGAATGGAATCAAGTTCTCAAAATGGCAGAGTGGACATTGAACCCTATCACAAAGACAATAGTTTAAGAAAGCAAGATCTGATTAAGCTATTTGTGAATCATTAACACCAATTACTCTGTTATTCTAGGAATTCCATATCTCTTCTCATGGAGTCATCTAAAAATAAGGGATTAGGGAAAGATTGCATTTAGGCCAACTAAGGAATTGATTAAAAAGATTTCTTTCAAAAGACCAATTAAGAACAAACATCATCTGCCTAGTTAGGTATAATTTATTTAGCAATTCCATAATGATTTCTAGTGAGCACCACTTCCCTTCCTAAGAACTCACAAAACTATCTGCTTAAAAATACATTCAAGAATGTTCTCATCAAGCTCATTAGTTGATAGTTTCCAGACTCTGCTTCTTCCCCCTTTTCAAAAGTTAAGACATTTGCTTATCTCCAGGATTTTTGTTCCTTCTCCTACCCACTGAGACTCAATGGGAACATAGAAGGAAAAGCAAAAGAAAGGCAAAGTAACACCAGAGATAAGCCAGCACTGGTCTCTTGGGTTAGATCTTGGAAGGCAGTGTGCTTCAATGGAAAGAATGCTGGATTTAGAATCAAAGGATTTGGATTTGAATCCTGACTGCCTCATCACCTTGGGCAAGTTATTTTACCTCTATGGACCTCAGTTTCCTCATCTGTAAAATGAGGGGGTGTTAATTGACCTAGCTCAATGCTTCAAGTTGCTAGTGATGACCTACATTTGGTCATCTCAAGTCTAGAAGAAAAACATAGCTCATGTGGGCTGATACCAGGCAATCAATGACTGTCTGTCATCTTGGACAATTCCTTTCACTTCCTCTCATCCATCTACATGACAGGTCCATCTCTGGGATCCACCAATTTAAAAGAAAAAGATTAAAGAATAAACTTGAAAAAAAATAAACACAGTTTTTGTCTTTTTCAGATCATCAATTTAAAAATCAGACATGAAAGCCCAACCTATGTACTGAGAGAGAGAAAGACAGAGAAAGACAAAGGGAGAGAGGGGTGGGGGGAGAGACAGAGAGACAGAGATTTTAAGTGCTATAAAAAACTGGATCCCAAGACAAAGGGGGCAGAAGCACCAAACTTGACCAGCCGCATAGAATAGAAGTAGGCTAACTCCAAATGCAGATGCCACAGCATATGTCATTCTCTACAGCCCTGAAGTGTTATCAGCAGTAAGGTCTTGTGCGATGGTGGCATATGGCATCTTCGAAGATGCATTAACATCATTTCAATTACAGCTAACCTAGATACAAGGTGTACCAAAAGTCTCAGAGCAATTTTAAGCTATGGAAACTTAAATGTAGCTTTAAAATGGTATTAAATGTAATTCACAAAAGTTAAAAACTGCTCTAATATTTTGAGGACTCTCTATAGAGCTTAGAGTTTTGTAAAACATCTTATGTACCTTATGTGAGCTCCACAATATCCCTGTGAGATAGATAGGCACTACAGATATTATTGTCCCCATTTTATGAAAAAGGCAAGTGAAACTCAGAGGGGTTAAGGAATTTGCCCAAGGTCACATGGGCAGCAAATGGCAGAGACAGAATTTGAACTCAGGTTCCCTGACTCCAGGTCTAGCATTCTACCAACTACACCACACTGCCTTCAAGTATGGCTTTGAGCCTGTTCATGTAGAGAGAATAGATGAGATGCTTTGGGAGTAAGGAAATTCACTGGGATTTTCAGGGGCCTGAGACAGCTAATTTATCAAATGGACCTTAGTGGTCCAAAGAAATTAATGTCCTTAAAAAACAGATTATTAAACATGGCCTGTGTCAAATATCTGACCTTTCCGGTCAGGAAACAAAAGACAGATTCCACTGTCTGCCACAATTCTTTGGCTTTAAATAAATGGTGCCTGCTCATGTATAACTTATATCTGATTGCTTACTGACTCTGGAAGGGGGGAAGGAAGGGAGGAAGAAAGGGATATAATTTGGAATTCAAAACTTTAAATAAAAATGTTCTAAAATTTTTTTAAGTTCTAGAAAAAAAAGATTTAAAATAAAAATAAAATTAATAGTACCTGTCCCGACTAGGAGCAGAGAAGTGAGGGAAGGGGCCAAAGTCTAAATACTGACATTTCTGACAGTGCATTTCTAACTTTCACAGTTGGCCATGAAGAGAACTTCTTTTCAGCTCAGGGCCAACAACCTTAGGTCACTTCATGCATATCACCAAAGGTCCATTGGAACAAAGCTTGGAATAAAATATGGTTCCTCTTCAGTCATCTAACTTAAAAAGAAAGATCCTTTCTCTCATTACCAGTACCCTGAACCACACAGCACCCCAGCACTTCCCTAGAGAACCAATTTAAATTATAAGCCAGTTTTAAAAGGAGGGAATGAATCGGGAAAAGACAATTCTTTCAAATTGCTAATGGAAATTAGAGGAAGTTTTGGGATCATGGAAGTTTATCCTTCAACATCAATGTATTACAGCTTTGAAAAACAAAATCACATATAGTAAAGAAATTTTGCTTCAAAGTATTGTATATCTTAGAAAATCTGTAACTAGCATTTAAAAGCATTACCAGGAAACAGCATCTGACAATATAAACCACTCCTGGATTCCCAAGTCCTCATTCCCCTCCCCCAAGTGTCATCTTTCCTTTTTTTCTTTAATTGAAAATATCATTATTATTATTACAGCCCTTTTTGCGACAGAATTGAATTGAAATACAGAAAGTCACCTTCCTTAATAAATCTGGATGCTGAACAAACCCTGTCTAGCCACAAAAATTACTTCCACCTATGGGAAAAAAGAACAAAAATAAATCTCCTAGAACTGGGTGGTAAAAAAAAAATTATCATCCTGAAAAACTGTATGATTTTCTTTTTCGCAAAGACAGAAAGCGTGAATTTCAAATAATCCTGTTTATAATTAATCTCTTCTTTTATATTCATATCACATTGCCTCAATCCTTATAACTGGGAATTAAAACACTTTTTGGATTGCAACTGTATTTCATCTTCTAAATTACCTATTATTATTCAATCATTAAATGCCAGCAATGTGATTGGAGTTAGAAAAATCAGTTCTCTGAGGCCTGGCATGCTCATAGGAAGGAGAATTCTTGGAATCAAAGAACATAAGACCTAGCCTCCTTGGTCAAACAAACAGTCCCCCAAGCCCAGGATTCTGCCTCTGACTCTGTTGTGTTTTATGGGAAGAAGGCTCGAGTATTTTTTTTCGGTGTCATCAATCTCCAGAGGTTCAACATGGACCCCAAACATCAATTATTTCCCTTTAGTACAGCAATAGCTTCATCTTCCATTCATTTATCCAAACATTCCAAGCAACCATTTTACATTGTCAGCCTAACCCATCACCCTAAGGCCAATGAGTCCCTGTTCTCCAGAATCCCAGTATTTCGGGGTTAGAAAGGATTTAGCGGCCATCTAGTCCAATCAATACCTAAAAATAATCTCCTCTACAACATATCTACCAATTAGTCATCCAGCCTTTTCTTAATGACCTCTAGTGAAAGTCTTTAAGACTAAAACCCATTCTACTTTGGGATTAAATATATGGAAAGTACTTTGCAAACCTCAAAGCACTATGAAAATTTGATCTATCATCATGACCACCACCATCATCTTCATCCTCTGTCATTGGTCGTTGGTCATTGTCCTCTTCCTCCTCCTCATCATCATGACCACCGTCATCATCATTATTCTAATTGTTAAAAAGTTGTTTCCTGGGGCCGCTAGGTGGCGCAGTGGATAGAGCACCGGCCCTGGAGTCAGGAGGACCTGAGTTCAAATCCGGACTCAGACACTTGACACTTACTAGCTGTGTGACCCTGGGCAAGTCACTTAACCCTCATTGTCCCACCCAAAAAAAAAAAAGATATTAGAAAAAAGTTGTTTCCTGACATTAAACTTAAATTTACCTCTTTGCAACTCCCACTCATTGCTTCTGGTTCTGTACTCTGAGGCCAAATAGAAAAAAAAATCTAATTCTTCTTCCATATGATAGGCCCTTAGTGAGTTAGCTAACAAACATTTATGTGTCTACTATGTGTCAGGCAATGTGCTAAGGGGAAGGGGTACAAAGGAAGGCAGAAGACAGCTCTAAAGCTCTTTCTAATGGGGAAGGTGGCATGTGATCAACTATGTACAAACAAGACATATACAGGATAAACTGGGGATAGTCTCAGAGGGAAGGAACTAATGGCCAAGGACTGGAAAGGCTTCCTGTAGAATATGAAATTTTAGCTGGGACTTGAAGGAAGCTAGAAGGAGGAGATGAGGGGAGAATTCCAAGCATGGGGAACAGCCAGTGAAAAGGCCCATAATTAGAGATGGAGTATCTTGAGTGAGGAACAGCAAGGAGACGCTCAATCACAGAGTGTGGGGGTAGGGGAAGGTGTAAAGTGTAAGAAGCCTAGAAGGGGGAAGGCAACAGGTTACAAAGGGCTTTTAATTTAAGGATCCTTGAATACTTTATGAGTTGGAAAATAAAATGGCCAACCAGGATCTTTGCCAAGAAAACCCTAAATGGGGTCAAGAAGAGTCAGACATAACTGAAAGTTATTTTATGACAATTCTCATATTTCTCTAAGTCCCCTCCAGATTAAACTTCCCTAGTTCTTTTAACCAATATGCTATAAATTACAAACCCTCTTCCATCCTGGTTGCCCATCTCTAAATATTATCCAGCTGTATCAATGATCTTCCTAAAATGTAGCATTGTGAATGAGATTGATGGGCCATTGTTTGGAGTCAACTGTTAAGGACCCAAGGAATGTCCCACAATTGACTGACAGAGGATCTGCCACCCCTGCTCTTTACTTTACTATCATTTTTATAGAGCTTTAAGGTTTACAAAGTACTTTACACATGTTACCTCATTTGAGCCTCACAACCACTGTGGGAGGCAAGTACTATTATTATTTCCATTTCATAGATGAAGAAGCTTAGGTGCAGAGAAGTTTAAGTAATTTACCCAGGGTCACAGAGCTAGTAAGTGTGACACTGACCTAGTCATTCCATGAACAAATCAATCCATTTCTCTGCTCTGAGTATTTTCTCTTCCTCCAAACCTGGAATGCTCTCCTTTCTCAATTTTGCCTGCTAACCTCTCTGGCTTCCTTTAAATTCCAGCTAAATCCCACATTTTACAAGAAGCCTTTCCCAACACTCTTAATTAAAAAAAAAAAAACCGACTACCTTTCATTGTCTTAATTGTTTTTCATTCAATCTTGTATATAGCTTGTTTGTATATGGTTGCTTGTGGTCTCCCCATTAGATTGTAAGCTCCTTAAGGGCAATGACTGCCCTTTGCCTCTTTTTGTATCCCCAGCATTTAGCACAGTGCCTAGCATATGGTAGGTACTTAAAAGATGTTTATTGATTGATCAATTGATGAAGTGTCTTAGACCAAATCTGAACTGTCTTCCTGATTAGAGGTTGAGCACTCTATCCACTGGTTTGCCTATAAAAGCAAATTATTCAAATGCTGGAACCTCTTTAGGACTCACTGCACTTTTCCCCTTCATCCTTCTTTCAGAATACATTGGAGAAGGGGCAGCTAGGTGGTGCAGTGGATAGAGCACCAGCCCTGGATTCAGGAGGACCTGAGTTCAAATCTGGCCTCAGACACTTGACACTTACTAGCTGTGTGACCCTGGGCAAGTCACTTAACTCCAATTGCCTCACCAAAAAAAAAGTTATAGCAGAATACATTGGAGAAAGGGAGAAATGCATTTATCTCCACTCCCCTATTCTGCCATAAGGAAGAAGAGTTATGAGTTACAGTCATAACCTGGGAAGCATGTGCTTGTGGGCAGTCTGAGAGATGAGCTTTAGGGGACTATTTCCTAGTTTCCCTTCTGTGTTGAGACAGAGGCATCATGAACCCAGAATCTAGGCTTCTAGACAAAAAAGATTTTTTTTTTTCTGAGCAGCACTAGATTTGAGAATTGTCTTGTGGGTAACACCATGTTCAAGAATTTCTAATTTAGAGATTTCCCGATGGAGCATATTTCTTGGATTTTTTTTTAAGACAGTCCATTTGGTAACTGTGGAAAACAAAACCAATGAGTTACTCCGTGTAAATCTGATGAAATGATGTTTGTATGGCCCCAAAGTGCCAAAGCAAATGAAGTTACTAAGGAGTCTAAATCACAGGTTTTTTATATATGATGTGTATATGTATGTGTGCACATACATGTATGTTCACATGTGTGCATATACACACATGTACACATGCCTTCTGGAGCCTATGTAGGGCTTTGTAGAAAAATAAGACTTCCCAGTGACAGAGGATTTCTTTGATAGCAGCCATAGATTCAGTTGTCTTCTGGAAGGGAACTGATATACTATTTGAGTGTTTTATGTTTCTATATTTGTTCACTGGCTCCTGAGTACTTATCCATACTTATTTAGTACTTAATACTTGTTTGTTTTCAGTGGGGTAAAATAAAGGTTGCCCCATAGCCAATACCCATATTGTACATTGAATGCCCTGCCACTCACTTTTGGGACACCTGAGAAACAAGCTATTATATTTTAGTTTGCAAACTTTCCCATAGTAATACAGCATGAATCAATGGCCCAAAGGAAGAGAAATTAACCCTCCAGGATCAAGCCCCCCAAATCAAACTGGTTTATGTGATTCCAGAGGTCTTAAAGGAGGATTGGGGGGGGGGGTCTGTAGGGCTATTTTGTTGAATTTCCATAAGCTGGTCATTATTTTGAGTCCTAACTTTTTCAGTAGAGGCATCATTGGATAGAGAACTGAGTTTACATCCCTTATCTGACACATTCTAGCTGTATGCACACAGGCAAATCGCTTCACAACTCTCAGTGCTTTAGACCATAGCTTCTCAAACTGTGGGTCTCAACCCCATATGGGGTAACCGAATGGGGGAAAGTCCTGAAAAATTTGGCAACAGTAAAAGGTTATGTATATCTATTTTATATACTTATATATTCAGGGTCGCACAAAAATTTCTCAGGTTAAAAGGGATCACAAGTGGAAAAAGTTTAAGAAGCCCTGCTCTAGAAAGTTCTTGAAGACTAAAAATTGCAGAAAAGTTCTCTTAGGACAAGCAGTATAGGCTCAAACTCTGAGATCACTGATTTCCTTAGAAAACAGCCCACAATGCAAGTGGTTAGGCCAAAGGAACATATAATATTAAAACTCAAAGGAATCTTAGAGATTGTTTTAAAGATGAAGTGAGGCCCCCCCCAAAGTGAAATGATTTGTTCAAGGTCACACCGCGAATTGGTGATAGAACCTAGAGATCTCTAGAGCTTTGGTCTCTTGATTCCTCCTCTTTTCAAACTCTCCACACACTTTTATTCTAAATTCAATAAATGAGTGAATGAATGAAAAAGCATTGATTAGGCCCTTACCATGTGCAGAGAATAACCCCTTGTCTTCATGCGCTGCTTGGTAGCCTAATGTGACATTGTCATGCCTCCACCCATGGAGGTGCACTTATTTAATGACTGTGCCTAGGTGAGGAACAATGAATTATTGCTAGATCTTAATAAGTCAAGCCTCTTGGCTGCCAGACTGCTATTCTAACTTCCAAATCCCATTGCCTACCCAATGAGTGATGAGGGCTAAGCCCCTTAGGAAGCACCCCAAAGTGGTTTTGGTCCAGGAATGGGCATTGCCCATCATGAGTCACCCCAGATGGGAAGAGGAGAATTAAGGGCTAGAGACTCTTTGAAGCTGAGGAGTTTTGCCCAGGAAAGCCTGTGAGAACATGTACTGTACCTGTCTGTGCACTTTACATAATACCTAGCATTTAGATAACATTTGCAAAGCATTTTACATATGTTAGCTCATTTGATCTTCCCAACAACCTGGGGAAGTAGGTACTATTATTTTTCCTCATTTTACTGATGAGGAAAGTGAGACACAGAAGTTAAATAACTTCTCCTGGATCATATAGCCAGTAGTGTTTCAGACAGGATTTGAACTCAAGACTTCAAGACTCCAAGTCTAGACCTATACATACTGTACCACTTAGCTGGCTCAATATCTGCAATTCTATTCACTCTCACCAAATTCCTTTAGTTCTAGTGAAAGGGGCAGTGAGGTGGCACAGTGGATAGAGCACTGGCCCTGGAGTCAAGAGGATTTGAGTTCAAATCTCACCTCAGACACTTACTACCTGTATGACCCTGGGCAAGTCACTTAACCCCAATTGCCTTAAACATTCAAGGCCATCTCCAGTCATCCTGATATCTTGCCACTGGACAAAGATGGCTCCAGAGGAGAGAGTGAGGTTGGTGACTTTGAACCTTCGCTTAAATGATTCCCTCACCCAATCCAATCCAGTGCAAGTCATGACATCAAGAGGTGATGTCAACAACAACAAAATACCAAGATGCTCATTCACCACAACCACAACTTCATCTGTAAAATGATTAGTTTGGACCAACTGATCCTCTTCAGAAAAGCTGTGCATCATAATTGAAAGAAAGCCAGCCTCAGAACACAGGGAGAGGAGTTCTGCTCCCAGCTCTGTCTCTAAGAGCTGCCAATTAGCCATGAGGATGTCCTAGTTTGTAACAGAAGTTTGAAGACCTAGAAGAAGTTTCAAAAGAGTTCAGTAATTTAAAAAGCATCAAGTTCTCACCATGGTGAAATTTTTACACTAGTAAAAGCCCAAGACCTATCTTGAGATGCCTAGGAGTAGAAGAGGAGGGGAAGGGACCAAGAAGACAATGAGGAAGATTACCAGTTTCTCAGGCTTCAAGGGTCTTTAGATCACAGTAGAATAAAAAAATGGGCATCAGCAATGTGTCTAAGATCAGCTGCCCTTGGGCTTGGCACACTAAAGTAGTGTCTAGCCCTCATCACTCCTCCCAAGTAGATGTATGGGGGACCGAAGTAAAATCTTTGGTGCATGTATATAGCCAATTTCCCATCACATATGCCAACTACTTTGACAGAAACACTAATTAGACTTATGCTTCTGAATGCATGCAATCAATTTTTTTTAATCAAAGGGTGCAAACAATATCCTCTAAAAACCAACCACCATTCTGACGTGTTAGTAATTTCAATAGACTTCTTTCTAATTAGACTTAAGTAAGTTTCCTCTCTGTCCTTCAGGATGTTGTCTAGCAAGTCTCCAAAATATCTGTCAACTAATCTTCACTGCTCTGGGGCCAATGGCTAACTTGCTCAAAAGTTCAGGGAACTCAAGAGCCAGATCTAATGGATTCTTTTGACTGAGGACTGAGATTGAGGAACAGGATGATGGCTGGGGTCTCAGTTGGTTTTTAAGTTTATAACTCAAGTTGTTTACCACAAAATTTGATTGATAGTTTACTTCAAAATTATTGATAACATTGTTGATAATATTTTTTCATTGCTCATCTGTCTCATCAAAGGGTTTACAAAAGTTTATTAGTTGCTTAAGAATATACACATGTTCCATTCCCCCAATAAATAAGTGATCAAAGAATATCAACAAATAGTTCTCAAAAAGAATTGCAAAGTATTTACAACCACATGAAAGATTACTCTAAATCACTTGGAATAAGAGAAATGCATGAAAGAACCCTCTAAATCACTAGAAAGAGAAACCAAAACAACCCTGAGATTTTACCCTGCAAATTGGCAACAACAACAAAAAATGGCAATAGTTAGTGTTGGAGGGATTGTGGGCTGAAGGCACATTAATATATTGTTGGTAGAGCTGTGAAATGATACAATCATTGTGGAAACTAATTTGGAATTATGCAAATAAAGTGATTAAGATGTTCATACTCTTTGAACCAGAGACTCTGTTACTGGTCTTATACTCCAGTCAGACCATTGATCAAAAGAAAGTATTTATAGGGGCAGCTAGGTGGCACAGTGGATAGAGCACCGGCCCTGGAGTCAGGAGTACCTGAGTACAAATCCAGCCTCAGACATTTAACACTAGCTGTGTGACCCTGGGCAAGTCACTTAACCCCAATTGCCTCACTAAAAAAAAAAAGAAAAGAAAGTATTTATATATAGCAAAATATTTCTAGCAACACTTTTTGTGATAGTAAAAAATTGGAAACAAGTCAATATCCATCAATTGAGAGTGGTTAAACAAACTGTGGCACATGCATATAATGCCCTGCTTCTGTACTATGAGAAATGATGTGGGCAGTCAGGTGGCCCAGTAGATAGAAAGCCAGACCTGGACTCAAGAAGACTCAACTTCCTGAGTTTAAATCTGGAGTCAGGCACTTCACAAGTCACTTAACCCTTTTTGCTTCATTTTCTCATCTGTGAGATGAGGTAGAGAAGGAAATAGAAAACCACTCCAGTATCTTTGAAAAGAAAACCCCAAATGGGGTTGTGAAGAGTTGGATGTGACTGAAATGACTCAATAACAACAACAAAAAGAAATATGATGAACACAAAGGAGCATGAATTGAAAAACAGTGAAGTAAGCAAAGCTAAGAAAGCAATATACATAGTGACTTCTACAATGAAAATAGAAAGAACAACTAAAGAAAAAATCAAAAGTTGTAGTAAAATTATATATATCCAGCATGACTTGAAGGAAGAGATATTGGAGGATACCCCACCCCACCTCTTCATTGAGGTGGGAAATCTGCAGGTTTTATATATTTTACATATTTGGGGACCTATTCAGCATATTGATCAGTTCTGCTGATTTTTCTTCTTTGTTTTCTTTTTTTTTGATCTTTAAAAATACTATTTGTCATATGACATGGCTCTGTGGGAAGGGAAAAAAGGAGAGATACTAGAAAAAAGCTATGATGATATAAAAAAAAGACATCAATAAAAATAATTTTTTTAAATACACATTTATTGCTTACTATATCATACCACACAGATGTTTATCTTGTTCTTGAAAAAGTTATAGAAAAACTTAAATAAAACGGATCAATCACAAAATAGAGGATTAAAACAAAATGAAATCAGTTATGCTAAATTAACAAACTTGAGGCAGTGGATAGAGTTCAGGCCTAGTCAGACTCATTTTCTTGAGTTCAAATCTCGCCTCAGACACTTACTAGCTGTGACCCTAGGCAAATCTCTTAACCCTATTTGCCTCTATTTCCTCATCTGTCAAATGAGCTGAAAAAGGGAATGGTAAACCATTCTAGTATCTTTGACAAGAAAATCCCAAGTGGGGTGACAAAGAGTCATACGTGACTAAAATATGACTGAACAAAAATCCTATAAAAGTAATAATACTTACTATTATTACATTATTAGTTATACCAAATTGACAAATTATCTTATTATGGTAACATAATTTAATTATGCAAATTATACCCAAACTCCTGGGCCCCAACAAAACTGCAGGTGACTCATAGCTAGGAGAGATCCTCTTCGACAGCTGTAGACCAAGGTAGATACTTCATGGTTGGGACAGGCCTGGCTGAGCCTCTGAAATGGATGAGATTCATAGATTCATAGAATAGAGAGCTTTCTAAGTTTAAAAATCATAAGGCCAAGCAAGGGCTGGGCAAACTACCGTGGGAGGGCCAAATCTGGCCTGCTGCCGATTTTTGTAGGGTCTGTGAGCTAAGAATGTGTTTTATATTTTTTAAATGCAATAAAACTATTAAGAAATGTAAAAACCATTCTTAGCTAAGGCTATACAAAAAAAAAAAACAACAACAATCAGGCAACATGCCAGATTTGGCCTTCCCACAGTTATTCCCCCACCCACCCTTTCTTCAGATGATTTCTATGTTTTCTCTTAAGCTCAACTTTCTATGAGTCTATGATTCTCATCAGTTCCTGAGGCCCAGCTTAGCTTGCCCCAAGCATGAGGGGCCTACCTTGATCTAGAACTATATCAGAAGACAAAACTTACATCACTGCCCTGGGCCTTTTTTCTCTTCCACACCAGATGGTTTTGAAGTCATATGCAAGGGCTATGAATTTATAGGAAGCTAGTCCAACCTCCTCAATTCTTTCTCGTATTTTGAGTTTCTTCCTGCCCCCTATTTTCCAAAAGAAATCAGGACTCAGAGAAAAGAAGTAGCTTGCCCAGTGTTACAAAAGTAATAAGTACCAGTCAGAATTTGAACCCATATCTTCTGATTTCAAATCCAGGGCTCATCATAATACTAGTTAAGACTCCATTTACCCAGATGTTTCCCCTGGTGTGTTTGGTTCTTTCTTGACTGTGGTGTTGAGTCAGAGGACCTGGATTTGAATCCTACTTAATGTTTACTTTGAACAAGTCATTTAACTGCCTTGAGACTCAGTTTCCTCCACTTTAAATTGAAAGAGTTAGGGTCCTTGACCTCGGAGGACCCCTCTCTAGCTCTAAACCACTGAGACTATGAGACAGCTAAGGAAGCAGTGTAGTGCAATGAACTGAGCAGAGAGGTAAACGTGTTTACATCAAGAATTTTCTCTCTGATTCTGGACCCCTTGTTCAAGCAGTCAATGCAGCAGATTCAGTAAATCCTCCATGTGAGACTCCACAGAATCCAGTTCTCACTTCTGAAGTTGGGGGGGGTGGGGGGGGCGGAATTCTGGAAAATACAACCTGAACCAAAACAGGAAAGAAAAGAATTTTGACTTATTTTATTTTTATTTTTTCATAAATAAATTTCTATCAAATCCCTGTACTTAGCCCAGTGCTTTGCACACAGTATTGGGCAAATGCTGGATATTTCTTGACAATCATAACAACACTGCTGGTCTTGCTTGTAAGGACCCAACAAAGCACCGTGGAACTATTTTAAATATATCAAGCATCCATCAAACCAAACCAAATGTCATGGGGTGCAGAGCACCCCAGAAGTTCTCTGGGGCACATCAAGGAAACTTCTCCTTCAGAAACTAAACCAGAGAATAGATAAAGCCTAGAGAGACAAGCGGAACCAAATTGGACTGAGCTAGCTTCGGATTCCCGCCCTTCATTCAGGTCTCCCTTGGGTGTGGCTGCGGCCTTTGTGTCCTGAAGAGAGAGCCACCCCTCACCCAATTCCTCTAGTCACTACCAGTGGGGGATGGTCCTCCACCCCTCACCCAATTCCCCCAGCTACCACCAGTGGGGGATGGTCCTCTCTCACTAAAGGAACTTTTCACGGGCAGAAGGTCCATCCTCATCAGGCCTCTATAAAAGTACCTTTCAGTCTCCTGTTCGAGGAGATTTGGTACCTCTGAGCCATGTGCTTTGTGCCTGTCTCCCCATGAGAAGTCCAAGGATTTTTTTCATGGTTTCCCTCCCCCCACCCTTCCCTTCCTTTGCTCCTAAATAAACTATCACCTTATTCTAACTACTTTTTGTGTGCAAGAGGGTGTAATTCTTTTTTTTGTTTGTTTGTTTGTTTTTTTTCCGGGGCAATGGGGGTTAAGTGACTTGCCCAGGGTCACACAGCTAGTAAGTGTCAAGTGTCCGAGGCTGGATTTGAACTCAGGTACTCCTGAATCCAGGGCCGGTGCTCTATCCACTGCGCCACCTAGCTGCTCCCGGGTGTAATTCTTTAAAGAGGAATTCCTAAGAACCCCAACCCCTAACCAACCCGTACCTCATTCCCCCCATTACACAAACATGTTGGAAATCGATCTTAGAACAAAACAGAGAGGGGAGGTAGCATGTCTTTTAAAAAATAAAATTTTAAAAAAATAATAAATCCATCCGCTCCTCCTAGAAACCTCTTCTTTCCTCTGTGGAAGAGAGGGTTTCAATTTTTCAAGTACTCGTGGTCAGACTGTCCTCCTGGGCTAGGGAGCCTGGAGATGCTAATCAGGCCAGCCATTGTTGCAGCCACCACCATCCCCCACTCTATGAGCCTGTTTTTGACATGACTCAGGGCTAGCTGTGCAGGGCCTTTGTGTCTCTGCTCCCTGTGCTTATGCCCCTGTGTTCTCTTTCTTTGCAGGGTCCCAAGCTCCAGGCTCCCTGGTGAAAAGACAGGAGCCTCCTGGCAACTATTTGAACAGAAGGGAAAAATGAATTGGCTTAAGCTAAAGTCAACCAGCCAAAGCTATACTTCACATCGTGCTGATGGATCAAATAGTGGTGGGTTGGTTTGTTGGGTTTTTTTGTTTGTTTGTTTCCAAATTTTGAGAAGGGAAAATCATTCTGGAGAGAACCTCAGGTCATTTGTTTCCTTTTATAATCAGTATCACCCTATGTAGTGACTAAAATGTCCACCCTGTTCCTGACAGCTACTCATAGGTAATGCTGAATCTTTCTGGGAGTTACCCAAAGGGAATTTTCTTCCCACCTCCATCCCCAAGACTGTCTCTCCTGTTATTTGCTGTTTCAGGTTTGCACCAATCACAATGACATACACATAGTGTGTATTGTCTCTTACAGTCTTCCATTAGACTATAAGCTCTTTGAGGGCAGTGACTGTTTTTGCTTTGCACAGTGCCTAGCATATTAAAAAGTGCTTCATAAATGCTTGTTTCAACTATTTTTTGTTGTTTTTTTTTGGGGGGGGGGTTTGCAGGGCAGTGAGGGTTAAGTGACTTGCCCAGGGTCACACAGCTAGTAAGTGTCAAGTGTCTGAGGCCAGCTTTGAACTCAGGTCCTCCTGAATCCAGGGCAAGTGCTTTATCCACTGCACCATCTAGCTGCCCCCTCATAAATGCTCGTTGACTGGCTTAGTAAGGACTTAATAAATACTTGTTGATTGATTGATCTGGTTTGATCACTGAGGAAAAGCAGTAGACCCTGGCAGCAATAGCAATGTTTCCTATAGTTCAGATAAAAACCACTTGTCATGAGTGTAACAGGGGGTGCCTTTTTCCCCTTTCTGTAGGAATGGGCATGACAAAGCTCTCATCATGACATCGGTTCTCTCCTGAAATAAAGTTCAAATCAGAATGGGGCGGGGGTGGGGGGGGTGGGGATGGGGTATATGCTTCAATTCTTTGAGACAATTGTCAGATTTTTTAAAGCATTGAAGAAAGGAAGGAACAGGGTTATGGGGAACCCAACACAAACTGGAATCCAGAGCAAAGGTCTAACTTTGCTCCCAGGTGTTTTAATGGATAACTCTTGGCTTTCTAAGTGGTGACAAGGTACAGATTAAGCCTGGGGGCCACTTATGCTCCCCAGCTCCTTCCTTAATGTTTGAATTGTGATGGAGTCAGGAATTAAAACATTTATTCTAATGGCATTTATGCAAGAGCCTTTGCATTGAGTGGAAGAATTTTTCTACTCACTTTATTCAGGTAGAATGACCCTCCCGAGTCCCAGTCATTTCAGATAGTCCATTAGGGACAGGAACAAGCATTTAAATGTATGAATTGTTTTCTCTCTGGGTTCCATTGTTTTCCTATGACTCATACTCTGAATGGGAAAGGCAGTTCAGCCCCCCTTTGATTAGTAAATACAGAGCTGCCTGCTCTCACCATGACACTAAATGACTCACGGAACTGGGCTCCCATCAGTTCTGCTGGACCATTTTTCTATCACTTTAAGACACTGGAATTCACTTCCAACTCCTAAAAATAAAACTGTGATAAGGATAGGCTGATTCTTCCTGCTCGAGTTCATTAATGTGCTAATGGTTATTTTCAATCAGGGCATTTATTTAACCAGGCATGTCGTCATCCAAGTCACTATTATATGGAGGTGAAATTATTGTTGTCCAGATGCTATTGATGAAGGAAACAAATGGTGCCATTTTCTTCGGGGAAACTAAATGAGAGCCAGGAAAACACCACAAATTTGAAAGAATCCTCCTACTACCAAATTAAAGTGAACTCCAGGCTTCTGAACTTCCTCACTTGAAGAACCAAAGATTTAAGTCTAGTTTTTAGAAGTCCTATGACTTACAGATGAAGAAACTGAGGCCTAGGCCACACATGTAGTAAGTGGCAAAGATAAGACTTAAACCCAGGAAAATTGTCAAAAATCCAAAAACATTCTCTTTAGATCATGTAAGAAAGAGGAAGTGTTGTCCAGATTCAGCTCATTCCATTACACTACATGACTCTTGGTATACAATTCTAAGAATCTTTGGGTGGCTCTGCCACATACATGGATTCCAGCCAAGGCTAGTCTTACAAGCATGGGGCAGCTAGGTGGAGCAGTGGATAGAGCACCAACCCTGGATTCAGGAAGACCTCAGTTCAAGTCCGACCTCAGACACTTGACACTTACTAGGCTGTGTGACCCTGGGCAAGTCACTTAACCCCAACTGCCTCACCACCAAAAAAAAAAAATGGATGGACAAGTAAATAGTATTGGCTACCACCTATATAGGTCTTTTGAGGGTCTCTGGGAAGTCTTCTTCTACAGTATAAAGGGGCTAAAATTCTAGCTAGTCTGTCTAAAATATCTAATGAGTGGTCGCCAATAAATTATAAGCTTTAGCAAGAGTTAGACTTTTAAGCATTTCTTAAGGAGAATAAGAATTTGGTGAAGAGAAAGAGAAAGGCCTAGATTCATCTATCTATCTAGGGGAGCTACAGTTCTGCTCCGCTCTCCATGAGAGTCCTGGCGAAAGAGCGTGAGAGTGCCAGCCTCACCCCCTCTTCCTCCCACAAGCAAATGTCACTTCCTGATGCCAAAGAAAAGCCATATGTCTTGCCCTCAGGCGCCTTCTCCTCATGGCGGAGCTTTCCTATAGTAAGTCTCCAGCAGGTGGCACCATTCCAATCGTTACAATAGGAAAATGCTCCTTCTTGACCATAATCATGTAATAAATGTCTGAAATTCCACTGTTTGACATTTATTCCTTTGAGTCCCAAAGACTTTTTGTCTTCAAGAATTAGCTACTAAAATGCAAATATCCCTGGAAAGGTTTACTAATTTTCCCTTTGGGGGATAATGAATACCTTAACCTGGCAGATATTCCTTAAGTAGAAACAATTCTTTCTTTGGATATACATGTGCTAAATGAAAGGCTATAGGAGAACAGAAGAGCCAGGAGATCAGGTCTGGGGGAAAGAAAGGTTGTGAGTATGGCCAAAATAAGGTTCACCTTTCCCAGTGGTCTTGCCCAAGGCTGGGCTAGTTCCTATGATGCCATACATTACTGTTCACAGGAGGTCACAGAATCCCCTGGTGAGTTAGACTTTAGAAATCCAATCTTTCCCCACCCTGTTTGGGCTTTCTCAGATAGTCATGTTTCAGTAACCACTCATGAAACAGACAGGGATCATTCTGTAGGCCTCTACATTTTAGCAGCTGCTTAATATTAATTCGCTGTATTTGGGGCAGGATAGCTTTCCTCAAAGAAACCCCCAGTTCTTTAACAACCTCATCTATATTGTGTTCAAAACACCACTATGAGGAGAAATTCTTGCTCATTTTTTCACCCTCAAGCAGCAATACACACACACACACACACACACACACACACGTGTACACACAAGTATAAATCACCTTCTTTTTTCCCTCAAAGAGCAAATTTACTCATACTGAGTCATAAGTAGGCTGGGACAACCAAAGTTTTACCCCAGTGGTTGGCATTCTGTGCACAGACATGCTTCCTTTCCCCTCCCCGCACCATTAAGCTCCTACCAACTTATGACCAGTACTGGACCATCATCCTTAGCATCTCATGGTCATGAGGTCCAGCTTCCTAGAATCTTCCAATCTGCCATCTCTTCCCCTGATTCTCTTCACAGAATTTGGGGGTAGGAAACCATTGGCTATACCTTCGAGGCACAGCCTGGCTTCTCTGGGGTTGCTGAGTTGTCCCAGGACCTAGCGGGACTATACCTTCTACTCACCCCCTGCCCAACTGTATTTACGCCACACACAAGAATTCCTAGCTATGGCTCTGGTTTTACAGGCCTATTTTGGAGCCAACTTTGTGCTGAGTTTGCACAGTTGCATATTTTTCTCTTACCTGGCTAGCATTACCCAAGAATGGTAAACCCATCTGACTGTGTCTGTACAGAAAACTGAGCATTGTGGGGGAAGAGCAAACATTTTCCAAAACCATCTACTAGGGGGATGGATGCCTGAGTTGAAAGTCAAAACCCATTTTCTATAAGCACTTCCACAAAATCACCTGGGAGGGCTCCTGAACAATTGGAAAGCTCACAAGGGAGGCGGGACTTCAGAAATATTCTCCAAAGCATCCACCCATCTCACCTGGCCTCAAAACAATGATTGGTTCTGTTTCCTTGGAAACAAAAGCTTCCCTAGGATAGTGCTTCTCTGCAAGATAAAGGTTACTTTTAGAAATTCCTGTTTGCTCTCCTTTAAGAGGCTATCAGATTCGACGTTCTCTCCTATCCCTGTTGACATTCTGGCCATGCATGGAAATAGGTCTGAAAAGCTCCAGATACCTCGCTGACAAGAGTTTGAACTGAAGATGGCCTTTGCCACCCATCATCCCCTCATGGGCTGCACCAAGTCTTATCTCCCAAAGCATTGCCCTATCTCTAATTGCTCCATCTGGGTGATCTGGCCCCTGCTGGCAGTCCCCAGCATTCCACAGCTATCAGGCAACCCTGGCCCTGCTCCAGTGTCCACAGGATGGGCTGTCATCAACCCTGACCAACCTGCCACTTATGGAGTGACCTTAGGTCACTGTTGGATTTCTCTATGAAGCTACCCCTGCTTCAGAGTTCCCGGAGTCCAAGCCCACTGACTGGGTCAAATGCTTTGTTAAAGGCTGCTCATCAAACCTTCTTCTCATCCTCTACTATCCTATCTCTGAGTCTTTGTTCCTATAGCAGCTGTGTCTAGAACGGACTCCTTTCCTTTCCCTTCTTCAAGGCCTTATTTGAATGTCACCTCTTCCATGAAGCCTTCCTGAACTCTTTCTCCTTAGATAATAGTGATTGCTCCCTTCTCAAATTTATCTGACCCTTTGCTTATACACATCTCCTTCTCCCTTGGATGGTACTATAGTTATGTGGACATGTTTTTTCACTAGCTCTCACCACATGAGCAGCCCATCTCATTTTTCAATCTTCTCTTTCCAGAATGCCATCCTTTCTGTCATTTCTTTTAATATATTTTTATTTATTTATTTTTGTGAGGAAATTGGGGTTAAGTGACTTGCCCAGGGTCACACAGCCAGTAAGTGTTAAGTGTCTGAGGCCGGATTTGAACTCAGGTACTCCTGACCGGTGCTCTATCCACTGCGCCACCTAGCTGCCCCCTTTCTGTCATTTCTTATGCATAGGTTATCACTGGAAGAACATTGCAGCCTACCTGTGTCTACCATATGCCTCCCTGTTGATGCAATGGAAGAACTTCGAATTTTTTAAGATTTTGGTGTTCCAAAATTCACAACCATGCATATCATCAAGACTATTGTTATGTTTAAAAGATAGTTGAGTTTTTGATGTTAAATTGTTTTCTGGGTGTGCCACAATGTCTTGGGATTAAAAAAAAAAAAAAAAAAAAAAAAAAAAAACAAGACACAACACTCTCCAAATTCCTAAATGCAATCTAGCCTACCCTCTTCCTCCTTTTCCATTCAGAACCCCATGCACTGTCCATCTGCAGTGATTACCATAGGTTTACACCCTGGTGTACAATGACCTGGCCATCCAGCTGCACATCATAGTCTAAACAGCAGGCATTTTTATAACATGATATAATTTTATGCTGTGGTAATTACTGTCGGTGTCTATAGGCACATTTGTCAAGGAATACTGTATTATCTTAACATGTGCATGAGAGACTCCTTGTTGGAAAAGAGCCTCTAAGGCTGTGTTTTTGTTTATAGAGTCAAATGCTTTTTTGTAATCCAGAAACAATAAACACAATGTGATCTTGTATTCTTTGCACCTTTCAGTCAATTGTGCGACTGGAAAGATAAGGTCGCTGTAGAAAATAGTTTGCAAAAGGCTATCTGTTACATAGCCAGTGCATTGATATGTCTTGCTTGACTGTATTTATTGGTTACAAGGGAGGGCTTCTATTTGTTGGGAGTGGGGATCAGTGGCTAATGAGGGTGAGGCAAAAAAAGAAATAAAGAAAGAAAACACACATAAAACACTAAAAAATACATAGACAGCAGAAGGAAATACAGAAGGGGACACAGAGAAGCAGGGCAATTTTGCCCTTCTCATTTTAAATTTAATGTACACATTAAAAATGTACATATTAGGGGGCAGCTAGGTGGCACAGTGGATAAAGCACCAGCCCTGGATTCAGGTGTTCCTGAGTTCAAATCCGGCCTCAGACACTTGACACTTACTGGCTGTGTGACCCTGGGCAGGTCACTTAACCCCCATTGCCCCACAAAAAAAAAATGTACATATTAGGGGGCAGCTAGGTGGCACAGTGGATAAAGCATTGGCCCTGGATTCAGGAGGACCTGAGTTCAAATCCTGCCTCAGACACTTGACACTTACTAGCTGTGTGACCCTGGGCAAGTCACTTAACCCTCATTGCCCTACCCAAAAAAAAAAAGGAATAAATGTACATATTAGAAGTGCATAGTTCCCTATATAATCTTTTTCATTCTTTATTAAAATATTCATGTTTCATTGACATTTGCTAAGGTTTTAATTTAAAGAATAGGAAGTTTGTCTATTCCCTTCATATATTTTTTTATCAAGCATATTGGTGTGAATCATACCTATAAAGATATTATAAGGATAAAAAAAGTAGTAATATGCAGTGGTAGTAGCTATACGTGTCTCCTTGATTTGTTGTTCAGTTGTTTCTGTCGTGTCTGACTCTCTGTGATGCCATTTGGATAGTGTTGGCAAAGATGCTGGAGTGGTTTGCCATTTCCTTCTCCAGTTCATTTGACAGATGAGGAAACTGAGACAAACAGGGTTAAGTGACTTGTCTGGAGTCATACAGGTAGTAAGTGTTGAAGGCCAGGTTAGAACTTGGGTCCCCTTGACTCCATGATTACCTTTGATGAATAGTAATATTGTCCTTGTTTGTTTCCACTCTTCTAGTATCTTCCCATCTCTGAGGTACCTTGTGAAATGATTCCTTAATGCTTTCAGGATTGAGCTGCTACCTGCAAGGACTTCCTTAATATGTACTCAGTCTTGTCTACCTGCTCTTCATAAGATTATAGAATCATAGATTAAGAGCTGGAAGAGACCTCAGAGGCCACAGATTTCAACCCCCTCATATTACAGAGGAAGAAATCTAGGGTATAGAGAGATTAAGTAACTAAATGCAAGATTTTACATTTATTCTTTTTTAAAATAATAAACATTTTTATTTATAGTTTTTGGTTCCAATTTTTTTCCCTCTTTCCCTCTTTTCCCCTCCCCTCTCCTTGAGGTGGCAAACAATCACATATTTACATTTATTCTTCTTAAAATTTCATCATATTAACTTTGACTTATTGTTTGAGGCCGGTGAGAGCTATTTAGAGTAGAATTCTAAATTCAAAATCCTTCCCAGTTTTGTCATCTACAAATATGTTAAATGTGTTCATGCTTTCATCCAAGTCCTTAAAAAATGTTGAACAGAGCATAGCTCTGTGGCATGCTATAAGTGTCCTGTTTCCATCAAAATATTAAACAAAAAACTTTGGGTATAGTTATTCCACAAGTTATGAATACACTTAGTAATACTACCATCCAGGGGCAGCTAGGTGGCGCAGTGGATAGAGCACCGGCCCTGGAGTCAGGAGTACCTGAGTTCAAATCCGGCCTCAGACACTTAATACTTACTAGCTGTGTGACCCTGGGCAAGTCACTTAACCCCAATTGCCTCACTAAAAAAAAAAACAAACCCCAAAAATATACTACCATCCAGCAACACATCTCTCCATCTTGTCCACAAGAATGTCAAGCAGACTTGGTCAATTCATAATAATTTTATTCAATTACATTCAACAAGCATTTAAGTAACTAGTATGTAGCAGGTATTATACTATGTAATATCAAATTCCTTGATAAAATCCATATGTGCCATGTCTACAGTATTTTCTCAATTTACCAGTTGGTTTCACATAACTTATTCTTAGTGAATCCATGTTAGTTTCTAGTGATTACTGCTTTTCTTTCTATGTTCACAACAGCCATGTGTTTAATAATATATTTTAGAATTCTACCTTATGTTGATATCAAGCTCACTGGTCTATTGTTGTTGTTGCTGCTGCTTCTCGAAGATCCACCTTTTTCTTCATTTTGAAAATTAAGACATTTTCCTGTTCCCAGTTCTGAAAAAGTTTTCCCATTCTTCAGAGTTCTTAAAATATCCCTGATCAATAATCATGTGTGCAAGTTCTTTCAGCATTCTGGGATTTAATTTCTCTGTGTCAGGTGATTTGAACTAATTTAAACCATCTAGATATTCTTTTACTATTTCCTCTTATCTCAGTGTCAGTTCCCTCTTAACTATTTTTGTTCTATTAGTCTGAAAATCATTTTGCCTGATATAGAAGACAGAAGTAAAATAGTTCTGGAACATTGTGGTATATGTAGGTGATTACTTTAAATGAATTGGTTAAGGATTGAAATTCCATTACACAGAATTGAGATTTCTTACGAGATTTAACCTGATTCCCATAGGGCCCCATATATGCCAAATATGAAACATTTAAGCAGCTCCTGCCCTTTTCTTTCCCTACTAGATAGTATCTCATTTCAAGATCTTAACAAATCTTTTCTTGTCATCAAATATCTTATTGTACTTTCCTTTGTACTTTTCTTACACACTTAGTATACTTTAGATATAGCCATTTGTGAATCTGTCCTATCTTGCCAGCTAAACTACAATTAGACTGTGGCTTAAGCAGCTTTGAATGGCATTCCATCTAATGTAAGGTCTTGCACATAGTCAGGGTTTAATAAATGTTTGATGAATGAATGGATGGATGAATAGACAGATGGATGGATGCATGAACAAATTAAATATAGCAGGCTCCATGCAATATAAAAGAGAAGATGAAATTAAGCCTTGGTTCTGTATCCTCCATGGAATCCAGTACCATGTAGTGGATATCAGGCTGTCCAGGATCCACTCAACTTGATCCTGGCCAGAAAATTCCATTTAGTAGTCACTGGAAAGACTAACCAGCTTTGTAGAGTTCAAACATGGCTTGCTTCAGTCCTAGGAGTAGTGAGCCAGAACATTTTGGTCAATACTTCCTGAGAAACCTGTTATTTGTAGCAATCAAAAACTTCACAGATATCTTTTTTTTTCCCCTGGGTCAAACTAGAGTTAAAACCTTAATCTTAGCTAAAATGACAAGAAAATGAATGTGTGGCAGGCTATTGACATGTATAAAGAAATCACGCAAGACCTTTGAAAGTAAATATCTACCAAGCACACAAGAAAAATAATAAATACCTTCATGTTAAAGGACTTTTTTTTTAAAGAAAAAAAGAAGCTAAAATTATTTGAAAAGATGGCAAATTGATTCATTCTGACCTCTGCTTCAGAACAGATGGTTACTGAGGCTGAGAAGACAGTCACAAGCATAATAAAGGGTCACAAGAAACACTGGTTCCAGTTCCAGCTAAGCCAACAAATTTAAGAGTCTCTTTGCTCTATTTCATTCCTCTGTAAAACAGGGACGTCTCTTTTTCCTTCCTGCCCCACTGGCCTCTGTTGAAACTCTATGGAATCATCTCCCTAAAGCTTTCTAAGGCTCAGAATGGTTAGAGTAAGAAGAGTGATAAGTGCAGAGTCAGTGGTTTGGGGTTCAAATCCTCTATCTGCCACTTAATAGTTGTGTGTGGTTGATGTTCAGTTGTTTCAGTTGTGTCTGACTCTATGTGACTCCATTTGGGGTTTTCATGGCCAAGAGACTGGAATGGTTATCATTTCCTTCTCCAGCTCATTTTACAAATGAGGAAACTGAAGCCAACAACTTAATCTCATAAGGCTGTAAAATGAGGGAGTTGGACTAGGTGACCTCTAAGGACCCTTCTACCTTTGAATTTATGACTTTGATAAGATCGGGGCCGCTAGGTGGCACAGTGGGTTGAGTGCTCAGCCTGGAGTCAGCAAGACTCATCTTCCTGAGTTCAGACACAGACAAGTCACTTAACCCTGTTTGCCTCAGTTTCCTGATCTGTCAAATGAGCCGGAGAAGGTAATGGTAAACCATTCCAGTATCTTTGCCAGGAAAACCCCAAAGAGGGGTCTTTAAGAAGTCAGACATAGGGGCAGCTAGGTGGCGCAGTGGATAGAGCACCGGCCCTGGAGTCAGGAGTACCTGAGTTCAAATCCGGCTTCAGACACTTAACACTTACTAGCTGTGTGACCCTGGGCAAGTCACTTAACCCCATTTGCCTTGCTTAAAAAAAAAAAAGTCAGACATGACTAAAAAACAACTAAAAACCAACATAAGATCAGAACTGCTTTCCACACATTCTTTCATTTAACTTCATCTTAGAGTTCATACTAAAAACTGAATATTCCCCATTAACACTCTCTCCGTAATAAATAAAGGAGATAGCCTCCCTAGCAAAGGAAGAAAATTTTCAAAAATAATGAATACCCAGCATAGTGGATTAAACTCAATAAATATTGAATGAATGAATGATCTATTACTTAGCAAACTACACACAGTTTTCTATATCTTTGTGTATTATTATATGAACTCACATCTAGATAGAAAGCAAGCAAGAGTACTCCACAAAGTCTCACTCCTTTGCCTCATTGTGGCATAGGAGTGACCCTGGGTTCTCAAAGGTTATTTCAGCAGGGCGCAAGCTCTAGAAGGCTCTACCATTTTGGAAAGGTCTGGGGTATTATCCCAGAAACAAACCAAGTCTGCTTTCAGAGAAGCAGCCTCCCTAGAAAAGGTGAGCCAGCAGTGGTGAGCCAGAAGGAGCCAATCACCAGTAGGCTGAACACTTTTTGATGAATTCCTTGGCCATCATGACTCACCATACAAAACATAAATAAACAAATAAATTATATACATCCATGTACGCATGCATGCAGATAGATACACACACACACACACACACACACACACACACAATTGCTTTCAGCCCTTCATATTCCCCTTCTGTAGCTATGAGCCCCACAGCTCTATCCTGGGTTCTCTTCTCTTCTCCCTCTAATAATTTTCACTCAGTAACCCCATCAGCTCCCATGGGTTCAATTTAAAACTCTACACAGATGATTCCCTGCCCTAGTCTCTCTCTTTAGAACTAGCCCTGCACAACAAATACTTTATCATTCATTTCCACCTGGAAATAGTTTAGGCATCTCAAACTCCATATGTCCAGAACAAAACTATCTTTTCTCCAAACCCAGCCCTCTTCTGAACTTGCCTATTATTTACCTCATCCTTCCCATAGCTCATATTCCCTAACCCCAATGCCATCCTTGACTCATGGCCATCTTGTGTCTACTGTGTACATGTCTTTTATGGGCCTATATATTTACAGGCTGTCTCTCTTTTTTAAGCATAAGATCCTTGAAGGCAAGGACCATTTTGTTTTTGTATTTTTATTAAATTTATATTGTATTTGTATTAAATGTCCAGTGATGAGCACATGGTCAACACTTAATACAGCCTTTTTGATTGGTGATTGATTGAAGAAAATGTTAAACTCCTTTAATGATATAATGTTTCCCAGTAACTAGGACCCATATTTTTAATACCAACCCTGAACTGATGTTGCTATATGGCTTTTAGCCATAGAATGCAACAGTATTTAAATAATTAAAAACTGGGGCAGCCAGGTGGTGCAGTGGATAAAGCACCAGCCCTGGATTCAGGAGGACCTGAGTTCAAATCTGACCTCAGGCACTGGACACTTACTAGCTGTGTGACCCTGGGCAGGTCACTTAACCCTCATTGCCCTGCAAAAAATATATATATATTAAAATTTTTTAATTAAAAAAAACTAATATGATATTGAGCTACAACATTTAACAAAACAAAACTCTGAAGATGAACAGGAGTCAAAAATTCTATCATGGAAATACATGATTTTTTTTTTTTTTTAGTGAGGCAATTGGGGTTAAGTGACTTGCCCAGGGTCACACAGCTAGTAAGTGTTAAGTGTCTGAGGCCGGATTTGAACTCAGGTCCTCCTGACTCCAGGGCTGGTGCTCTATCCACTGCGCCACCTAGCTGCCCTACATGATTTTTTTAAAAAAGAAAAAAGATATGTTGGTCATGTGACAAAAGCAATATCAAGAGAAAGTAAGGAAGGTCTCCAGCACATTGAATGGACCCTCTATGACCCTTTATGTCTAAGACATAGACAAGAGTTTCATAGAAGGGCTTGGCATGGAAAGGTGCCTGAGGATGGATTGGGAGTATATTGTTGGGTTGAACATACAAAATGATGAGTTCAAAAAGAGCTAATCATGGAATCATAGATTTAGAGAGAGGCAATGGGAATCTTAAAGATCATCTTGTCCAACCCCCATATTTTATGGATGAAGAAAGCAAGGCCTAACTCTGCATTCTTTCATTTAACTTCATCTTAGAGTTCATACTAAAAACTGAATATTCCCCATTAACACTCTCTCCGTAATAAATAAAGGAGATAGCCTCCCTAGCAAAGGAAGAAAATTTTCAAAAATAATGAATACCCAGCATAGTGGATTAAACTCAATAAATATTGAATGAATGAATGATCTATTACTTAGCAAACTACACACAGTAAAAAAATTGACTTTTTGGGAAATGAGCTCAAGATATGTCCTTGCTGATATGTAACTGAAAGAGAAAGGCATGACAGACAGCGTAGACATGTCATTATCTAGAGGAAGGTTAATTTCTATAGGACAGTTTATCTTTTTCAGTCCAGAAAATTTCAACTTCGGTTAAGTCACTGTTAATTATTTTTTCCTTTGGACCACAGTCAGTGACAATGGCTGAGTTTAACAAACAGCAGAAATACTCGTAGAAAAGACAAGGGAGAGGGGTTTTTTGTTTATTTTTTTCTCTCTATGTTTAAGAGTCTTAAGATACAGTCAGTGTTAGGAGGGGCTACATGGAAAATAGGCACATTTATATACTATTGGTTGAACTATGAATTGATCCAACTGTTCTAAAAGGTAGAATTATGCTAAAAGAATTAATCAGCTGTTCATAATCTCTGACCTAACAATTCCACTAGCAATCCCCATATTGGGTATATGTTTGGAGTATATACATACCCCAAAGAGGTCAAAAATTGAAAGGTCTCATAAATAGCAAAATATCCAGAGGCATTTCTAGTAATATAGAAGAAAAAAACTGGAAACAAAAGTGGGTATCCTTTGATTGTGGAATGACTAAACAAGTTGTGGAATATAACTGTGATGCAAAACTATGTACTGTAAGTAAGTATGAATATAAGAAATTCAGAGAAATCTGGAAAGACATATAAGACTTACATAAACTGGCATAAAGTAAGCTGAACCCAGATAACGGTATATGCAATGATTACAATCATACAGACCAAAACAACACTAAAATATAGCTGAATTCCAATTAATTCCAATAACTAATCTTGCCCCTATAGAACATACGATGAAACACACTTGCTTCCTCTTCATAGAAAGGTGGGCGACTATGAATGTGGATTGTTGCATATATTGTCAGACTTTCCATATACATATAGACATACTATATAAATCCAGAAAAGTACAAACTGTTCCTGTTGATAACAAAGGGCAAAGAAGGTGGCCTGGTTACTGTCGGGCTAAAGGCTACTTACTATGACTAAAAGGGAAATGTCAATGGAATCATGGCTAAGTCCATGGAAAACCAGTGCCTAGATATCCCTGAGAGGTATACGTCACTCTTGCTGCCCCTCCCAGTAAAGGTGAATACCAAACATCAGGCTCTGTAGGCCTTCTTTGCAGGGGCCAAGGCTGTGCCTTCAGGCCAGCAGCAATGCCTCAGGGCCCAAAGGCAAACGCTAAAAAAATACCAACCACCTAAGAGACTGAAGTCAGAGCCAAGGCTCAGGTGAATTGCTCCTGTGACTGTGTAACTAGTGTCTTCCTGTTTCTGAACTTCCAGTGGCCTTGAGAAGCCCTAAGAGTTCTAAATCCTAGTGATAGTGTGGAAGTAGGAAGACATCTGGAACTAGAGTCAAGAGATTGGTGTTTGAATCTCGGCTCTGCCACATGCTAGGTATAGCTAGGTGGTACAGGGGATTGAGTGTTGGAGTCAAGAAGACTCATCCCCCTGAGTTCAAATCTAGCCTCAGATATTTACTAACTGTGACCCTAGGCAAGTCATTTAACCCTGTTTGCTTCAGTTTCCTCATCTATAAAATGAACTGGAGAAGGAAATGGCAAACCACTCCAGTATCTTTACCAAGAAAACCCCAAATGTGGTTATGAAGAGTCAGACATGCTTGGAAACAACTGAGCAACAAGAACCTGTGGGACCTTGGGTCTCACTTTCCACATCTGTAAAGTAAGAGTAATAGACTAAATAATACCTAAGTTCTTTTTAAATTTAACCTTTCATTTTCTATAATCCTGATTAAGTACATAAACTTAACAGCCCTCAAACAATTTTGTATAGCTCTAACTCACCCCACTCCCAGTCAGGCTAGACCCAGATATGACAGTGAATATTGTCAGCATTCCTTCCTCTTCATAATGACAAAGGGTTACTTGAGGAAAACTGGACAACTGTTAGGCTTCTATAAAGAGCCAGTGTTATTTTCTCTGTGTACAGAAAAAGAGGCCTTTTTTTTTTTTTTTTTTTTAGTGAGGCAATTGGGGTTAAGTGACTTGCCTAGGGTCACACAGCTAGTAAGTGTTAAGTGTCTGAGGCCGGATTTGAACTCAGGTACTCCTGACTCCAGGGCCGGTGCTCTATCCACTGTGCCATCTAGCTGCCCCTAAAGAGGCCTTTTTAAAATTCTTAATAACTTTAAAAACTAGTCAAAACAACCATTGCAGTAAAAACTAAGACATCTTCATGAGAGAGCATAAATTCCTAGGATCTATTTGTGTGAGGAGAAAGAGAAAGAATGAAACCTCCTAATCCCGCAGTAAGTTTTCATTGGTACACAGGGACCCAAGTTAAGACAAGAATTATATAACTCCTATTCCTCTGCTCATGAGAAGTTGTATTATTTTCATAGCCTGAAGCCTATGGTGTGAGAGGGAGCCATCTTGCCCTTTTCCCTTACCCTTATACTAACTATATGGACTGATTTGAAACAAGGTCACTTTAACCATCCCTTCTCTGGACTCCTTAAGGTAGGTTGCTAATATCCTTTTTTCTCTCCAGGCCACAAACACATAGAAAATACACATCCAGAGTCAGAAGGAAAAATATACTCTTTCTCAGGGGAAAAGAGATGGTGGGTGGGCTGGCAAGGCAGAGAATTCTACTGCTGTTTTCCGCTATTCACTGTCAAGGCCTAGTCCCACTGCTAATAGTAAGCAATGTGCAAAGATACTTGAGTCGTTGCCAGTTAATTAAAAATAAATTTATATTCCAAAGTTATTTTCTTTTATTCTTCAGTGAGCAAGTAATCCTGGGTGGCTTGCCAAGCTTTATACATTGATATATTCCTCTAGCTGTGATTTTTTTTTTTCACTAAAAGCAAAACTTCATATGCTTTAACCACTGGTGCTAAACTTTTATATAAGAATATGACAAAAATCATTGCAAATATTAAAAATTAAGCTTTTTTTTTTTTTTTTTAGTGAGGCAATTGGGGTTAAGTGACTTGCCCAGGGTCACACAGCTAATAAGTGTTAAGTGTCTGAGATTGGATTTGAACTCAGGTACTCCTGACTCCAGGGCTGGTGCTCTATCCACTGGGCCACCTAGCTGCCCCCAAAAATGTTTTTGGGTTTTTTGTTTTGTTTTGTTTTTGTTTTTATGGAACAATGAGGGCTAAGTGACTTGCCCAGGGTCACACAGTTAGTAAGTGTCAAGTGTCTGAGGCTGGATTTGAACTCAGGTCCTCCTGAATCCAGGGCCAGTGCTCTATCCACTGTACCACCTAGCTGCCCCAAAATTAAGCTTTTTTAGAAAGGGGTTTTGTTACATAAATAATGTTTGGTCAGATAGCCTGCCCTAAATAGTACTATTTCTCAGACCTTTTTTCAAGCTTTTTTAAAACTTAAATTCAATTCAATAAGCATTTATGCACCAAACATCATGGCAGGTGCTGGGAATACAAAGACAAAAATGTCCAAAAAAAAAAGATTGTTACAAAGACAAAAACGAAAACATCCCCTACCCTCAAGGAGCTTATATTCTACTGACAGTGTATAACTTGTCAGTTAGCAACCATGTTACCTACACAAATTAGTAAATATAAAATACACAGCAAGTAAATGCCCCCATCAAGATGCATTGAGAGGTGGGGGTAGGGCAGAGAGAAACAATAAAACTGTGAGATTGTGTGTATGTGTGTGTGTGTGTGTGTGTGTGTGTGTGTGTGTGAGAGGGGGTGGGGTGGGGAATGGCTTCATCTGAAGATGATGCTTGAATCGAATCTTAAATAGAACTCAGAATTATAAGAGACTGGAGTAAGGAAGGAGAAAGGAGAGCATTCCAATCATAAGAGACAGTCACAAAAATGGGAGGTGGAATGTTTTGCATGCAAGAAAAAGCACATAGGTCAATTTGTCTAAAAAGGAGAATACATAAGGAGAAAAGATGTTTAATTAACCACAGAAAGATAGGTTGGAGCCAGAGTTGAAGAGCTTTAAATTCCAGTTGGAGAAGAGTGTTGTTTACTCTAAATTCACATCTTTAGTCCAAAGTACTTGTGTTACAGTGACTCTATCACAAGTCAGTCTCATAAAGAAACTGAATTGAAGGTACTCTAAATAATATTTTTTCCAAGCTTATACAACCAGTCATTAGAATGACTAAAGAAAAATGTAGGTTGTTTGATTGATTCATAACTCACTGTAGAACACAAGAGATATAACTGCCTTTTGTGAAGGGCAGCATGAAAACCAGTTGGGAAAATGGCCACAAGCTTATCAGTACATCCTTCTCCCAGGGTATACTTACAAAGTAAAATAAATGAAATTCTCATTTCTTCTTTAATTTCCCATCATCAGTTTTTACTACTTCTGATTATGTGAGCAAGAAACCATTTTGCCATCTGATATAAAGTTATATTAGAGGTGACTGATTTAAATAGTCACCTATTTAAATAGTCTATTTAGTCATTTCAAAAGATATAGCCTGACTAATAGTCAGTTCAAACAGTGTACCCTTGGATTATATAGGTCATTTATCAATTCCAACATATCTCTATTGATTTTAGCCAGATGCACCAAATTTTCACGCTAGTAAAGAATGAAATATAACCAAAGCCAGGCAGCTGAAGACACAAATGAATCAAAGGTCTAAATAGGCATTTTGCAGAGGGCTTGAGGGAACTGTGAGAAAGAAATGGGTTGTCTGATCATGGTAGACTCCTCCCTCACTGGAGATTTTCAAGTAAGGGATGATGACCACCTTCCAGCAGTGTTGCAGAAGAGATTATAGATCACCTGCCGGTTGGATTAGCTAACCATTGAGCTCCCTTCTAACCCCTAGTTTCTCTGATTTTGAGAAGTTACATCAATCCCAAACTCCATCCCTTACAATCCAATCCCAATCTAATCCCACCTTTGTGTGTTTGCATCTTTAATTTTCATTAATGTCTTTTGTTTTTACACCATCTTTCCAAATGTATCTCTTTTGCTCCTGTCCCCAGAGTCATTTTCCCCTAGTCACAAAGAATAAAAAAGAGATAGGGAGAAAAGCAACTCAAGCAAAATCCACCAACACATCAACTGAGTATATTCGATATTCTACTTATAGTCCTCTGTTTCTGCAAAGACAGGAGGGAGGTACATGATCTCCCTTTTTCTTGGAAGCCAACACTGATTATGAGAATCACATTGTATTCCATCTCATTTTGCAGTCATTATATATAGTTTTCCTGGTTCTGCTTACTTTACTCAGCATCAGTTCTTCTAGGTCTTCCTGTGCCATTCTGTATTCCTCATAGTCATCATTTCTTATAGCTCAGGAATACTCTCATACACTCATCTACCACAATTTGTTTAGTTATTCCCTCCGGTGGATAGTGCCCATCCATTACTACCTACTAATAGTATTATCTTTTTTTTTTTTTTTGCGGGGCAATGGGGGTCAAGTGACTTGCCCAGGGTCACACGGCTAGTAAGTGTCAAGGGTCTGAGGCCAGATTTGAACTCAGGTACTCCTGAATCCAGAGCTGGTGCTTTATCCACTGCGGCACAGTATTATCTTTTAAGATAAGGGAGGAGGGGGGCAGCTAGGTGGTGAAGTAGGTAAAGCATCGGCCCTGGATTCAGGAGGACCTGAGTTCAAATCTGGCCTCAGACCCTTGACACTTACTAGCTGTGTGACCCTGGGCAAGTCACTTAACCCTCATTGCCCGGCCCAAAAAAAAAAAAACAAGATAAGGGAAGAGAAAATATGTAGGAGGAAAGGTTGGTCACCACTGTCAAAAGCTGCAGAGAAAACTAGGAGATTTTTTTTTAAGCCTTTGAAAAGAATGTCAATGAAAAGTACAAAACAAAGCCAGAGGCTATGTGATCATAAAGTCCAGTCTTGGCTCTTAAAAGAAATGGGGAATTGAAGAAATGTACTACCCCCACCTGACCCTGGTAGAACTCCAGCTACAGAATGTTGTGTACCCTTTTCCAAATGCATCACATACAAGTTACATATACTTTTCTAAGGGTCATTATTTCTTGGTTAGTTTTTTCTTGAGCAGTTTTTCTTCATGAAAAGAGAAGAGGGAAGGAACATATTCAGAAATGTCTATTTTGTAAAAACAGAAAATACAATAAAGCTTCTTCATTAAATACTCTTATATTTGCTGAGGTCATTGGCGGCCTCTGAGACCACCAGTAGTTTCAGACAAAAAACTCATTTACAAAGAGTTTTTACACCATTTTAAAGTTAATGGCTGGCTAGACAGCAAGATACGTCCTACAGTCACCTAAGTAATAAAGTAAAGAGTATGACTACCTGGAGTCGGGAAGACCTGAGTTCAATTCCCACTTCAGATACTTAGTGGCTATGTGACCATGAATAAAGCATCTAATCTCTTTGGGCCTCAGTTTCCTCAACTGTAAAATGGAAGGGTAGTACCAGATGGTCCCCTAACATCCCTTCCAGCTCTGGATCTAAGATCTTCACCTAGCAATTGCTTTCATTCAAATAAACTTTCAGGAGAAGTGATTTGATTTCATATTCATTCAGCAAATAATTAATAATAATAAATGAATGATTAAACATAACCTTCTAATGCATATGCACTGGAAGGTGCAAAGATAAATTAGAAAGAATCCCCATTTTCACCTCTGAGTCATTTTCCCATACTTTTAGACTGTCCTTAAAAATTTCCTCAATTTCCTACAACTGTGGAAAACTCCAACATCTGCAGGAGGAAAGAGCTTTGCTTTTACTCTGTCCCCTCCATCTATGATTCCTTCTGACACTGCCTCTGAACTCTCCACTGTTCCTGGAAACCTCTTAATGACAGTCTCGAGTCTTTCCCAATTGCCCAAGCCTCACCTCCCTCTAGGACATTTTCTGCCTCCTCTTGCTTTTGGCCTCCCTCTCACATCTTCCACTTCCCCACTCTTCTCTTTCTAGTCTGAATTTCTGTCTCTCCTTTTCCTCTTTCTGCTCCACCCTTGACTCGGCCCTGCAGCCCAGAGCTCAGGTCTCCTCTAGCTTCAGTCCTTATTCTGAAATCACTTCAAGAGTGTGGTCCCCATCTTTATGACTGATCAGTGGATCCCGAAACACTAAGAAAGACCAACAGTAACTGTAGAGAGTGACCCTGAGGCACAATGGCTAGCCCTAGGCTGCAATGCAGCTCCCTTTCAAAAGATAAGCAAGGGAATTGGGAAACAGCAAACCTCCCTTGGCAATACATGCTCTTCTTCAAGACCCAGAAAATTTCAAGTATTTCTGAATAACATACACATACAGCATTATTCCCTTAAATGGACTAGTTTTGGTTCTTGGGAAGCATATTATGTATGTAGCCTATGTAAGCTCGGGGTCATTCTCTTCCGACCTCCCACTCTCCCAGACAAGTCAAGCTCCCAGAGCAAGGCTTGCCTTCAGGCCTCTAGGGATACCTCTGAGAGGTCAGGGATGATCCTCCAGTGCCATTGGATAGAACCCCTACCAGTGTGCTTCCCTCCCAAGTTTATCAGTTGAGAAGCAATTTAGTAAATTAGCCTTAAGTAGCTTTAAAAAAGAATCTTTATTGAGATTAGTACAAAGAATCTCCCAAACATGTGTGACATGTTATCTAGAGTGCAGATCAAACTTACAGAACACATGTGGCAATGGGGTAATTCATGGCTCCTGGTTACTAGAGGTCTTTTTCCCCATTCTTGGGGTGATCAAGAAGTTTTCCACTTGCATGATGAATTTGTGTCTATCTGTATTGGTTCCCTATGTAATAGCTGATGTTAAGTCTCCAATGGGAAGAAGGTGGAAATGCCAAAATCTCTAGCTCTTTCAAAATTCCAAAGAACCTCGTCTGGCCAAAGTGGGCAAAAGTATTGGGGGGAAACCTGACCAATCATATCTTTTTTTTTTTTTTGCAGGGCAATGAGGGTTAAGTGACTTGCCCAGGGTCACACAGCTAGTAAGTGTCAAGCGTCTAAGGCTGGATTTGAACTCAGGTGCTCCTGGATCCAGGGCCGGTGCTTTATTCATTGTACCACCTAGCTGCCCCCCTGACCAATCATATCAAAGTTGTCCCACTATATACAGAGCACTGGGACATGGAAGGTGGTTCTACTCTCATGCCACATTTAGTCTAGCAGAAGGAAAAAACTAAAAGAAGATAACATACAATATTAGATGACAAATACATTAAGGGGTAGGTAAAATCTAAGGAACAAAGGTTGTTACTGGCTGGGGAATCAGGGAGATGTCTTTACAGATAGCATTTGAATCAAGCTTCAAAAAATGGTTAGGGAGAGCAGCTAGGTGGCTCAGTAGATAAAGCACCAACCCTGGATTCAGAAGGACCTGAGTTCAAATCTGGTCTCAGACACTTGACACTTACTAGCTGTGTGACCCTGGGCAAGTCATTTAACTAACCCTCAATGCCCTGACAAAATTTTTTTTTCAAATGGTTAGGAATCCAAGAGGGGAAGGAGGAAAGGAAGTGCATGCCAAGAGAATAATATGAATCAAGTCTAAAAATGTAGGGTGATGTTTAACATTGATTGTAATGTATAACCTATATCAAATTGCTTGCTGGCCTCAGGAGTGGGGAGGGAAGGGAAGGTGGAGGGAAAATTTGAAACTCAAAAAATATCTTTACATGTAATTGAGAAAAATTAAAAATTAAAATCAAATTAAAATTTTAAATGTAGGGTGATTCCAGTTTATGGGGGTTGGGGTGGACTAAATGCCAGAGAGGAGTACAAACTATATTTAGAATACAATTGGTGGTCCCTAATAATTTTTGAGTAAGGTGTTGACTAAACATAGGAACAAGAAAAATTAGTGTGGGCTTTTGAGAAGAGAGTAAAGTGAGAGGTAGCAAGATAGATACTTCTTAATATATCCTTTAAAATATAAATTGATCCATATACTATGACGATTGAGATGCTAGGCATATATGCAAAAGAGGTCAAAGAGAAAAAAAGATGTCCCCTATACCCCAAAATGTTGAAAGAAGTACTTTTGAGGTAGTAAAGAATTCAAGGGGGCAGCTAGATGGCACAGTAGATAAGGCACCAGCCCTGGATTCAGGAGGATCTGAGTTCAAATTCGGCCTCAGACCCTTGGCACTCACTAGCTGTTTGACCCTGGGCAAGTCACTCATTGCCTGGGCAAAAAGAAAAAAAGAATTCAAAACAAAGCAGATTGCCTGTTAATTGGCAAATAGCTCAATAAATTGTGGTATATGACCCTAGTAGGATATTATGGATATGAAATTTTCAGAGAAATATAGACAGACATATAAACTGAGGCAGAGTGAAGAAAGTAGAACCAGGAAAATAATATATGCATTGACTAAAACAGTGTAAATGGAAGAAAACAACAACAAAACAGAGATGGATGTGGTGCATTTATAATGACCAAACTTGCCCTCTAGAAGAGATAAAAAATTGGACTTTCCTCCCTTCACTGGAAAGGTGGGAGACTATAAATGTGGAATGTTGCATACACTATAACATGTGCTTCATATGTCAGTTGGATTTGTTCGATTCTTTGGATAGATCTGTGAAAAATGTCAACAAATAATGTACTCCATCAAAATTTCACAAGAGGGAATAGCAGATTCAGTGAAGAATAAGAAAAAATGCCTAGAAAATTATTGAGTTGGAAAAAGAATTGGAATCTTAGCAGATGAAAATCCCACAAATTTTAAAGAAAATTATAAATTTAAATTAAATTTAAAATTAAATTTAAAAATTTTAATTTAAAATTAAAATTATAAAATTCAGTGCTGGGGTGGGATACTATGGAGTAATAAGAATACTTAAATTTCTGACAGAATTGGAAATTAATGCAAATTTTTGAGAAAGGAATATGACATTATACATTAAGAATTAAAATTAAGAATTAAAAGATTTTTCATACTCCTTGACCCAATAATCTCATTGCTTGAACTATACCCTGCCTTTGTTACTAGAAGGAAAAATGGAGCTATCTACTAAAATATTTGTAGCTGTATTTTTCATAATAGCCAAAAAAAACCTCCCACAAACAATAGGGGGGAAAAGATGGGTCCAGTAGCAGGAATAACTGAACAAAATGTGGTATATGAATTTAATAAAAAATTATTGTTACATGAGAGATGAAAAGCATGAAATTTATCAAGGAATATGAAAAGATTTCTCAAGCCCTTTCAATCTAGCTCTAGATTTCATCTCCTAAATGAAACTACTTTCTCTGAGGTATAAATTATTTATTTTCTCAGTTTAATAGCCTTCTCTCAGTCCTCAGGGAACTTTGTTCAGGTCTGACATTGTTGACCAAGCCTTTAGGAAATATCTATCTCTTGGTTCATTTCCTACCTATCTAGTTGCCTCTTATCAGTTTTCTTTACCAGATTACTATCCATGTCTCATCCTCTATGTGTGGGAGAACCCCAAGGCTTTGCCATGGGCTCTCTTCTCTTTTCTCTTTATATACTCTCTCTCTCTCTCTCTCTCTCTTTCTCTCTCTCTCTCTGCTCTTATCAGTTCCCCTGGGTTTAATTTTCATCTCAAAAATGATGATTCATTCCCTGATCTGTCAATCCACGACTAAGCTATATCCTCAGCTCTAGTCCTACATCAAAACTACCTATTGGACATTGACATTCCCAATTAGATGCCATGCTGGCCCAGGGAGACTGCAGGGAAGAGAGGGATTTATGGCTGTTTGATGTTGTTGTTGGGGTTTTTTTGTATGAAAATTCAGTTGTGATTTAGCAGCCAATTAAAAGGTTTTTTTCTTCACCATGCAGTAGATAAAGAACAATCACAAAATACCTGAGCATGCTCTGAGTTGGAGGCAGGTCCCCTCTATTATATGTCATTATGAATTTCCAGAAGAAATCTCAGCAAACATCCATGTGAGTTGTCAACAAAAACACACTGATGGGGCAGCTAGGTGGCGCAGTGGATGGAGCACTGGTCCTGGATTCAGAGGGACCTGAGTTCAAGTCTGGTCTCAGACAGTTGGTACTTACTGGTTGTGTGACCCTGGGCAAGTCACTTAACCCCAGTTGCCTCAACAAAAAAAACCAAAACACTGAGCATGCTATGAGGACAGAGTTCTCATTGAACAGTTCCCCATTACTTTTAATTGATCCACTCTTCACTAAATATTTGAGTTTAGTCATTGCATTCAGTCCCTGGCTAGATAATTCCAAATACTATTTTTAAAACAAACAAACAAGTTTTCTTAGCTTAACAACATTCATTAGGTTAAGGGGACAATAGCACATCGAAGTGCAAGGACTTCTAGGGAAATGTTGTAAGAAAAAATTCTCCCCAAATATTTCACAAGTCTAGTGAAGTGGTGACCTGCCCATGAAGACTAATTTTTTTCATGATTTAATATTTAAAGAAAGATGCAAAAACCCCACTGAACCTACAGTGACAGAATTTTATTTGCATAACTTTTTTCTTTCACATTTTGTTAATTTCTATGAAATAAAACCCTCTTTATGTGACTAAATTTGTGAAAACTTTTTTGAGTTGAGGTGCCCATATTATGAGACTCCTAAATCTTAGTGTAGACATTCCTCTAAAACCCCATCTTCCCATTTCTCAGAACAAGGTAATTTTCTAACATATCATTTTTATCCATGTTGCTTTCTTGGGCAAAGTGGTGACGATGGTTTCCGAGTCATTCCAAACGCTGTAAGAAAGCATTGAAGAAATAATCCTAGATCACAATTACCCACTGCTCCTTCTTGCCCCAACCTCTCTCACAAAACTTGAAGATAAAAAATAACCAGACACACCCTAATAGCCCAATAAAACCACATTGCCTAATGAACAGTGGTTGTTAGTCTGGGAGCTCAGAGAAGCTATTTTTCATACTGTTTATTTTGAAGTTAACTTTGCACAGCAATAAAGATACCATTGTTAGGTGCAGGATCTAAATATTTTTCAAAGGCCATGCCAATCCCCTCCATGATCAGGAGGCACAGAAATACAACTCCACATTCTCTTGCTAACTCGGTTCACTGATAACATGGAAAAGGGATAGAAGGATAGGGAGAGGGGAGGCTGTGCACAAGCAAAAAGGAAGCCAGGATACTCCTCATCATCAAAAGGACACAACAATCTATGGGTTAATAAGCTTCGAAGGCCACCCAAGTCTCTGCAGTGTGGTCTCTGAAAGACAAGCAGCTCCCCTGTGCCAAGGTTCTATAAGAGCATCTCTTAGCTTAATTTAGCCAATAATGAGAAGCCAGAGGTGGGTCCCAGAGGTCCCAGAGGTTAGAGCTGTCTCTATTTCAGCCTCAAGAGAACAAAGGGTTCTGGAACCTTTCCCAAATGCAGCAGACCAAGGTAAACAGTCCTGGGGGACTTTTTGAATACCCCAATACTGAGTACATAAGATAGATAAGGATGCACCAGGGATTGGTGGAATTCCTTTGGTATCTGGGGCTGAATTTAGAGACTCATCAGTCCTTGTAGCTATTTCTCTACAACTTGTTTCCCCTCCCCTCTTTTGGAAAGAGATCTGGTCTAACCAGGCTGTATCAAAGACCTCTAATTCTCTTATCTTAATGCTTGGCTACCAGTGTCCCCTTGCACCCACTGAATGCAAAAGGCAGAAGTGGTTCTAGCCATGATTACAACACAGCTGTTAAAATTTGGAATATGTACCCATGGAGGTAAATAATTTACATCAATGAGCCAAAGAATTTAGTTCTAAGAGACATAGTCTCCTGTTGGAATACTTAGGTGTTTATTAGCCCCATATTCTCCTGGCACTCATTTAAAGGAGTCAGGATATGGATTTTATGACAATGGTGAAAAACATTGTTTAAAGAGAGGCATAGGGGGCAGCTAGATGGCGCAGTGGATAGAGCACCGGCCCTGGAGTCAGGAGTACCTGAATTCAAATCCGGCCTCAGACACTTAACACTTACTAGCTGTGTGACCCTGGGCAAGTCACTTAACCCCAATTGCTTCACTTTAAAACAAAAAAACAAAAAAACAAACAAATAAAGAGAGGCATAAAGAGTTATTATGCCCTCCTCTCAAGAGGTGTCAGGCATAACGATATAAGACATGCGTGAAAAAGAAAGAGCCAAATTATAGACAGGAAGAAATGACACATGTCAAGTTGGCAAAAATATAAATAATAAAAAGTTAGCAAAAAGCTATTCTACTATTTGCTTGATTTGATCATTTTAATTTCTGCTTTTCCTAGTAGAGTTTTTGAGTAAAGTGAAAGGTTGAAATTTGTTCATTCATTCATTCATTCATTTGTTTATTTATTTATTTTGCATAGCAACGAGGGTTAAGTGACTTGCCCAGAATCACACAGCTAGTAAGTGTCAAGTGTCTGACTCCAGATCTGAACTCATGTCTTGAACTCAGGTCCTCCTGAATCCAGGGCTGGTGCTTTTATACACTGCACCACCTAGCTGCCCTGTTGATTTAATTTTAACTTTGCTCATATATAACGTGAATGATCCATTCAGGTTCTAAAGAGGCTATATATATGAGCCAGCAACAGGAAAAATGAGATTTAACTTAGAAAACTACAGTCTAATAACTTGATGGAGAAACCCCAAATAGAATATTCAATGGGTATGAGATAGTTGGAAAAATATCAGGGCTTGTAAAGACATGAGAAAAGTAGCAGAAATCAAATAATTATTTAATTTTCTGAACACCGAGGGTGTGTCAATGGTTCTATGGGTCATAAATATGGACAGTATGAGTTGAAAATATAAAAATTTGGGGCATCTAGGTGGCACAGTGGATAAAGCACCAGCCCTGGATTCAGAAGGACCTGAGTTTAAATCTGGCCTCAGACACTTGACGCTTGACACTTACTAGCTATGTGAACCTGGGCAAGTCACTTAACCCTCATTGCCCCATCAAATATATATATATATATATATATATATATATATATATATATATTTGATTAGCCAAGCTTGCTTCCAGGAAAAAAAAGTTGAAAAAAAAGTGTCTTGATCCTCTCTTCAAAGAGGTGGGGGACATTGGATGTGAAATATTGCATATATGATCAGACATGCCTGATGTGTTGTTCAGTTTTATTTTATTGTTGCTGTTTTTCATCTTTGTTACAAGGGTGACTAGCTAGGTAATTTTTTTTAAGTGACATAAAATAAACCCCCCCAAAACAAGTGGTTTTTAAATTGATAAATCAAATTACTCACTTTTTGTCTTTGTGCCTGTTCTCACACTGGACCCTCCCCCAATGCCCTTCCTCTATATTTCCATGTTTCTAAATCTGTCCCCTTCTTCAAGGGCCACCACCAATCCCATGGATTCCATTAAGCCTTCCTTGACTATTACACTTTACTAAACTCTTCTTGTGTTTATAACATTCACAACACAGTTTAGTAACTGATTGCTTTATGTTGTCTTCACTTATCTTAGTCTTACTTCCTCATCTCAATTCTAAGATCCTTGAGGGTGAAGAATATGTTTCATATTTCTGTTTACATCCCACAGTGCCTTACCAGAGTGATGGCACCTTGAGGTCTCCCAAATTCATATCTTCTCTACAATTCCTACTGCTACCACTTTAGGAAAGCATTCATTATCTCTTATTTAGAGGATCAAAATGACATCCCAACTAATCTCCCCTCTAATCCATCCCAACATACCTTAACATATGCTTGATTAATCTCCCTCAAGCACATCTTTGATCATATCACTCCTGTGATCAAAACTCTTCAATAACTTCCCACTGTATTCCATATCATTGTAATAGTAGTAATAGTAGCCATAAATCATATTTATATGGCACTTTCAGGTTTACAAAGCATTGAAAGTATACTATTATCACCTCCAATTTACAGATGAAAAAACTGAGACTAAGGGTCACATGACCAGTGAGTACAAACTAAAAACTAAAAGAAAGTCCAAACTGCTTATCCTGACATGTAAGGCCTTTTATGATTTGGTACCAACATACTTTTCAATGTTTTCTCATGCTTCTGCCTTTCTTGTTCTCTATGCTCCACCAAAGTACTACTCATTGCTCCTTGAACATACCCCATGCTTTCCAACCATCTTGCTTTGACTCATTCTGTTTCCTCCAGATAGAATGAATGCCCTCTGCTCCCACCTCCACCTACTGAAATCTCTTTAGTTAAAAAAATTATCATGTATATAGAGTCTGAGTCCCCAAATAGAGTAGCCTGCCAACTACTCCCTAATCCATGATACCCAAGAAGCAATTTCTCTCTGGATTCACAGCTCACAAACCTGCATTTCTACTATCCTGAACCAAGGCAGATTAATATGCATGACATCATGGAGAGAGAACATTTACTTGGAACAGAATTCAAGGTAGATAACAAGGGGTTGAATTGAGCAACAAGTACTTTTCACTACCCATTTCCCAAACCTATTACCTCCCAAATGCTAAGGAATTAGAAAGTGAAAGTCTTTTAATGGAATTTAACATAGGCTACTGAGCTGAATCTCATTCTCCCTCTCTCTCTCTCTCTCTCCCTCTTTCCCTCCCTCCCTCTCCCACTCCCTCTCCTTTTCTTCCTCCTTTCCTCCTTCCCTCTTCTTCCCTCCTTGTCCCTACCTATCTCTCTTCCTGTTTGTTTCTCTCGGTGTCTCTCTCTAGCTGTCTCTGTGTTTCGCTGTTTCTGTGTCTTTTCCTCTCTGTCTGTCTCTGTCACTGTCTGTCTGTCTTTCTCTCCACCTGGGCTTCTCAGGTTCCACTTCAGTCTGAGGGACAGGGAGGATGTTAGACACTTGACAATCAGACTAACACTGAAATATGATGCCTACTAACTTCTAGCATCTTTCTCTTTGAGCTGACTTTCCATCTATCCCACATATCCTGTATGTACCTAGCTCTTTACGGATTATCTCTCCCATGTAAGTTCCTTAAGGACAGGAACTGTTTTTGTCTTTCTTTGTATTTCCAATACTTAGCACAGTGCCTAGTACATAATAGGTGCTTGATAAATCATTATTGACTGAATAACTGCCCCATATTTGGAAAGAATGGATTCAGCATGGAAACCGTGATGCATTGTACAGAGATGTATTCTTCCTCTCCAAAATTGGACAGGGAAAATCCTGCATCTACTTCTACCAGGGACTACTAACACTGGCATAGTGTCTCCCTCTGCTTCTTCTAGACTGATGCACAAACCCTGGCATAGCTGAAGAGAAAGCCTCCTTTAAGTTACTCCTGCCTCTGTCTCTGTCTGCCTCTGCTGACACAAGTTTTGTACAACTACAAGATTTCTATCCTTCTATCAAAGCAGGACTACAGAAAGTTGCTAAAATAAACCACAGACTTCTGGGACATGTAGTTCCCAAAGAAAGCATAGGGCAGACATACCCTATTTACACCTACATTGCTTATACCTGGCAAAAAATGTTTATTAAAATGAATTCAGCTGAATTATAGTAGGTCAGGTACATGATAATGACAGCTTCTACTACAGTATTGGGACTAGAAAGGAAGGAACAGATGTGAAAATTATTATAGCAGCAAAATTGGCAGTATTTAGCAACAGATTAAATGTAGGTTATAAAGAAGAGGAAAAAGCAAAGATAACACTACATTTTCAAATAAAGGCAACTGGGGAAATGGTTGTATCATAGACAGAAATAGGGAAATTGAAAGAAGCAAGTTTGAGGGAAGGGAGAGATAATAAGCTCAATTTAGGGCATGGTGACTTTATGGAATTTAGATAGGCACAAAGAGGAGAGAGGTGAACATTCCCAGTAGGACAAAAAACATGAACAAAAGCACAAAGGTAAGATTGTGGAAGAATAATTATTGCCTAGTCAGTAATAAATCAGGCTGAAGTAGATGGTTTGCGTTGGGAGCTAGTTTAGACAAAGTCAAAAGGGTATATTGTGACCAGATAATAAAAGGCATTGAATGTCAAGTTAAAGGAGAGCTATTAATGGGTTTTAAGCAAGGAAAGCAACATGATGAAACAGTGTTTTAGAAAAATTCAGTTTGTAGAAGTTTGTAAAGTAGAGCTGAAGAAAAGAAGAATGAAATTAGGAAGACCAATGACACTCTGGGGCCTGAGGACCTGTACTATGATGGCAACTACAAGAGTAGAAAGGTTTTATAAAATAAAAATCTAGTGATGGTTGGGGATGGGAGGGTGAAGGAAAGAGAGAAGATTCAAGAGAGACGATTTGAGATCGATTATTGTTGAATTTAAAGTTATGGGAGTCATGTAAGTAGAAGTGCCCAAGAGGCAATTTCAAATAAAGGACCAGAGAATGGAGACTAGAAAGAGATTTATGAATCGTAACATAGAAGCAACATTTGATTCTACATCTTTTGCCTCTTTTGGTATTCGTAGTGATTAGTACAGTGCATGGAACATGGAGGGCACTTAATAAGTGTTAATTGACTAACTGACTGACTGAAAATGAATAGGTAATTCAAGGGAGAGAGCATAATGAAAGAAAATTAAAGGGCCAATTCTGGGTAATACCTACCTTGGGGAGAAAGAAAATGAACCAGGGAGGGAGACAGAAATGGAAGAATAAGAGAGGTAAGAGAACCAGAATAGTGCAACATCATAGAGTCCAAGAGAAAAGAGAGTTTCAAAAAGAATTCAATCAACTACAGCAGGCACATCAAGAAGTCTAAATAGACTTCTTTTTTTTTTTTTTTTTTTGCGGGGTTATGGGGGTTAAGTGACTTTTCCAGAGTCACACAGCTAGTAAGTATCAAGTATCTGAAGTGGGATTTGAACTCAGGTACTCCTGAATCCAGGGCTGGTGCTTTACCCACTGCACCACCTAGCTGCCCCCCCTAAATAGACTTCTAAAATATATCCAACTTCTCAGCTAAGAAAGCATGTGACCCTGAAGAAATGAGTTTTGGAAGGGACAGAGTAATTTTAAAACAATTTTTATTATGGAACCAAAAAAAAATCCTATTTTCACCAAGATTGAATCCTGCTGAGAATTCATCTATGTAGGCCTTCCTCCCAACTGTGCTTTCACTTTAGTTGAGAGACATGATATCCACCAAAGAATGGCCTGAAACATGGGCAAAACTTAAAAATGTGTAAGAACCATTCCCCAATAAATAGGTTTTCGAAGGATATGAATAGACACTTCTCAGATGAAAAATCTAATCTATCAACATCCATATGAAAAAAGGTTCTGAGTCATTGAGAAAGAGAAATGCAACAAAAACAGCTTGGAGGTTCTACGTCATACCTAGCATTGGCAAAAATGACAAAGAAGAAATTAGTGATTGTTGAAAGGGTTGTTGAAGGGCAGGCATACTACTTACTGTACTGTTTGTTGACAGAGCTGTGAATTGGTCCTACTATTCTGGAAACAACTTGAAACTATTCCCAAAATCTCACTAAACTGTCCATATCCTTTGATCTAGAGATAGTACAATTAGGCATGGAACCCAAAGTGGTCAACAATAGAGAGAAAGGAATCATGTTAGAAAAAATATTTACTCTATGGAAACTCTTTTGTACATATTTTCTGAGAGATTTTTTTTTTTTTGCAGGGCAATGGGAGTTCAGTGACTTGACCAGGGTCACACAGCTAGTAAGTGTCAAGTGTCTGAGGTCGAATTTGAACTCAGGTACTCCTGAATCCAGGGCCAGTGCTTTATCCACTGCACCACCTAGCTGCCCCCTTGTACATCTTTTCTTTTCTTTTCTTCTTGCTCTCTTATTCTTTTGTTGTTCTTTTCCTTTAGCACAGTGCCTGATAGTAGGTGCTTAATAAATGTTTATTGCATTGAATTGAATTGTAGGAAAGAACTAGAAACAAAGTAGGTTTCAATTAACCAGGGAATGTTGAACAAACTGTGCTATTTGGATGAAATGGAATTTTATTGTGCTATAAGAAGTGACCAAAATGACAGATTAGAGAAATATGGGAAGATCTGTGTGAACTGATACAGAGTGAAGAGAGCTGTGATAGGTGTAATCTGAAATAACTGAGAAAACAAAGTTAAAAGCTCTTGAGTATGTCAATTTATTAAGCAATGCTTGGCAATGGCATAACAAATCAGTACCTCCTCGGGTTTCCTCAGCTTGGCAGTGGACCCCAAATATAGGGGGAGACAGATTTTTATGTATTAAAAGAAAATAATTAACATGATATAGAACAGAATTCAAAATTAGGTAATCTGATTTCCTTTTTTCATTTAATAGTATTTTTTTTTCTAACTACATGTAAAGTTAGTTTTCAACATTCATTTTTATAAGATTTCAAGTTCCGAATTTTTCCCCTCCATTCCTTCCCTTCCCCCTCCCCAAGACAGCAAGCAATCTGATGTAGGTTATATATTACAATCCTATTAAACACATTTCCACATGAATCATGTTGTGAAAGAAGAACCAGAACAAAAGGGAAACCAGAGAAAGAACAAACAAAAAAACAACCCAAAAAAGTGAAAATAGTATGCTTTGATCTGCAGTCAGACTCCATAGTTCTTTTTCTGGATGTCGGTAATCTGATTTGTAATTGAAGGGAAGATTAAGGGCTAAATTGGGAATGGGAAAGTGAACAGGTGTAATTCCCTGAAACCAGAAAAAAAGAGATGTTCCATTCCCCACCTGTGCCTGTATTCAATCAAAGAAACAAGGAAACAGTAACTGATTGATCAGTATAGGGCCAGTTTTCAGATAAGACATATGGGTTGCTTGAACATGTGTGTGTATACTTGTACACGTAATATACACACATGCATATATATGCATGCGTGCTTACACACACACACATACATACAATTGTGAGAAAACTCCTTGCATCAATCTTCAGCTCTGACTACGTTTCTGGTCAGCATAACATATCCTTAGTTAAGGGTCTCTAAGCAACAGGCAGAGGTGGTTAAGCTTTCTAGCCACGCAGGGCTAGATTCAAACAATGCAATAAAGTGTTTCCATAACTCCCATAATAAATATTGAATAAAGTTTTCTCACAAGACAGACTAAGCTGACAATTGAATAGAAAAGGAACCGAACGAGATCTAGAATTTAGTCACAAGATGAAATCCGTGGTTCACTCAATCCCAACAACTGTCTCAGAGTAGAATCAAAGGAACAATTTACATGATAACCATAATGTGAAGGGAAAACAAGTTTGGAAGACTTTAAACTTCTGATCAAAAAAGTGAATAATCACTACTTCAATGGACTCATGTTGACATATACCTCCCACCTCTAGACAGATAGGTGATTGGACTAAAACTACCAAGTGAGACATGGTCCATGTGTTGATTTGAATTACTTGACTGTACATATATCTTACAACCAAGAGCTTCTATTCAGAGTGGGAAGGGGAAAAGGTAGATTGGTCAGTGTGTAATAATAGATACAGGGGAAGAAAAGAGTCTCAATAAAACATTTTTTTAAATGTAAAGAAGAAAAAAGTATAGAGGGGAACAAAATTAAAGAAATTTTCTTTCTGCCTTACTAGATTTTAAAAATTACATAACACTGCACTTTTTCTTATACAACTTCTTTGTTGTTCTTTGCATCTTGAAATGTTTGTATTTCTTGTTGCTTGTCAAATTCACAATAAAGAAAAAAATCCAGGTAGGACTTAGATAGCAATACAAATACTTGCATATCCCTATTAAGATGCCCTTATACCTAGTAAGCCCTTAATAAATATTTATTGAATTGAATGCACCTCTAATCCTTACATGAAAGGCCCACGTGGTGAGAGATAAGGGCCAATTATTTTATGAGTTATTATTACAGTTCTGTTGATGTTAACCCCTATAATTTAGGACACATAATGTCAGCAGGGCCTTCTAATGCTTCTTACTGACTCCACTTCTCGATTGAAACAAGTGCTTGAAATTTGTCCTTTTTTTCTTTCGGAAAAAACCTCACCTCCCTCTCCTCCCCCACCTCTTCTACCCCAGCCTCTCATAAGTCCATTAACATCACATGTCCTGGACTACTTTAGTGGAAAGATTAAGGCCATTAAGGTAGGTCTTTCAGCCCGCTTCTCCAGTCTTCAAACTTCTCAATATTGTTCTTTTTTCTCTTGCTCTTTGATCACAAAAGAAGGGATATTCCTATTCCACGTGAAGGCTAATCCCTTTACCTGTACCTTTCTAGTAATTTCCTCAAAAGAGGGTAAAGTTAAAACAACTCTGAATTTGGAGTCAGAACCTAGGTCTAAATCCTGGTTCTGCCACATACTCCCCCACGAACCCCAGGGCAAGTAACTAGATTTGCCTGTACCTCAGTTTCCTCATCTGTAAAATGAGGGAGTTGGAGATGATGACCTATAAAGTCCCTTCAAGCTCTAAACCTAGAATCCTATGCCTTCCTCCAGAATCTTGCTTAAATAAAAGTATCCCCTCTTTTTCATGCAGCTTAAATCTCTCCCTCTTCACCTGCTCCTTCCTACTTACCAACATGCTTAATTCTCCCAAACCTAAAAGTGAAAGCCCTGCTATAGCTCTCCTATCACCATCCAATTCCCTTCCTATTGTTCTCTTCCCCTTTATTATTAAACTTTTTTTAATTGTCCATTCTTTATATCTCTATTTTTTAAAAATTACTGTCTTCAACCCATTAAAAATCTGTCTTCTGATACAGTTGGGGCTGCCAAAGGCTCTGTATTGGCTCTTCTTCTCTTCTCCTTCTATATTTTTTATTTAGTGGTATCATCAGTTATCATGGATTAAATTATCATCTTCACTGGAAATCAAAGGAATGTCCTTCAATTGGGGAATGGCTAAACATATACAATGGTATATGATGGTGATGGAATATTATTGGCCTATAAGAAATGACAAGCAGGATGACTTCAGAAAGGCCTGAAAAGACATGTATGAAATGATGTATAGTGAAATGGGCAGAACCAGGAGCACATTGTACACAGTAACAGTAATAGTGTTTGATGAAGAATTGTGAATGACTTAACTATTCTCAGCAGTACAGTGATCTAAGATGATCCCAAAGGACTAACGATAAAGCATGCTATCCACGTCCAGAGAAAGATCTGATATTGATTGAACACAGACTGAAACATGCTATTTTTCACTTTTTTCATTTAAGTTTTCTTATCCAAAATGACTAATATGGCAATGTTTCATATAATTGCACATGTATAACCTATGTCTAATTGCTTACCTCCTCAGGAAGGAGGTAGGGGAGGGAGAGAAGGAGGGATAGAATTTGGAAGTCAAAACTTTAAATAAAAATGCTTATTACTATAAAAAATTATCTTCATGTCAAGAAACTCCATAATATCCTCTATCTGACATTCACAGCCTTGCCCTGTTCTACCCTTTCAGTCTGCTTATGCTTTATTCCCCACTTCATCTCTGCCACTTACTACCTGTGTACTTGCCTTTGTAAAGTCACTTCACCTCTACTTACTTGGATTTAGTAATCTGTAATAATAATTAATAATAATAACAATAATCAAAAAGTTAGACAAAGTGATTCAGGAACACTGGTTTCCTTGCTGTTCCTTGTATAAGATATTCCAATTTGAAGTATTTTCATGAGCTATTTCCCATACCTAGAATTCTCTCCCTCTTATCTAGGCCTTCTCAATTACCAGATAAAAAACCCACCTTCTAAAAGAAGACTTTTCCATTTCCCCCTTAATTCTAGTACCTTCCCTCTATTAACTGATTCTCTGGCTGCTCATCATGCCTAGAATACTCTCCCTCCTCAACTCCAACTTCTGGCTTTCCTAGTTTCCTTTAAGTCCCAACTAAAATCCTTACTACAAAAGAAAGCTTTTGTCAATTCTCTCTTTTTTGTCGGGGGATGGAGGGAAGGGCTTGGTTTGGTTTTGTTAGAGTTTTTTGTTTTGTTTTGTTTTGTTTTGGAGGGGCAGTGAGGGTTAAGTGACTTGCCCAGGGTCACACAGCTAGTAAGTGTCAAGTGTTTGAGTCCAAATTTGAACTCAGGTCCTCCTGAATCCAAGGCCAGTGCTTTATCCACTGTGCCACCTAGCTGCCCCATCTCTCCATAGTCTTTAACTCTACTTGACACCCTTTGTACTATACATTTGTTGCTACCTTGGCCTCTGATACTTTGCTGGTTTGCTCTTCCTCCTACTCCCTTCTCATATCTACTATGATAGCCCTTAATTTGGGTATTTCTTGGAAATCTTTTTTGGACTCCTTGTCTTTATAGTGCTTGGGAGCATTCACAAGTATAAGGATGGCTCCCCAAGAGAATGCCACCCCAGATACGAGCTACTCTGTTAGCCTTCATCCACTCCAAACAAATATAAGCAAAGAGACAGGAGTGGGGAGTGGGTGCAGAGCAGGGCACTAGGGCCAATAATTGGGCACAGAGCAGATAAGTAGTGCATAGCGGAGCAAGGTTCCAAAAAATAAATTTGCTTCTGCAGACACAGACTGTGCAGCCTCATGCTCTTGTCAGGGCAGCCGCACTGATCTTATTAGCGTCAGTGAAGTATGTGACGCCTGGGGATGTGCCAGGCTGCTTGAAATGGACTTAGCAAATGAACCAAGCCTCTCCTTTCTTCATTACTCCTGCAAAGCATTCACCATTTACCAAAGACGCCTTTGTGAAAACAGATGAGTTGATCTCCCCATTACTTATGGATGCAAACACAGAGCACTTCTCCAACTTGTTGTTCTGGTATTACAGTCTCTCATAATTCATTTTCAGCAGGAGCCAAAACCTGGATCCAGTTTTCTCTCTGGTTTCTGCAGGAGCTGGCGCAGAACTGACATTAGATAAATACTCGTTGGGTGGATGATTGCTTGGCTTGCCTGACTCAGCAAGGCAGTACCATAGTGGGAAGGACTCTAGATGGGATGTCAAAAGATTTGAGTTTCCTCTTTCTGACTTGAGTGGGATCTGTGTGGGGGTTTTAGCTCTGCCACCTATTACCCGTGTGACCTTTGGTAAGTCATTCTCTTCTCTGGGACTCAGTTTACTCATCTGTAAAAATAAAAAATCATTGAGGCACACAAAGGTCTGTTCTAGGTCTAGATTCCTAGGATTTGTTGTGGTGTCTGAAAAAAAAAAAAAACAAACAATGACCCTCCAAGGCATAGTCTCTAGACAACAGATTTATTTACTGGAGATACAAGGGGATATACAAAGAGAGTTATCTCTGAGTGCAAACTTAATTTGATTTCCTTAAAGGGCTTCTATAGGTCATTTGGCAGCTGGTGGTATGGTAGAAAGAAACATTTATTCAGATATTTACTAGCTGTATGACCCTGGACAAGTCACTTAACCTCAATTTCCTCAACTGTAAAATGGGGATAGCAATAATCCCTATACACAGTGCCTGGCAAATAGTAGGCAATATATATGTATATGTATGTATCCATGTATGTGTGTATGGATGTATGTGTATATATTTCTACTAAGGAAATAATATATAATCCTATACACACATATATACATACACATTCTCATATATATATAAATATTCCTACTAAAGGAATAAGCATATATATGTATGTATCTATGTATGTACATGTATATACACACACAGATAGATAGATATGATTATTCCCTCCCCCCCTTCTTTTATTTCTTATTATCATGTCCTTTCAGTCATGTCTGACTCTTCCCAATCCCATTTGGAGTTTTCTTGGCAAAGATCCTAGAGTGATTTGCAATTTCCTTCTCCAGCTCATTTTACAGATGAGGAAACTGAGTGACTTGCCCAGGGTCACACAGCTAGTAAGTGTCTGAGGCCAGATTTGAACTCATGAAAATGAATCTTCCTGACTGCAGGATCTTCCTGACTTCACCATCTAGCTGCCCTCTCCCTTCTTTTTTGCTACACTGACAAGGTACAGGAATACACAAGAATGCAGAAAAACAAATTCTCAGTTAAGAAACATCTGCTTTAACAAGATATAAGTGATATAGTATCGACAATTAGAATAGGCTATCAATGATATATAGCACAGGCAATTAACTATAGAAAGAAACATCTGTTCCAACAGGATACAGGGTATAGGGAGTTTTTCACACAGAAACATTATTCATACATTTTGCCTACTCAGAAAACTCCAAGATGGAGTTACCTAAGCAACAAAGTTACTAAGTTTGGGGTAAACTCCATTTTAGATCCTATGATCGAATAATGCCAAGGTCACCAAATATGCCTCTACAAAGTCAGACTTGTCTATAGCTCCAGAAAGGTCAGTAGTAATTCAATCAATCAACAAAGATTTTTTTAAGCACTAACTACCCAGGCACAATGCCAAGCTACTGGAACTATAAAGCAAAAAGTGAACCAGTTCTTGCCCCTGAGAAACCTATCACTCAAGACTTATTAGGTAGGAACCAAACAAACAAGAGGAGTAACATACACTGTATGTGGCTGACCTATCTGAGACACTGTGAAGGTGAATCTGAAAATTGGGAGCCAGTTGTTCTCAGTCCTTGAAGAGAAACCAAAGAAGCAGCCTCCCTGCCCCCTCCACCATCTCCCCCCTAATCCTGCCAACTCCTGGTTTTCTTAGTCTCCTGGCATCTTCTGTTGTCCTGGGACCTCAACTCTGCCAAATCATCAGGAAACAAAACAGCCCAAAATTGAGCAAGAGAAACTTATCTGCGCTTATGCCTGGTTAGCCAAGCAAATACAGATTGCTTCAGTCTTTTAATGGCTTTAAGAAAAAAGAAAGAAAACAAAAGCCTCCCTCCTCCCCACCACCACCACCAAAAAACCCCCACCTATTGTCATGAACTGCCTTGTTTGTACCTCAGAATTGTCTACAGACCCTAGTCCCTGGCTCTATTCTTTGGAGAGTATTTCACTAGGACTTCCGTAGAAAGGAAGAAACCATTTCTTACTTATCTTGTCAAAACTAGAACTTACCAACTAAAAACTCTACAAGTCACATCAGTTTCGTGTCTGAAGGCATGAATAGTGAAAGAACAACCTATCATAGAATCACAGACTCTGAGTTGGAAGAGACCTCATCAACTTATCAAACAAGACGATCAAAGAATTGTTTCCCTGGGCAGACAATACCCCAGTAGGGTTCTTCACCTTTCAGAAAGAGCCCAGTAGACAATGGAGTCCTTTAAAGTTCCCAAAGGACTCTATTACAGGAAATGGTATTTCCTTTCTAGGATTCTAGACTTAGAGCTGGAAGGGACCTTAGAAATTATGGAATCCAACCCCACGTTGTAGAAATGAGGAAACTGAGAGAGGGAGATTAAGAAATTTGCCCAGAGTGAGACAGCTGGTCAGACAGTTGAAACCATGGTCTGACTCAAGCTGTACTGCTCTGTCCACCGTACCAAGGAGATTCTCGCAATAGCCTAATGAGGCAAGTACGGCAGGTATTGTTATCTCCATTCCAACAGCTGAGGAAACATGCTCACAAAGGTTATTTGATTGACTCAGTCCTGCAGCTCTCAGTCAGTTGACATTTACTAAGCACCCACTATATGCTGGCCTCTGTGTTAGATTCTCATAATATAAAGACAAAAAAGTGATATTAATAGCTATCTTTTATACAACATTTTAAGGTTCTCAAAGTGCTTTACAAATACCCTCTCATTGGAACTTCAAATCAAAGCTGAGATATAGGTACAATGATTATCCCCACTTTGCAGATGAGGAAAGAGAAGCTAACAGAATTTAACTGATTTGCCCAAGCTCACATAGCTGATAAATGTCTGAGGCTGGATATGAACTCATCTTTCTTTACTTTAGCACCATTCTTTTATCTAGTGCAACACCTAGCTGCTTCTGCCTCAACTAACCCCTGCCTTCTAGGAATGTATTATATTATATCAGGGGGGAAAACTTGGACATATACAGGATGGGCCAAAAGTCACAAATATTTAATAACTTCCTTTTTTTGTTTTTAATTTACAGTACCATATGCAGTATATATAGGAAATGAATTTATATTATATGTGAAAATCAAATCTTGGAAAAATAAGGAAAAAATAATTTTCAAAAAGTTATTAAAACATCAGACCCTTTGGTGACTTTTTGGCCCACCCTGTATAAGCCTATTCAGAATAAATACATGTGAGATTAATGCATATGGAATAAATAAAGGCAGCATCGATCAAACAAGAAGCATCTATCAAAGTACCCTCTAAGTGTTAGGCACTGTGCTGGGAACTAAAGAGAGGAAGAAAAAAACCCATATTGTCCCCAGCCTCAAGGAGCTTTTTTTCCTTATGGGGGAAAGGAGAAACAATGTGTACATATACAGACATAAACAAAACACCCCAAGGTGATTTAAGGAGAAGGGCATTAGCAGCTAAGAGGATCAGGAAAGGTTTCATGTAGAGATCAGTCTTGAAGGAAATGAGGTTCTTTCTCTAAAAGGCAGTGAAAAGGACAGCTAGTACAAAGGCAGTAAACTGTCTTTATTAACTGTCGAAGGGAAGATTTGAACTTATTTCCATTCTTCTACAAAAGCCTACGTTCTATCCACGACATTGACTCGCCTGTCTCAGTATCCCTCTATTACTGAAACCCACAATGGTCTGAACTAAAGTTGATGACATTTAGACCAAAATCATGGTAGCCTTGGTCAAAGACCTGAAGGATCAGGTTTCCATCATTACCGATGCCAGCCTGCTGTTTGTGTTAGATTGCATTGTGTATTTAATAATTGTGCTTGGTACATAATAAAGCCCTGATTGCGCTTATTCATTTGACTTGACTAATTGAAATCAAATAGAATCTACCCAAATGTTTCTAGTTGGAAGGATTGGAAAGCTGGAGGCAAAGTAAAAAACTCTTCCCAAAGGGGCAGCTATGTGGGCAGTGAATAAAGCACCAGCCCTGGAGTCAGGAGGACTTGAGTTCAAATCCAGCTTTAGACACTTGACACGTCCTAGCTGTGTGACCCTGGGCAAGTCACTTAACCCCAATTGCCTCACACAAAACAAAACAAAAATGTTTTCCCAAAGCCTTCCTTTACCTGGGACTCAAGCCCCCAGCTATCTATAGTATTTGCCACCAGCTGCTCCTGCTTGGGTTCCACTCCACCAACATCATTATGCCCTTCCCCTCCCTTTTCAAGGAGCAACTAGGTAATGAAGTGAATGGAATGCCAGGCCTGGAGTCAGGAAAACCGAAATTCAAATCTGACCTCAGACACTTACTAGCCATTGTGATCCTGGACAAGTCACTTCACCCTGTTTGCCTCAGTTTCCTCATCTGTGAAATGAGCCAGAGAAGGAAATGCCAAACCACTCCACCATCTTAGCCAAGAAAACCCCAAACATGACTGAAAGGACTAAATAGCAGCGAACAGCCTACCCTTTCAACTTCTTTTTTGTGTATTATCAGCTCCCTATACTTATCTGAATCCCCAGCCCTAAGCACAGTGCCGTAGTAAATGTTTATTGCATTGTATTCCAGAGCAAGCTGGGCAATGCCAAGGAAAGGGATTACTCTCCCTAGAGAGAATGTAAAGAAGTGGCATCAAGGTGGCACAGCAGATAGAGAGCAGGATGCAAAGTCAGAAAGACATGAGTTGGCATGAGTTTCAGATACTTACTAGCCATGTAACTGAGCAAGTCACCCAACCTTTCTCAGTCTCAGTTTCCTCATTTGTAAAAGCAGGACCTCCCTCACAGGGTTTCTTGTGAGGTTCAAATGAGATGACCCATATAAACGCCTTTGCAAACAGTGAAAGAATTATGTGCGTTAATCACTATTATTGGAAATACCATACGACCTTATTCAAATCTGTTTGACTGAATGAAAATGAAAACAGGTGCCTTCAAGATATGTAAGGTAAAAATAAAGCCTAGGGGCAGCTAGGTGGCGCAGTGGATAGAGCACTGGCCCTGGAGTCAGGAGTACCTGAGTTCAAATCCGGCCTCAGACACTTAACACTTACTAGCTGTGTGACCCTGGGCAAGTCATTTAACCCCAATTGCAATTACCTCACCAAAACCAAACAAACAAATAAATAAATAAACAAACAAACAAATAAATAAATAAATAAAGCCTAATGGATGAGATACAGGCCTTACCGAGGCAAGTTGAGTCTCTTGAAGGCTCCCCATAGTATACCTTTCCCATCATCCAGTCTATTCACATAGCCAAACTGCACACACATTTAAATTCCTTTCTTCAGCCTCCATAGAAACAAATCACATACCCAAGTTCTTTTCAGATCCCTTGCTTTTCATTCTAATAAAGCACAAATCCTCTAGCAAGCCAATTTCTCCTTCCCTCTCTCCCTCCCTCCCCCCACAAGAATTTCAACTCCAATCAATACAGGGCTACTCTATTAATTCACAAGTACCCAAAGCATTGTATTTTAATGAAATGCCTCACTCGGGTGGGTATTCAGTGAGGATTGCATATAAATAGAGGCAGCCTCAGGAAGGAGCCGAGCCAGACAGCAACCCTACACGTCTAGGTCAATACAGCTCCTACTTCTGGCTTTGGGAGAGTGGGCCCTCTCTTTTTGTTCATCTTTTTCTAATGTGCCAAAAAAAAAAAAAAAAAAGCCCAGAGGCCTCAGCTTAGTTCCTCGATATCTACCTGTTCAAAGCACAGAGGAGGGAAAGGGTGTTTGAGCTAAACTGTTTATAACAAGATTTTCCTGGTAGTTGCCCCACTCCACCTTGGACAGAGGCCACAAAGCACTTGCCATATATTAAATTCCACACTATTGTCAGGCATGTTACAGATGGGCTCTAGTGTACTATTAAAAGTTGTTTCAACTATAAAGATAGACGGAGGGGGGGCAGTTAGGTGGCACATCGGATAAAGCAGCAGACCTGGATTCAAGAGGACCTGAGTTCAAATTCGGCTTCAGACACTTGACATTTACTAGCTGCATGACCTTGGGCAAGTCATTTGACCCTTATTGTCCTATTAAAAAAAGAAAAGAAAAAAAGAAAAAGATAGACAAATAAAAAGATAGACGGTAGGGGGAACCCAGTTTAAACATATCTGGTGCCTAGAATCCCCCTGCCTATGAACGGACAGTTGAAGACATGTGGGCTTGCCCTGAAATGACCAAAACTGTGATTGGGTGAACCCAAGCTTTACCATTAATACAGAACGAAATAATAATAATAATAATAGTCAATATTTAGGATTTCAGAGTGTGAGGAAATAGGGATTGGTCTCCTCTCAATAAGAATACAAGAGTCACCATTCAAATTACACTCCTCCAGACCTGTTTGAGGAAAAAGGTATCCCCACCCAAACAAAATCACATGGTTCAGGGAAACCCTGAGCTGGTCTCAGTTATGGCCTGTTGTGGGCCCAAAGTTCCCCAGAAGTTCTCTGGGGCGTATTGAGGAATCTTCTCCTTGAGAAACTAAACCAAAGGACAGATACGCCTAGAGAGATAAGCGGAACCAAATAGGACTGAGCTAGCTTCGGAACCTCCACCCTTCATTCTGATCTCCCTTACCCCTGGGTAAGTTATCTCAACTTGGGTGTGGCTTCAGCCTTTGTGTCCTGAAGAGAGAGATGGCTTGAGAGATCCGTAGCTACCCCTCACCTAACTCCTCTAGCCACCACCAGTGGGGGATGGTCCTCCCTCACTAAAGGAACTTTCCACAGGCAGATGGTCATTCCCATCAGTCCCCTATAAAAGTACCTGCCAGTCTCCTGGACCTCAGAGTCACGTACTTTGTTCCATACCTACCTCCCCATGAGAAGTCCAAGGTTTTCTGTCCTGGTTTCCCTCCTCCACCCCCTTCCCTTCCCTTGCCCCTAAATAAACTACCATCTTATTCTGCTTTTGTGTGCAAGAGGGTGTAATTCTTTAAAGAGGAATTCCTAAGAACCTCTAACCCTACCCCAAACCCGTACCCCATTTCCCCCCATAACAGCCTGAGCTGTGTCCATATAAGAGAGGAATTGAAAAATTGTCCCTGTATCCCCTCCCCCATTGGCTAAGATGAGAAAGGGGAAGGTCCATTCGCATTGGGAACTAGGGTTTAAAACAAGGCCTTCGAGCCTCCATTCTTTGCACCCACCAGCTACTGGGCTGCCCATTCTCGCAAGAATGACAATAAATATGCCTTTGACACATCACCGCCGCTGAGTTCCAGAGAATTATTGAGCAGGAGTCTTTTTTCTCACATGAAGTAGCTAGGTGGCTCAGTGGATAGAGCGCTAGGCCTGGAGTCAGGAAGACCTGAGTTCAAATCAGACCTCAGATGCTTACTAACTGTGTGACCCTGGGCAAATCACTTAGCCTCGTTTGCTTCAGTATCTTCATCTGTAAAATGAGCTGGAGAGGGAAATAGCAAACCACTCTGGTTGGTGTCTCTGCCAAGAAAACGCCAGATGGGGTAATGAAGAGTCAGACACAAATGAAACCATTGAACAACAACAACATATAGGACTATGGTTTGCAAAGCACTTTACCTATCTTATTTAGTTTGACCATCACAATAATCCTGTGAGGTATTTGTTATTATCATCTCCCTTTTACAGATGTGGTAACTGAAGTGAAGAGATGCTAGGAGACTTGTCCATGGTCCCACAGCTAGTCAGTGCCAGAGGCAGGATTTGAAGTGGCTCTTCCTCATTCCAAATCCAGGCTTCTCTTCACGACCTTGCTGTCCCAGGGAAGATAGTGAAAAGCACACTGATTGAGCTCAGAGGACTTTGGGCAAAGTCACTTAGCCTTCCTAGTTCTCTTTCCTCATCTAAAATAAGGGGGTTGGATTAGATGCCTTCTCAAGTCCCTTTTCCAGTTCTAGACTCATGACCTGACCTTCATGTCTCGGGTAAGCCTAAGTATAACCAGTCTAGTCTCCACAGGCTGGAAAAAATGAATTTCTCATTTCTATTCCAGCTTAGCCATTCATTTCCTCATCAGTAGGAATAAATATCAGCTGACCCCGTATGGTGTCTGTTGGTGTGCAGGGGCTGCTTGAGGCAGAGAGATGGGTGGAATAAGGTGTTCCCTTTTTCTGATACCTCAGTGGCATCATTTATTGTGCTGTGTGGGGAGCACCCTTCTAAGACCTCCAGGGGAGGCAGTGAGAATCATTACTATTATTGGTCGGTTGGGGTTAACTAAAGAGACTGAAACTGTTAAAGACCATGCTATTAAGGGTCTTCCAGAATTAGTCCCCAGGGCAGCTAGGTGGCTCCAGTGCTTGGAACCAAGAAGACTCACCTTCCTGAGTTCAAATCCTTCCTCAGACTTTTACTAGGTGTGTGACCCTGGGGCAAGTCACCTATTCCTGTTTGCCTCCTTTTCCTTATCTATAAAATGAACTGGAGAAAGAAATAGCAAACTACTCCAGTACTTTTTTTTTTTGAGGGGGGGTGTTAAGGGGAGAGGGGTGGCACAGTGGATTATAATACCATGATAAAAGTCAGGAAGGGGGGGCAGCTAGGAGGTGCAGTGGATAAAGCATCAGTCCTGGATTCAGGAGGACCTGAGTTCAAATTTGACCTCAGACACTTGACACCAGCTGTATGACCCTGGGCAAGTCACTTAACACTTATTGCCTGCAAAAAACAAAAACAAACAAACAAACAAAAAGTCAGGAAGGACTCATCTTCCTGAGTTCAAATCTGGCCTCAGACACTCAGACCTATTCCTACCTGGAAGATAGTTTCTCATTATGGTGTATTTCTGTTTATTTGGTTTTTGGGGGGTTTTTTGCAGGCAATGGGGGTTAAGTGACTTGCCCAGGGTCACACAGCTAGTAAGTGTCAAGTGTCTGAGGCCAGATTTGAACTCAGGTACTTCTGAATCCAGGGCCAGTGCTTTAACCACTGAGCCATCTAGCTGCCCCTTTATTATGGTGTATTTCAATAGATTTAGGATTCCAGTGTCACTTGAAGACAACCAGTCAGGCAGTCATTCAGTCAAGTAGCATTTATTAGGCATTTACTGTATGCCAGGCACTGAGCTAAATTCTAGGGAAAGAAAGGCAGATAAAAATAGCCCTTTGCCTGGAGGAGTTCACATTCTAAGGAAGGAGACAACACAAGTATGTGTGCATATGTATGTGTGTATATATGTAAACATGCATACAGATACAGATAATGCAGATTAGAGATAGATATACAAATAAGTACATACAAATGTAGAGGAGATAGGTCACCTCAAGGGAAAGGACTAACCTCCAAGGAGCTGGGGAAAATCCTTTCAGAAAGTGGGGTATGAGCTGAGTCTCAAAGGCAGGGATTCTAGGAGGCACAGATGAGGAGGGGAGCATTGCTAGCTCTTGCTTGAGAGGGGGAAGGATGGGGGGGAGGGGGAAAGAAGGATTGTGTGTGCAGTAAGCCATTAAACCAGTCTAGCTGGGTCTTGGAAACTGGTTGGGATTAATTTATGGGAAGACTAGAAAGGAAATGATGGTGATGGTCATGGTCATGGTCATGGTGTGGTGATGAAAGCTAGTATTTACATAGCTCCTGAAGACTTGCAAAAAGCTTTACATATGTTATCTCATTTGCTCCTTACAAAACTCTTAATTGTTATTCCCATTTTATAGTTAAGTAATTGAGGCTGAGAGAGGTTAAGACTCTTGCTTATTGACTTTACAAACAGCTAATAAGCCTCTGAGGCTGGATTTGAAGTCAGATCTTCCTGATTTTTGACACTATTCACTGTACTACTTGACTTTCTAAGTAGGCAGAGGGGCAGGTGGCTTTGTCATCCAGAGGTGAATGGATAAATTCATTTTCTCTAGTTAAGTGCTGCTGCTCAGACTCTGGTATGAAGTTTCCAAATGTGATATGTAACCAGAGGAAGTGTGTTAGTAGTAAAATTTGAAGGATTCCAGGCATCTACTTCCTTTCCCCCAATATCTCTCAGGCTAAGGAATTAAAGATCTTGTTTAAATGGGGTAAGGGGAGGAGAAGGATACTGCATTAAGTCATTATCAGCCATTTTACTTCAATCAGTTGATCTGAACAGCTACCTAATCACCTGTCAAGGTCCGGAGGGAATACAAAGGTTGTGAATTGTGATGGGAAAAAGATTATTAAAAAACTGCTAAAAAGAGACACCATAATGTCAACCTGGATAAAACTACTGTCTTGGACCACTAGAAGTTTGAGAGGATTGAGTATTTGGCTTGAGAAATGTTGCAAGAAACAGAGGTGTTTTTTTTTTTGCCACAATTTTTTTTGGTTTTGGCCGGGCAATGGGGGTTAAGTGACTTGCCCAGGGCCACACAGCTAGTAAGTGTCAAGTGTCTGAGGCCAGATTTGAACTCAGGTACTCCCGAATCCAAGGCCGGTGCTTTATCCACTGCGCCACCTAGCTGCCCCCCGAAACAGAGAAGTTTTTAATACAACTTTCACCAACTTAATATTTTTACCAAGAAACTATATTAATACCTTGTTAAATTTAATATAACTTAAAAAAACTGCACATATACAGAAACCCTATTGAATTGTTTGTCTGAAGACAATTAAATTTATAATGAAAACAATTTTTTTTTTTAAATTGAAGTTTCTGGGGCAGCTAGGTGGCGCAGTGGATAGAGCACTGGCCCTGGATTCAGGAGGACCTGAGTTCAAATCGGACCTCAGACATTTAACACTTACTAGCTGTGTGACCCTGGGTAAGTCATTACCCCACCAAAAAAAATAGTGCCTTCTTTCTCCTATTTACTTCCTATTTATCCTGCATATAGATTGTTTATACTTATGTACTTGCTTGTTGTCTCCCCCATTAGATTGTGACCTCCTTGAGGGCAGGGACTGTCTTTTGCCTCTTTTTGTATCCCCAGTGCTTAGCACTGTACCTGACACTCAATGCTTAATAAAAATTTATTGACTCACTTACCCCTAGTCAGAAATCATCTTTCTTTCACTTTGTTATTAAGTTTCATAATTCATCTAGCACTGGAAGAAACTGAATTTCAATCTTCCTTCAGACACTTAGTAGCTTTGTGATTGGGCAAGTCACTTAGCCTGTCTGCCTCAGTTTCTTCACCTATAAAATAGGGCTAATAGCACCTACATCACATATATGTGTATATGTGTATACACACATATATGTACATATATGGCATATATATCTATATACATATAGATATATGTATGTATATTTGTGTTAGAAGACTGCAATGGACTTCCAGTTAAATGTTTATGGTCATAGGACCCCCACAGGTATGTACCTTGGGTCACCTTCTCCCCTCCTGCTCTGCCTCTTTTGTCTTCCCTCTCCCTGACACACATACTTAAAGCTTAAAAAAGGAATATGATCAAACTCTTGGCCAACAGAAACTTGACACAAAGGACCTAAGGTTAGAGACGTAGATGAGAGAAGGCAAGATGCAGAGTGAGTCACCGAGAGTTTTTCTCCATGTCTGCCCTGACCTTGCCTATACCCTCGGTCCACAAGCCATGAATCATCTAGCTTCATGGGGAAGCCCTTGAAGATGTTTGCCAACAGCAAGACTCCTAAAGGAAAAATACTGACCATAGGGTCTTTCTGTCTTCTCCCAAAGTGGAACTGAGGCCTGGACTTGGAATCTTTACATCCTTCATCTTGTGATCAACCCAACTGCTCCACAGCTCCTGCTTCAACAACCTTCATGGCCATTGGAACAAATTGTTCCCATCCAACCATTCCACCAGGGGAAGTCTTCACATGCTTGGGGTAAACACCCCCCCCACCCCCCAACTCACCAGTGAGTGAATAGGAGGATGAGAACAATTTGTTCCAATAGCCAGGAAGGCAGCTGAAGGGGGCACTGTAGAGCCCTTAGACCTTTGTTAGAAATGGAAGGCGCAGGGCAGCTAGGTGGTGCAGTGGATAGAGCACCGACCCTGGAGTCAGGAGTACCTGAGTTCAAATCCGGCCTCAGACACATAACACTTACTAGCTGTGTGATCCTGGGCAAGTCACCTAACCCCAATTGCCTCACTAAAAAAAAAAAAAAGAAGAAGAAATGGAAAGTGCTATGGTCACCCACTATATCCCAGGCCATCGCCAGTCATCTTGACTCTGCCCTGCCACTGGACTGTGATGACTCTAAAAGAGAGAGTGAGGCCCACGACTTCATGCAACTCTGCCTCACTTAAATCCAATTTATGCATGAATCAAAAGACATCACCCATACTATTTTATCATTTTTACCTCTCTCAAAATCCTCTGGTAACAGGTGCATGACAAAGCAGCAGGTGTGAATATACTGGGACCTGTAGTCACAATCCTGCACACAGACAGCCCAGGCCATAGGGTTGTCTTCTCACTGGAAGCAGCAGTGGGTTTCAGCAGCCCCCTGGATGACTGAGCAACCTTTTAGTTATACTTTTTTTTGGGGGGGTGGGGCAGGGCAATGAGAGTTGAGTGACTTGCCCAGCATCACACAGCTAGTGTCAAGTGTCTGAGGCTGAATTTGAACTCAGGTCCTCCTGAATCCAGGGCTGGTGCTTTATCCACTGCACCACCTTGAGTACTGCCCTGTACTACTCAGCACTGCCCTGAGTAGCCTTTTAAGGACCACAATGCTTACCTCCTGGTGTGAGGAAGGAGCTAGAAAAGGGGCCCTAAAAATTGTCTGCTTATCCAACCTTGGTCTGATTACTGCTGCAGGCAGGGATCCCACAATGTGGTCAAAACACACACACACACACACACACACACACAAATGTACAAAAACTTCATCAACTGTGATTCTACTCACCATCAGTACAGCGAATGTGTACATACTTATAGACAACACAAAATCCAATAGATCTAAAAGACAAACAGCTCTTGAAAGGAGAGAACTCGGGGGCAGCTAGATGGCGTAGTGGTTAAAGCACCGGCCTTGGATTCAGGAGTACCTGAGTTCAAATCCAGCCTCAGACACTTGACACTTACTAGCTGTGTGACCCTGGGCAAGTCACTTAACCCCCATTGCCTAAAAAAAAAAAAAAAAAAAAAAAAAAAAAGAAAGGAGAGAACTCAGCAGGTATCACATCCAAATAGCAGCTTTAAGTGAAACAAGGCTGGCAAGGGAAGCCTAGCTTACTGAAGTTGGAGCTGGATGCATATATTTCTGGAGTGGTCACAGTGAAGGGGAATTTGCTGTAGGTCTTGGAATCAAAACTAATCTAGTCAACAAACTTGTATGCCTACCAAAAGGAGTGAGTGACAGGCTCATGACACTGTGATTGCCACTTGCAAGAAAATGCCATGCCACCATCATCAGTGCTTTTGCTCCCACCATGACAAACCCTGATGAGGTCAAAGAAAATTTTATGAAGACCTAGAGACCCTTATCATTGATGTGCCAAAAGAGGACAAGCTTATAATTCTGGGTGACTTCAATGCTAGAACAGGCTCAGACCACCAGACATGACAGGGAGTCCTTGTGGCGAATGGAATTGGAAACAGCAACAGCAGTGATCACTTACTACTGAAGACTTGTGCATCTCATGATCTTTGCATCACCAACACTCTCTTCCATTTACCTAAACCCAATAAAACTTCATGGATGCACCCTTGCAGCAAACATTGGTATTTAATCGACTATGTCATTATAAGAAAAAGAGACAGGATGCAAGAGTGACAAAGGCCAGAAAGGCAATGTGTGGTACAGAATACTGGACTGACCACTGACTTATCCTTTCCAAGCTAAATGTTTACAATCAATGAAATCAGCAGTCCCTAGGCAAAATGACTACCAGAAGACTAAAGTCAACAGATTATAGCACTTCTCTGAGTGAGAACAGTTTGCTGCTAATTTGGAGGGAAAGTTGAGGCAAAACACAGTTGGTGACAGTGGAGCAGAAAAGGAGGGGGCTTTCTCACTATTAGGGTAGCTGAAAGGAATACACTTAGAGGACACAGGTCTGAACTGAGTATGAAGGGATGATATCTGTAAAGCATTTATTTTTTGTTTATCCTTGTTTTTTGTGGGGCAAACAGGGTGGGGTTTCTTATGTCTGGGGCCGGATTTGGGCTTGGGGCCTCCTGGGTCCAGGGCTGGTGCTTCGTCCACTGTGTCACCTAGCTAACCCATGATGACATCTTTAAAATAGGGTTGAGGGGTAGAAGGAATGCACTGGGGGAGGGGGAAGGGGAGAAGTGGACTGGGGAGAGGTAGCTTACATGAAGGAAACAAGAAAAAGCTTATGGAGGGGAGGGGAAGAAGGGGAAGGAGTGGGGAAGTGAGTGAACCTTACTTTCATCAGAATTGGTTCAAAGAGGGAATAGCATACATACTTGGGGCAGCTAGGTGGTGCAGTGGATAGAGCACCGGCCCTGGAGTCAGGAGGACCTGAGTTCAAATCCAGCCTCAGACACTTAACACTTAACTAGCTATGTGACCTTAGGCAAGTCACTTAACCCCAAATGCCTCACCAAAAAAAAAAAAAATCATACATACTCAAGTGGGTATAGTAATATATTTTGCCCTGAGAGATAGTGGGAGGGGAAGGAGATAAGGTGGGGGACAAGAGGGGGAAAAGGGAAGGGCAGATTGGGGGAGGGAGCAGTAAAAAGCAAAACAGTTTCAAGGAAGACGAAGATGTTCTGCATAACTGCTTATGTATGACTTATATTGAATCTCTTGATTTCATAGGAAGGGTTAAGGAGGAAGGAAGGAAGAACATTTAGAACACAGAATTAGCTCAAAGACCTTAATCTCATCAGAGTTGGCTCAAGGAGGGAATAACATACACACCCAATTGGGAGGAGTAATCTATTTAACCCTACAGGAAAGTAGGAGGGGAAGAGGATAAGGAGGGAAGGGTGAAAGAAGGGAAGGCAGAGCAGAGGAGGGGGCAGTCAGAAACAAAACACTTTTGAAGAAGAATAGGGTAAAAGAAGATAGAAAATAGAGTAAATATCATGAAAGGGAATAGGATGGAGGGAAATAGTTATGATGATTGACTATAATGGCAAAATGTATGATACCCACTTTGCTGGACTATTGTTAAGTAAATTCTTTGTCAAGTTTAAGGTACTATATAAAAGTTATGATGAACAGGATGCTATCAGAAAAACCTGGAAAGACCTACATGACCTGAAGCAAAGTGAAATGTACTGTATATAAAAGAACAGCAATAGTGTAAGATGATCTGCTCGAAAGCACATGGTTATTTTCAGCAATGCAATGATCCAATATAACTCTGAAGGACTTATGAAAATTGCAATCCATCTACAAAAAGAACTGATGGTATCTGAAAACAGATTGAGGCATATTTTTTTTCAACAGTTCCTTAATCTGAAGTTTTGTTTTTATCTGTTTTCTTTCACAACCTAACTAATGTTTTCCATGACTACTCACGTATAACTTATATTGAATTGCTTGAGTTCTTGGAGGTGGGGATAGGAAGGGAGGAAGGAAAAGAAGTTGGAACACAATGTTTTTAAAAATTGATGTCAAAATTTGTTTTTACATATAATTTGGAAAATAAAATTCTAAACAGAAAAAACATTAAAAAAAAGTAAAGTACAAGCAAAGCTTAGAGAAATGCAGGATTCTTGGTGCAGTAAAAAGGCAGGTGAAATTCAGTTTTATGCTGATGGTAACAATCCAAAGCACTTTTATGATGTCCTGAAGGCTATTTATGAGCCAAAGACATATGGTGCATCTCAACTACTCAGTGCTGATGGAGTCACATTGATTAGTTATAAGGACATGATCCTGGAGAGATGGGCTAAACATTTCTATAGTGTTCTCAATAAACAATTATCAATCAATACTGAAGCCATTGACCATTTACCTCAGGTTGAAGGGAGACAGAGCTGGGTTACCTACCCTCTGAAAACTATAAAGAGCTTGGTATTTCTCTAGCACTCCCCTTCAGTGAGTTGGAGTGCATAATCTCCAGGTTGATTATGGAGTTTACCAAGAGCCTGATGCTTCCTGTTTGATAGGATCAGAATGGTAATATCACTTGGTGGTAAGATATAAAATTATTTCTACTATAATTTGACATATGATGATATAGTTCTACTATAACTTGACATAACAGTCTCCAGAGGTACAAAAAAGTGCAATAAAAACCACAGAGTCTTTGGAGTAAATGGAGTTAGGGGCAGAATGCAAGAGGCTGTTGGGAAAGGAGGTAGGCGTGTTACAGACTAGTCCTTCTTCATTCATAGCTCCTACTGCCTCAGACAAAGTTTGCTTGTGGAAGTAGGCTTTGGGAAGGTTTCAATTTGAGTTATTGTGAAGTGGTAGAGTTTTCTGTTCTCTCACTGTATCTCTGGAAAAAATTTCATAGAAGCAAACTTGAAATTTGAGTTATGCTCAAAATATTCCATAATATAGCAATCCCATTTGAATAAATTCATATTTTTGAAACAGATTATAGCAGAACTGACTACCTACCTTTTCACAGGATTCTCGTGAGCATTAAATTAATATATATGAAATATTTTGCAAAACTTAAATGTCAGTTATTCCTATAACCTAAGTTTTTTAGCAAGGGGATACAATAAGCCGGAAAACTTGTTTGAGGCCCTCCAGCTCTGACCTTGTGGGAGTTCAGAAATGTGGCCTGAGAATGGTTTATGTTTGTAATGGGTTTGGGGCCCTAAACAAGCATCCTAAAATATCATTCCAAATTTCACTTTCATAAATCCCAGGTGAATGAAATTTCAAAACGAATTTAAAATGTTCCTTAAACAGGTTAAGCATGTCTTTAGACAGATCTTTTGCTTCCTTGGCAGGAATTTGGGAAAACCTAAGGCCCCTTCTGCCTGATCTGTGTAGCAGCAAGCCAAACAAAGATATTTGGAATAAGTCTCTTCTGGAGGCAGTGGAGTGACTTGGAGGCACTATGCCATTCGGTCTGGGAAGAGGCAGAAGAGTTAGAAGGGAAAATTCCATGGGAACATGAAGGTAAAACACAAAATGCAGATCCACAACATTCTATAAGCTTCACAGTCACTTTCCACTGTTACACATACTCATGGACCAACCAAATTTATGGCAGAGTTCCGGTTTGTTTGTGTTTTTTTCTCTAGGTTGGCAGTATCTAAGACTTCTGGAGTAGCCCAAAATCTCTCCCATATGGATTACTAAAAGGTATGTACATTAAAATGATGCAAGGCTTGAGAAATGTGAGCTGATGATTATATAGCCAGACTTTGAATCTCCTAGAAAAATACCTCATACATTGTAAATCCTTGATAAATATGTGTTCAATTAAATTGAACCAGCCATGAGATCCAGCAGAAATAGACAGAAAGATAGACAGAAAGATAGACAGACAGATGGAGATAGATGTTAGATACATAGCTAGCTAGATACATACATACATACATACATATATACATACATAGACAGACATAAAGAGATACACAGAAATAAGTAGAAAGAGATATAGACAAACACAGAAAAGAGAGAGAGAGAAAGGGGAAGAGAGTATTCATTAAGCATTTATTTTGTGTCAAACATTATACTAAGCACTAGAGACATAATAATAAGACAGTCTCTACTGTCAAAGAGCTTACATTGTAATAAGGGGAAAATAAACATAAAGGAGACCTGGAAAATGAGAAGGGGCGGGGCAGGGAGGAAGCCAGCTAGGAGAAGGGAAGGAACATACCTGTGGGGTTAGGGAGAGAAGGTGAACGGGCAACAAGTGTGGAAGTAGAACAGACCCGAGGATGAGCCAGAAATGAAAAGTGGGAACAAAGTGGCTGGGCCTCCTCATGATTTAGAAGTTCCATACAGAGACTGAGCAATCTTTGTTTTGTTTTTGTTTTTTGTTTTTTTTTGGTGAGGCAATTGGGGTTAAGTGACTTGCCCAGGGTCACACAGCTAGTAAGTGTCAAGTGTCTGAGGTCAGATTTGAACTCAGGTCCTCCTGACTCCAGGGCTGGTGCTCTATCCACTGCGCCACCTAGCTGCCCCCCCTTTTTTTTTGTTTTGTTTTTGTTTTTTGTTATTTTGACTGAGCAATCTTTGAGTTGTCCTGAAGGTGGATTACTTTCCCAAGGAGAAAGAGGTACTTAATTATTTTTCCCCTGCCCATTAGGAATCCTGGATTTGAAACTGTTTCCCAATAGGGGAGTGTCCAAACATTTGGGTTATTGGTGTTCAGTTTCTAGAAGGGGGTGGAAGGGAGAAACAAGGAAAAATTCTGCCTCAGGAGAGGGACCCATTGGAACATTTCATTTGTATCCATCTATCCACAGCTGCCATCCTCTTGGATCACAAACAAAGAGGATCAGGTTCTCACCTTTCTCCCCAGCACCAGAGAACTGTACCGAACACAGAGATCCCATTGATTTCCAAGACTTCTCTGTGTGCAGTCAAGCAGAATGCTGAGTTTGGTGCACATTGGAAATGGATTTGAACTTACATTGGAATCTGCCAGGAACTCAGCCAGAGAAACATATCCTCCCTACTATGTTATGGGCACAGGTCTATTATAAGGCCAAGGCGTGCTGTGTTAGAAACCAGAAAGTGAATATGAAAATTGACAATTGTGTGCTGGTGGATGAAATACTAGGGACCTGCTGACCTGGAAATAATCTCAACCCTCACAGCTTCCAAAGCAATAAGCATACATTGGTTCTGGGTCTTTTCCAATAGAATTACTACCTTTGGGAAATGAGGCTTACCGATACAGCTAGGATAATTTGACAGCAATCCCTCCTAGGAAGGAACAACTTTCCTAGAGAGAAAAGATGGAACTTGTTAATGGGGGGAGATATACTGGGGAGGTGTTTAAGAGAAGAAAAACCACTGCCAATCCTTTCAAAGATCACTGAGAATCTTTTTAATGGAATAAGCTGAAAAGGAAAGCAAATGGAGCTTTCAGTGGAGAAAGTGAAAGCCCCCTTCTGACTTTGAGGTATAGGAGACATCCATAGGAACCCATTCTGATGATATGATAAATACAAAAGTGCTTTAGGGAAAGATCCCTGAGATAGCCACAGAGGGAGAATTCACATCAGACATCACTTTGAATAAATATGGTGTCACTTCATGTCCACTGAGATATTATTCTTATAAATGAATGATATCTGAAAATTTGGTGTCACAAAAATTTCAAAACAAAAACAATTTCGATTCATTTAGGTGGCCACATTATGATGATGAAATGGATATGGATATATAAGAAGCCTAGGCATGGTTTGGTACTCACACCACCCTTCTTTCTCTATCTGGGCTAACTCCCTTCAACCTGTCCTCATGCTGGAAGGTCTGAGGGGTTTCCAAGAGGGGAGTCCAGTCATGGTTGCCACTATGCTACTACCACTTAACTTTTTCAGTGTTCTAGGGGTAACACTGGAGTGGAGGGGTGAGGGCTAGAGTCCTATTAAGTATCACTGAAGCTCCTACCAGTGTATTTTCCCTTTATGGAAATAAGTCAAAAAATATTTCTGATTCTTAAATATGAAACATTTATTAAACAAGAAATCTAAAGAAGTAAAAACCATAACATTTACTCAACAGAAAGCAAGAACAGGAATAATCATAGTGTTTAGTAATTAGAACAAAAAATGGGGCAGCTAGGTGGTACAATGAATAGAGCACTGACCCCAGATTCAAGAGGACCTGAGTTAAGATCCAACCTCAGACACTTGACACAATAGCTGTTCGACCCTGGGCAAGTCACTTAACCCTCAGCAAAAAAAAAAAAAAAAAAAAAAAAAAAAGGAGGGATAATCCAAATGTAACAGGTCTGATCTGCCATAATACTTGTTTCAAAAATGTAAATTTGTTTGAACATTCTCTCATCATTATACACAGTGTCTGTACCTTGGTATTTGAAAAATATAGTATCATGTACTTTTGTGCATCAAGCTGCTTTTTTGATATCTTCTATCATAATTGCTTCCTACATTATTAGAGTTCTAAAGTCTTTCAGCGTGGTTTTACCCTGCATTTTTGTGGCCATCATGCCAACTATTCTCTTTTATTTCATATTGTATCTATTCATTCAAATCTTTCCAAGTTTAAAAAAAAATCTTCTTATTTGTTATTTATTTCTTTTCCTTTCCTTTTCTTTTCTTTTTTGCAGGGCAATGAGGGTTAAGTGACTTGCCCAGGATCACACAGCTAGTAAATGTCAAGTATGAGGCCAGATTTGAACTCAGGTCCTTCTGAATCCAGGGCCAGTCCTTTATCCACTGCACCACCTTGTGAGAATCAGAGTACCACCCTGAAGAAAAAGCATGTGATTAGCATTCGAACAGTTACATCTCTTCATAGAAACACCTATAAGTCATGTCAATCACTGCTACCAGCTAATTAGCTTGGAGCTGTGTGTGTAGGGACCGTGCCGGGGCAGGCCCACAAAGGACTTCCGCTGGAGAAAAGATCTTTCCATTGGGGGTGGCGAGAGGAGCAGCTTCAGGTGCAGGGAGCTAGGGTTTTTTTCTTTCTTTTTCCACTCGTTCTTTTTACTAACCCCTAATATACTTTAATAAATGCTTACTGCCCAAAGACTGGTGCTAAAGTTTCTAATTTAAGGCGACCACTCATTAGATTTTTAGACATCACAGTTAGAATTTTAAGCTTACAGCCTAGCTGTCCCCCATATTTGTTATTTCTTAAGGCATATAATATTCCATAACATTCATATACCAGATTTATCTAGCTATTTTTCAGTTAATGGTCACTTACTTCCCTCCTAGTTTTGCTGTTATTGTCTTTAAGACAATTGCAAAGGAGGTTATAGTGCAAGCTCACTAGCTTAAGTTACATCATTTATACCTTGAAAAAGAGTCATGAATTTGAGGCAGTGTATCTGCTATACAGAGGCAAAACACCTTTCAAAAAAGATGGATTCATAAAATGTTGTATTAAAACATTTTTTGTAAATCAAATTGTATTTTTCCAGTGAATCACATGATTTCAGAAGCCTTCTCTTCAGCCTTAACTTGATGTTTGATTGACAATGGTTTGCAAACTTTTAGCTTTAAGTATCTATTCTCCTACCCCTTCTCCGAAGCCTCGGAGTCAAGTAATTAATGAGCTGTTAATCAACTTTGCAATGCCTAGAGGAATATCTCATAGTAAATCTTTTTTTTATGAAATTGGGGGAAAAAAAACCCACCTTTTGGATTGGAAATAATTGCTCTTCTCTCCTCAATTGATGTGCCTGGCTAATTGAAGGTTGGTTTTTTTTTCATTTACTGAGTTTTCTTAAAGTGAAGCACCCCTACATACCTCAAAACTTCTCGATCTAATGCCAGGTTATTCTAGCATCACTTCTGGTACACACAGTGACCCTGTAAAGTTCGTTGGCCATTGAAACTAGTGAAATTTAAATTATATTCTGCAAGAAATGCTGAGAAAAAGTCATTCTCCAGTCAGAAAAGAATCAAAGTTGCATCAGTATAAATAAAACTCCTGTCCCTTTGATAATAGGTGAAATTTTCCAAAAGGTTTCAAAGATTCACTTGTGGTTCATTATTAGTTCAAGTCATATAGTTCCACACAATTCCATTTAATTTGACATTGTGCCTCTGGGAAGGCTCCACCCCCATGTGACTTGTGACTTGTTGGTGCTCATATATCAAAGTAGTCAAAATGGGTCAAAAGACTTACAAAGATACCAAGTGCCGAAAAAATTCAAATTTCTCAATCAAGATAAGGAGGAGGAATTAAAAACCTTTTTTTTTTAAATCTAAGTTAAAATGAAGGCTAAAAAAACCCAACAAAATAAATGGGAAAGTAATTGTAGATTGGAAGATACCAGGCCACTGCACCAGATGGTTGGAACTATAGAAAAACTGAAATCAATTATGGAAATATCAAAGGAGAGGGACCATAGCAAAGAGGAAAAAAAATCAGAGAAAGGCTAGATTCATTGTATGACTTATAAACAGATATTATTCTTTTTGTTAACTCTCCTCCCAAAAGATTACTTTGTTAGAGACAGATGTTGAAAGAGGCAGGTAGAAATTTGCAGGCTATTAAGTCTAAAAACAAGGGTTCAAATCCCATTTATACAAATCCTACTGCTGTGACCTTGGACAAGTGACTTAACTTTGCTGAGTTTGTTTTCTTATCTATAAAATGAGAGGGTTAGATTAGATGATTTATCTCTGAAGATCTGTACTGATATAGTAAGAGAATTTGCCCTGGCTACTCAATCTAATAGGGTCACTAGGTGGCTCAGTAGATAGAGCACCAAATATGGAGTCAGGAAGAACTCATTTTCCTGAGTTCAAATTTGGCCTCAGACACTTTCTAAATGTGTGACCCTGGGCAACTCCCTTAACTCTATTTGCCTCAGTTTCCTCATCTGTAAAATGAACTGGAGAAGGAAATGTCAAACCACTCCAGAATCTTTGTCAAGAAAACCCCAAATGGGGTCACAAAGAGTCGGTGATGACTGAAAAATGACTGAAAAACTCAGTCTAGTAATCCAGAGATTCATAATGCTGTTGAGAGACCTCTGGACCTGGAATTAAGGAAACCTGAGTTCAAATTTGGCCTCAGTTGTGTAGTAGTTGTATAACCCCAGACAAGTCACTTAACCCTCTGTCTGCCTCAGTTTCCTCATCTGTAAAATGAGGATAATAATAGTGATGTAGGAGGCAAAAAGGGGTTAATAGAAAAACCTAACATCCAAGCTTTAATTCAGATATTAGCCCCAAAAGGGAGTCAGACCCCAGTTAATGGATAACTTACAAGTCAAAATGCTAGGTTCTCCTACCCACAGTGATCAGCATCCATAATGGATCAAAACAGGTCAGGTCAAAATTACAATAAAGGAAATGACAAGGCTATAGAAATTCTAAAGAAAAATGATTATATTTTGAAACTAGTCATAGAAAACAAAAAGAGACATGCATAGAAAAGGCCAAATTTGTCCCCAGGTTCACCTTATGATGTGTAAACCCCCAAAACACACCTCCATTGAAAAAGGTACCCACCTTGGGGGTTGGCTTAGGACCCCAGGAACTCCAAATTAGGATAAGCCCTCCCTTGTAACACCCCTAGGTGGAGAATATTATAATTAGAAGGACAGGCCCTCCCCTGTACCTCCCCAAGGTGATTATTATAATGAGACTGATAATCAATTTATCCATACTATAAATATAACTATCTTTTCTTTCACTGTTCGAGAGATACCTTTCCACTTTTCTGGTTCTCTCCCTGTGATCACGCACAGCATTGCAATAAAACTTGGGAAACTGAGTTACTGAGTCTTGTAATTCTTTTGGGACAAGTCACAATCAATCAGACCCCAAATTCCATCCCACATCAATAGCACCTTCCAGAGTTGTTGTGAGAGGAAAATGAGATAATGTAGTTAAAAACACTTTGTTTAATTTGTCGTTGTTGTTGAGTCATTTTTTAGTTGTGTCTGTCTTTTCTTGACACTCTTTTGGGTTTTCTTTGCAGAGATACCAGAGTAGTTTGCCATTTCCTTCTCCATCTCATTTTACAGATGAAGCAACTGAGGCAAACAGGGTTAAGTGACTTGTCCAGGGTCACACAGGTAAGGAGGTATCTGAGGCCAGATTTGAACACAGGAAGATGAGTCTTCCTGATTCCACTCCACCACCCCCTCATCTACTGTGCCAACTAGCTGCCCTACATTCTACTTAAAGCAAGATATAAATGCTATTCTCCGAAGCTGACTGAACAAATTTGCATATTGATTGACTGGGGAAGACTTTAAAGGGCTTCAGGCTAATTCACATTCTCCTTTTCTCTCTCTCTCTCTCTCTCTCTCTCTCTCTCTCTCTCTCTCTCTCTCTCTCTTTCTCTCTCTCTGCCCCAAAAAAGGTTACTATCACAAAGCAGCTGCTCCCTTCCCACCAATTCTGATCAAGAAAAATCCACAGGCTGCATATCTGAAAACACAATAAAAAAGAAAATCATACACTAGTCAAAATCATACACTGGTAAAACAGATATAGTTGGGGCAGTGATAATTAATTGACAAATGTAATCTGTCCTGAAGAAATAGTAACACCAACAGTATTTTTTATTTTGTTAAACTTTGAACTTAATATGAATACATAGATATACAAAGAGGAACAACCAATTAATAGGATGGTAACTGAAACTGAATTTCTATTATGTCCAGTTTTTCGGGGTTTTTTTAGTGAGGCAATTGGGGTTAAGTGACTTGCCCAGGGTCACACAGCTAGTAAGTGTTAAGTATCTGAGGCCGGATTTGAACTCAGGTACTCCTGACTCCAGGGCCAGTGCTCTATCCACTGCGCCACCTAGTTGCCCCTTATGTCCAGTTTTTTTAAAAGGTGCATGCTAAATTTAACATGATGATAACAAAACTTCCTTGCTTATATTTGTCCCCTTCTGAATTTCTGTTCTCTCCTATTACTATTTTTTCATTTTCATTTTAATTTATTTTTAATTTGTGGATAAAACAAGCATTTCCATAATATAACATGATAAAAACAATGATTGCACACGAAACTGCAACTCTATTATGTTTTTATATTATATTTGTTGTTTGTTACATTAATAGCAACTTGCTATTCCTTCAAAATGTAGTAAATATATAAAATGTATTAATACAAGTTAATAATATATACATAAATTTATACCTAAAATATATAAATATACTAAATATATCTTCTGGTTTTTTTTTTAATGTTCTGTTGACATTGGTTTTTTCTTCTTTGTTTTGCATCACTAGCATCACCCACCCTCTGCCCCTGCCAAATGTAATTTCCTCCCTCCCTGCTTTAAGAAACCTTTCCTTGTAACAAAAAAATATAGTCAAGCAAAACCAAAAATTCACATATTGGTTGTATCAAAAAACATGTCTCAAAAACAAAACCAAAAAAACTCAGGTCTCATTCTACGTCTCTGATACAGGACTCTCAGCTAAATTCGGAATCAAGCTTCCTCACTCTTCTAAAGCCTTAATTTGCCATTATAGTGATAAGAATTCTTAAGTCTTTCAAACCTTATTGAAATGATCGTATAATTTGTTTTTGTAGTTCTGATTACTTTTTTTTTTCTGCATCAGTCCATAGAAGTCTTCCCAGGCTTTTCTGAATTAATCATTTTCAGCATTTCCTATAGCACAGTAGTATTCCATAACCTCCTCTATCATAATTTGTTTATCCATTACCCAACTGATGGGTACCGGCTTTGTTTCCCAATCTTTGGATAGCACTAAATCTTCACCCATCATTTACAAAGCCTTTCATATGATAGAGGAACTGTAATGTTGAAAGGCTAGGAATCCACAGTAGGCATATGATTGTTGTGAGCAGTTTAAAAGAGCAAAGAACTGTGATGTCAATATAGAGCTGGTGGAGAAGAGGCACCACCCATCCTTGGTCTTGGGGCCTCCAAAGGTCGTGCTGTATTTACAAATAAATCACTTCAGTGTTTAGTGCCTCTAGTCACTTTCTAAGACTATAAATTCCACAACTGTCAATCTGTATCTGTTGAGGTAGTTTCCATTCCATGAATTCCTCAAAGTGATCAAATCAGAATCCAGATTTCCCCTTCCCCTCCCCCCAAAAATGCAGGGCAGTTTAAGTCCGGGGAGGTTGGTTAAAGGCCATATATACATAATAAAGGCAGGAGCTACAGGAAAGGAGGGCAGTTCCTGGAAAGGAGTCTGCCTATCCTCTTATTTCTGGTCTCCCCTTCTACGTGATGTTTGCTTGAAAAAAACCCAAAGAATAGTAGGATGCTCATAAAAATTACAAGGGAAGAAAAATCATCTGAACTGAAACCTAGACTGGTTTGGGTAGTTTGTTGAAAGTCAATCCCCCCAAATTATTTTAAATGGGTAATGGTTGATGATTCAAAACTGACTGGATTTATCAGGGACTTTCTGATCCTAATTCAGTTAACAGTTAACAACTTGGGGAAATAGAGTGTCCCTCATAAAGAGGAAATAGGGGGGCAGCTAGGTGGCGCAGTGGATAGAGCACCGGCCCTGGAGTCAGGAATACCTGAGTTCAAATCCGGCCTCAGACACTTAACACTTACTAGCTGTGTGACCCTGGGCAAGTCACTTAACCCCAATTGCCTCACTAAAAAAAAAAAAAAAAAAAAAAAAAAGAGGAAATAGGGTTCAAAAACAGATTAAATGCCTGTGAGATCTGCTTAGCAAGTTGGCTACTACTCTATGCTCCAGAAGAGCTTGACCTCTCCTTTTTTAAAATCATAAACGTATTTTATTATTTTTCCAGTTACATGTAAAAATAGTTTTCAACATTTGTTTTTATAAGATTTTGAGGGCAACTAGGTGGCACAGCGGATAAAGCACCGGCCCTGGATTTAGGAAGACCTGAGTTCAAATCCAGCCTCAGACACTTGACACTTACTAGCTGTGTGACCCTGGGCAAGTCACTTAACCCTCACTGCCCTGCCAAAAAAAAAAAAAAAGATTTTGAGTTACAAATTTTTCTCTCTCTCTCCCTCCCTCCTTCCCTTCCCTATCCCCTCCCCAAGACAGAAAGCAATCTGATATAAGCTATCTATGTACAATCATATTAAATATATTTCTTCATTAGTCCCATTGAGAAAGAAGAATCAGAACAAAAAGGGAAAAACCTCAAAAAAAACAAAAAAACAAGAGTAGAAACGGTATGGTTCAATCTGCATCCAAATTCCACAGTTCTTTTTTCTGAATGTGGAGAGCATTTTTCATCATGAGTCCTTTGAAATTGTCTTAGATCACTGTATTGCTGAGAAGAACTAAGTGTCACAGTTTATCATTAAACAATGTTGCTATTACTCTGTACAGTGCTCTCCTGATTCTGCTCATTTCATTCAGCATTGGCTCATGGAAGTCTTTCCAGATTTTTCTGAAATCTGCCTGCTCATCATTTCTTACAGCACAATAGTATTCCATTACATTCATATACTACAACTTGTTCAGCCATTCCCAAATTGATAGGCATCCTTTTGATTTCCAATTCCTTGCCACCACAAAGAGAACTACTATAATTGACCCCTCTGTCTGCAGAGAAAAGCCACCAATAGCTAAGATGAGAGAACCGACAAGTATCCCTCTCCCTATAGTGAAAGAATAGGTGAGGGTTTGTTTTTTTCCTCATCTGAAACTAGGCCCATGATAGGCTTGACTTCCTATAAGAAAAAAAGCTTAAACCTCTGGGCTATAAAGAGAAGTAGAGTCAATTCTTCTTCTCATGGGAAAGAGGTGATATCTTAGTTAATTCCTCTGCCTGAAACTGGAAGCTCAATAATCACATGCCCAGGGGAGCAACCAAGAGACCAGTGAAGTAAGGCCTAGCACTGACAATGACACAAGAAGAATACCAACTAACAGAGACCGTGTGCCATGCAAAACCATTTGGAGTAATGCAGTGACAACATCGTGAAGACATCAGCAGCCTTACAGCATCAAAGGTGTGAGTTGTGCTCTGGCCACATGGATTTCTTACATAGATTTCCTTCTATGTATGTTTCCTGGGTGTGCTCATTACTGCCACTGATTGGTATGTGGATTTGTAGAAGAGTGTGCCCCAGGTTTATTGAAGAAATGTCCTATTAGTAATGTTCTTACTATGTTGTGTCTTTGCTTTGAACTAATGTTGTCTTCTGGAAGACTAGTAAAAGTAAACTCATTGGTAGGGGCTCATGGATTCAAATTTAAACCTATCCAAAGGTAGTCTTTTCTGGAGAACTCAAATACAAGAGGGGTACCCCAATTGCTACCTAAGATTTAATGTATTAGTTGGATTGCCTAAATACTGTATGGGTACCCTGCATGAAACCACAAAATGTTCAAAAATAAACAAAAACCTATAGCAAATTGTCCCCCTTATGAAGTAGATCCTCTACAGATGGTTAATGGGGAAAGGGGTAGGCATGGACAACAATGACACAGAATGAGAAGGTGCAGATGATTGGAATAAACACTCATATCAATAATATCACAGATGTAGCAAAATAACAAAAGCACCAATTATGCACATAACTGTGTGCTACTAGAAGAATTCTCAAAGATAGAGCATAGTGAAATATTACTAACCAGATTATCATTTACTGTAGTTTGGGATTTGATTGGCTTCTAATGACTTCACCTTTCAACAGTATATAGGATACATTTCAGATCAATTGCCAATTGAGACAGAATGCAACACAATTTTACCCACCGGTGCATTGATGCTTCAAGGATATCATTTTACTTCTTTTTTTCTGAAAAGCTAGAAACACTTTGCTGTTCAGTCATGTCTGACTCCTCATGACCCCTTGGACCATACTATCCATGGGGTTTTCTTGGCAAAGATACTGGAGTGGTATGCCATTTCCTTCTTCAGTGGATTAAGGCAAATAGAGGTTAAGTGACTTGCCCAGAGTCACATAGCTAATAATTGTCTGAGCTCAAATTTGAACTCAAGAAGATGAGTCTTCCTGACTCCAGGCCTACCACTCTATCCATCATGCCACCTACCTGCCCATATCTATGAAGTTCTTAGTTATTTATATGTTATCTGCCCCAATTATATGCATTATATATGAATTCCTCAAGGACGGGAACAATTTTGGGGGTTGTTTTGTATCCTGAGTATTTAGTATAATATCTGGCATATAGTAAGTGCTTAATAAATGTTCATTGAAGAAGTATAGCACTTTAAGGCTTACAGAATACTTTCCTTACAACTAAGGCAAGCACCCCCATTTTACAGATGCACAGAACTGAGTCCCTAGAGCTAAGGTTCATAACTGGGATTCACAGATCATTAGATTTTAGGGTGTCTGTAAACTCGGGTTGAAAAAATATTAAATCTTTATTTTTGCTTTGCAATCCTATGTATTTTGTCTTATGCATTTGAAAATCTTCTGAGGCTTCACCAAACTGCCAAAGGAGTCGACACACAGAAAAGGTCAACAATACATTCTCTAATAACCTTGTCATGAGGGAAATAGGTGGTGGGGGTCTCTAGGTATTCCTCTGTAAATAATTACACTCTCTACACTCTCATACACAGTCCAATTAGAATTAAGATGATCTTTTGTTGGGTGCTAGAGAAAGTGACTGAGAAGGAAGTAGAAGACTTAGCCTCAAGGGGAAGGAAAGAACATGCAACTGAATTAAGAAATTAAGAACACCGGATTGGATTGGTAATTAATTGGTTTTGTTAAAATGGGAAATCTGAGTTTACCTATGTTTGTTATTTAATCTGGAATTAGAATATGTGTGGAACTGCATGCAAACTAGTTAAGTCACCTTAAAGATGTTCCCATGGTTTTAAGGAATTCTGAGGGCAACAACCTATGTTTATGCTTACACTGTCAATAACTGAAACTCTGGTCTGTTCTCAGTATGCAATTTGTGATTATTTACACTTATCCCAACTCTTTTGTCCATTGTTTGTTGAGCATCTTAAAGCAAAATCCATTTGTGTAATACGAATTTAAGGATGAAAAGCATCCACTTAAAAACATGATTTGGGAGCAGCTAGGTGGCACAGTGGATAGAGCACCAGCCCTGGAGTCAGGAGGACTGGAGTTCAAATCTGGCTTGAGACACTTAACACTTACTAGCTGTGTGACCCTGGGCAAGTCACTTAACCCTCATTGCCCCACCAAAAAAAAAAGCAACAATAACAACATGATTTGCCCAGTTCCACATTGCTAGCAAGAGCCTGTTCGGAGAGACCCCAGCTCCTCTGGTATCTGACTTATTCCTATGCACCAAGCTGCTTCCATGGAGTGCCTTTATGTAGATCACTGGCTTGAGTGGCAGGAGATCTGGGTTCTAGCTCTTCTACTTACTAGCTGTGTAATCTGGATAGTTTAATTCAATACAACCAATACTGATTTAGTGTGTAATATGGGGGGGGGCATAGAGGATTCAAAGACAAAATGAGGGGCACTTGACACTTACTAGCTGTGTGACCCTGGGCAAGTCACTTAACCCTCATTACCCCACAAAAAAAACCCCAAAACCAAAAAAAAAACAAAAACCCAAAGACAAAATGAAAAAACAGCCCCTGCCTTGAAAGATCTTACATTCTACTTTGGGATAAAAGATGTATATAAAGTAGGAGGACCAGTGATTTTCTGGTTTCCTATTCTTTGAAGGCCTGGTCTGTTACATTTTACTCCTCTTCCAGGATTCTCCATTACACTGGGAGTCAAGGTGTGGAGAGAGTTGGCAAAAGGATCTCTGAATTCTGTCATTGCCTCATACTCTCATCAATTATATTCCCCCAATAGCACCCCCACACACATACACACACACACTTCCATTTAACCTCTTGCTAGCAGACTAGCTTTTTACAAAAGAATATTTCCTTTAAAGGTATAGCCAGAACAAGTATAGAAACATTTTCCCCAACACCTAAAAATATAACTTCCCTTACAATCCTCATTCTTTGGAAGGAGAGGAACGTTAGCTTCAAAGCTTAACTCAGTTCCTCTATAGCATTAGTCCCACCAAATCCCAAGGCCAAAGGCTCTCTGGCTTTTTAGCCCAGCACCCTAGTTTTTCAGGGCTTCCTTGTTGGGCTGCCTGCAATATTTGGCCTGGAATCCTGAGATCCAAGGTCCCTTTGGCTTGAGTTCCATGGCCCAAATCGCCACTCTCTTCACCTAGAACTTACAAGGACAAAATGAAACAAGATTAAAACCTCAATCCCACTCCTCAAGACCACAAGGCCTAAAGGGAGAGGAAGGTGGCTCTTCTCCTACCCGTATCCCAGCTTTGTATATGGTGCACTTGCTGTAGGTCAATAAGGCCTTCACCCAAGATGTCATATTGAAACTCCCCCAGTCTAGTAATTTTAAAGACTGCCAGTTTCAGCTAGACAGACAACAGAAAGAGGCTGCTCCTATCCACGTGCTAGGCCAATGCAGGATGTCTTCTCCTAGAAGAGGACCCTGGCATCTCCCACCTGAGTTCTTCCATCTTAGGCAATCTGAACATGCACCAAAACCCCATTATATATAGGATTGGGATATGGACTGAACCTATGATTTTACTGGTATAGGAAACTCTCATGTAAAATGCCCCCTCTACCAATCAGCGCCCTGGAGAGGACACTCCAGCTACTCCTTATGGGGTAGATACAACACGGGACGCGGCAGTTACCAGTTATAAGTCACCCAGGAGCTGCAGCTCCCACATCAGACTTCACAGCCACACTGCGGCCTGTGGCTCTTCAAGGCACTGATCCATGGTCGTCCGCAACTGGTGGAGGCCTACTATACTACTACCAATTTATAGTTTTATAGAACTGCCTAGAGTATTTAGAGGTTAAGTGATCTGCCCAGGGTCACATAGCCAATAATTGTCAGGGGTAGGATTCGAACCCAAATCTTCCTGGTTCCAAGTCTAGGTCTCTATCCACTATAGCATGATGCAAAGTCAATACAAGATAAAATTAGGAGGGAGCACTTTAAAAAATCACTTATAGGGGGCAGCTAGATGGCGCATAGGGGGCAGCTAGATGACGCAGTGGTAAAGCACCAGCCCTGGATTCAGGAGTACCTAAGTTCAAATCTGGCCTCAGACACTTGACACTTACTAGCTGTGTGACCCTGGGCAAGTCACTTAACCCTCACTGACCTACAAAAAAAAAAATTAAAAAAAATCACTTATGTGGTAGGCCTCAGTTTCCTTATTTGTAAAACAGAGAGGTTGGGGTTAGAAAAAGTGTCTTCTGAGATCCCTTGCAGTGTTGAAAAATATATGAAAAAAATATATGGTCAAAGAACTAAGATCTGCTTTGTTTTGAATGATAAATGGGGACTTCAGCAATGCTATATGGTCTCAAAAGGGTCAAGTCAGTCAGCCATACCATGCAGGGGAACAAAGGGTCACACTTGGCATTGAGAGCAAATGTCAGCTTCTGCCTAAGAAAGCTGATTCTAGTAGGGACCTACTCAGTTGCCTCCCTGGGAAGTGCTCTTAATGGTTTGGGGGGTGGGGGCAGCCTTAAAGTGCTGCTTCCCCTGACTACACGAGTGAGTGCTCAATTGAAATTCCAGCCATTAGCAGCTTTCTTTAAGCATTCCATCACCTAGGCATTTGAAAAGATTATTATAATAGGTGAAATTTCCTTTAGCAATTCCTCACAAAGCAGTTTAAAGATTCCTTTTTTGTCCCTTGTACCAGATAATCAAGCCTGAGCTTGAAAAAACATTTTTTTTTTCACTTCTTGGGCAAACCAGGGATAAAATATGGCCATCAGAATTTCCCTGAGGCTCCCTTAAGGTCCCTAAAAATTAGCAGCAGAAAACTGAATAGGCTGTTGTCCTAAGCTTCCCCTGTAGGACCCAGGCAATTGTAGTAGTTACCTTGCTATTAAGGATAATATGATTATTACATATGATAATATTTTATCTTTGTTTAACATATTAGAATTTCCAAAACTACTAGTTAGAAAATGCTTTTTCATCTAAGCTTTATTTGTTGGGGTCTCACAGCAATCCCCTGAAGTGGCCCATCTAACTATCACCATTTCATCTATTTATTTATTTGTTCATTCATTCATTTATTTTGGAATTATGAAAGTATTTTATTATTTTCCAGTTACATGTAAAGAAAGCTTTCAACATCTGTTTTTATAAGGTTTGGAGTTACAAATTTTTCTCCCTCCCTTCCTTCCCCCTTCCCCAAGACAGAAAGCAATCTGATATAGGTTATATATGTACAATTACATTAAACATATTTCTGCATTAGTCATGCTATGAAAGAAGAATCAGAACAAAAGGGAAAAACCTCAAAAAAGAAAACAACCTCCCTCCCTCAGAGAAAAAGTAGAAATAGTGTGGTTGGATCTGCATTCAGATTCCACAGTTCTTTTTTTTTCTGGATGTGGAGAACATTTTCCATCCTGAGTCCTTTGGAATTGTCTTTTACTATCACCATTTTACAAACAGTAGAACTAAAATGACTTGGGGCAGGTCACCTAACTAGTCAGTTAGCTAGCCAAGTAAGCCATAAGAAGCAGCTATATGTATCAGGCACTGAGAATGTAATCCACAAACAGAACTGTGCACTAGGGACTGGAGATTAAAAAAAAGAAGGAAAAAATGAAACAATCCTAGTCGTCAGGACTGTTCTATCAAATATAGTGGAGAATATTTAGTCGAGGATCAGACGCTGAAACGACATTGTGGTTCGAGTATACTACACTCCACTTGGCCAAAAGGAATACATTTAATGTCAGCTTCAGAGTCCCCAGTGGAGAGTCCTAGAGTACTGTGCTTGTTCCTATGGTGTTTAACATTTAAGATCAAAGACTTAGGTAAAGGCACCTATGGTATCCTTTTAAATTTTCAGGCAACATGAAGTTGGGAGATAGCTAACACTCTGGATAGCCGTCAAAATCCAAAACAATCTTAAAAGTTTGAGATGCTGGGTTCAGTCCATTAAGATGATATATAAAATTCTTATACCCATATTCAAAAAATCAACTTCATAGGAATAACATGAAAGAGACCTGACTAGGTAGCAATTTTTCTTGAGGAAAAAAAAAAAAAACATAAACCTGAGAGTTTTAGTGATATAGTCAAACTATCACCAATTATTGAGGTAAGGCCTAAGTTAAAATGCCGGTTCTCCCAATTTGTGGTTCGTACCCTTGGGCAAAAACATTTTTCTGCCTCAGTTTCCTCACTGGTGAAAAAAACTGAGGTTGGACTTAGATGACCTTTCATATTTCTTTCAGATTTAAAGTATACTTCTCTGAGCAGTATGATATGGCAAACAAAAATGGTCATTATAATAATAGCTAGAAATTATACAGGGTTTTAAGGCTTTCAAAGTTTTTCACAAATATTATCTCAATGTATCTTCACAACAACCCTTAGAGATAAAGGCTGTTGCTATCCTCATTTTTCAGATGAGGAAATTGAGGGAGACAGAGGTTAAGTGACTTACCCAGAGTCATACAATTTAACAAGTGTCTGAGGCTAATTAGAACTCAGAATCCTGACTCAGGGTTCATCTACTATACCACCTTTTGTTGTCAGTGTTGTTGTTTGGTTGTGCTTGACTGTCCATGACCCCATTTGGGGTTTTCTTGGCAAAGATACTTAAGTGGTTTGCCATTTCCTTCTCTAGCTTATTTTACAGATGAGGAAACTGAGGGATACAGAAGTTAAGTGACTTGCCCAGGGTCACGCAGCTAGGAAGTGTCTAACTCATTTCATCCTTAATTATGTAACATCCAAAATTTAAGGGCATATCTAGTAAAATTTGTTATATAATAGAGTCATGACAAACTCTTTGAGAACCACTACTGTGGCCTGTTAAGATTTTTTTGGCTCTATTATCCATAGTATTAACTTTCCTTCTAGGATTTGTGTCATCTCTAGATTTGATGAACATACCTTTATCCAAGTCATTGATAAAAATGTTCAAGAGTACACTACAAGTAAAGCTCCCTAGAGTATCCAAAACTTCTAAAATTGTAGGTTGTATAACTGAATGTGGGTGTCACAAAAAAAAAAATTGGCAACAGTAAAAGGTTATGTATACCTATTTTATATATCTATATAGTCAGTGTCCTGTAAAAATTTCTCTGGTGAAAAGGGGTCACAAGTGGAAAAAGTTTGAGAAACCCTAGAGTATTCCACTGGAGATTCCCTTTCAAGCAGACATTAAATCACCAGCAGCTACACTTGGAGTATGGTGATTCAACTGCTTTGGAATTCATTAAATTCTATTATCAACTACATTTTTCTGTCTCTTCCACAAGAATAACATGAAACACCCTTTTTAAAAATTTGCTAAGGGGCAGCTAGATGGCGCAGTGGATAGAGCACCGGCCCTGGAGTTAGGAGTACCTGAGTTCAAATCCGGCCTCAGACACTTAACACTTACTAGCTGTGTGACCCTGGGCAAGTCACTTAACCCCAATTGCCTCACTTAAAAAAAAAAATTTGCTAAAACCTAGATAAACTATCTATAACATTCCTCTCACTTGCCATCTTAGGCCAATATTCGTCCTATGATCTATATATGTTTCATATCTGTCACTGTCAAATATCAAACTTTGGAGTCTTCTTAAAGGCAAGGTCCAGGTCTATGTACAGTATCTAATAAGACACTCTTTGGAGCTAGGTGCTACAAAATGGATATTTTCACTGGATGCCTCACAGTGGCAATGCTTGATATTGGCTCAGGGCTCTCTATGGCCAGGTGATCAGAATCTCCATAAAGATGTGACCAACCAGAGCAAAAGAACATGACTATCTTGTAACATGTTATTTTAATCTAGACTTTAGTCTTCTATGAAGAACTTATAAGATGGATAGAAATCCTTCATCATACTATTCTAATCAAGGGAGTGGGCAAGCTTTAAAAAATTTAATTTCAATACTCAAGACCCTACTTTGACATGTTCCAACCACTGCATAAGCTACCCAAGAGGGAGAATAGCTTTGAGATTAAAAGGAGCTACTTTTAATTGGACTAATGACAAGTAGGTGCATCCTGGGAGGCTAATAAAGTGCCACAAGAATCAATGGAGTGCAGGAAACTAGGCTTTGAATAGCTTAAAAGAGATAAGCAGGAAAAGTTCATTTCCCTCCCTCCCCCCCGCCCCCCAGCAAGAAAGTAATTTATAGTCTAACAGACCCGAATGCTTATCCAAATAAGATCCCACCGTGCCCTCCTATTACAGGGCTAACTATGCATCATAGTAGGCTGATAGGTTGTTTTACAAGTTCATTAATCACACTGTTGGCAAGAAACAAATTAGAAGCTCTGTTCCATGGACCAGTTCCCCATTTCACTGACTTACATGTAAAGTATTTCTTAGTGGCAACAGTGATTTCAAAAGTGGGTGTTTTCCTGGATGGTGAGGTGCTTAATAATATTCTACCTTAGAGTGAAACCACGGCCCGCCCTTCCCCAGGCTATCAGCCTTCAATTAACTTGAGTCAATCCAAACCAAGCAGTATCATGTAACTCTTCAAATTGACTACGGAAACAGTTTCCAAATGATGTAACACCGCCATAAATCTCACGGCAGGTGCCTTGGAACTGTTTTCATTACAGATTAGTAGAGCTCCAGTTTTCCAGCCCCTTCAGCACACACCATTCCAAAATCCCTCTGTCTCCTGACCAGGACGAGCTCATCAGGACTTCTCCTTATGCCAACACCACCTGAGCTTCCCATGTTGTTGTGCCCGCTCTCCCTTGAGGGCTGGGCGAGCTCCCAGTGATAATCAAGCCTGGAGGGGTTCACAGAGCAGTGGGGTTCTGGGAAGCCTTAAGGGATTCTACAGTGATAGATGCAAAGGAGTTTAGGAGGCATCTAATCCAACTCCCGCATTGAACAGATGAGGAAGTTGAGGCTCAGCTAGATTCGATGATGAACTCAAAGTCACATTGGTGGTACATGGCAGAGACAGCCTTCAAACCCAGGCACTCTGACTGGAAAGCCAGCATTCTTTCCCATTGCATCACCTAGTTTCTTGGTGGTGGAGGCAACTAGCTTGATGGGCAGCTAGGTGGCACTGTGGATAGAGCATTGGGACTGGAGTCAAGAAGACCTTAGTTCAAATCTTGCCTCAGACATTTACTAACTGTGTGATCCAGGACAAGTCACTTAACCCTGTTTGCCTCAGTTTCCTCATCTGTAAAATGAGCTGGAGAAGGAAATGGCAAACCACTCCAGTGTCTTTGCCAAGAAAACCCCAATTGGGGGTCACAAAGAGTAGGATATGACTGAGACAAATGAAGCACAACAAGGGATAAGACTGTGAACTAATTTCTTCTACCTCCTAAGTCTTTGGCCTATAGGTTATACCCCTTCCTTCTTCCATTTCCTCCTCTAATCTTTCTTCTTTCCAGATTTTGTTCACTGCGATGCTAAGGATCAGAGCTACCAAAATAAATCCATTTCCTTTTTTAAAAGCATCAGATGAAACAAGTTTCAATGCATAGATTACTAGTGGTCTCCAATGTTTAGAGCCAGAAAGAACCAAAAAATTCATCTTGTTCAATGTTCTCGTTTTACAAATCAGGAATCTGGAACTCAGGGACTTGTCTAAGTCACACATTTAATCATGTGCAAAGATAAGATTTTTAACTCAGGTCCTCTAAATCCAAAGCCAGACTTCTTTTCATTTCACCACAATTTTAATAAACTTTAGAAGTCAAAATAACTTTAGGATTTGGTATATGAGGCAGCTAGGTAGCATAGAGTATAGAGTTTCAGACTTGGAGTCAGAAAGACCAGAGTTCAAATCCTGCCTTAGATGCTTACTGGCTCTGTGGGCAAGCCACTTCACCTCTCTCGGCTCAGTTTCCTCATTTGTAAAGTAAGGATAACAATAGCACCCACTTCACAGAATTGTTGTGAGGATCAAAATGAAATAATACTTATAAAGTACTATGCAAACCTTAAAGCACTATGTTAAGGATAGCTATATCATCATCATTAATTTTAAGGGAAAGTATTCGCACAGCCATGTTCAATGGCCTGCCTTTACTGTTTCTGATATCTACTATTCTCTCAAGTCCCCAGGTAATATATCCTCTCTGGACTTCTCATCAAAATTCACAAATGAGAAACAGGAACGGATAACCAAGAGCAAGTTCAAAATAAGCAATACAAAGAGGCTTCCTCAACCAAGGTGATGCTCTCTTATTTTAGTTAAAGAATATGTTTTAAATACTGGAACCAATTCCACACCATGATGTAGGCCTATAAGCTCAGCTTCCTAGCTACAGTAATTTACAATAAAATGGCTTGAGAAAAACTCCCAAGGTACCACACCCATGGCAAAGCTCTTGTGAGTGACTTGTTCTTCAAGAAAGGTAATATGACTGTTTTACCTGCTAAGTGCCTTGCCCAGGATCATTCAACTAGTAAGAATTTGAGGCAGGATTAGAAATAAGGTTTTCCTGAGTCCAAGTCCAGCATTCTGTCCACTAAATTGGATTCATCTCTTTTGCAACTCAAATAATACAGATGCTTAATGCTACATATGCTGGTCTAATTTTTCCCTTAAAAGCAGAAAAGTTGTCTCAGAGACTTGACTGCTTGAGGAGACTAAGGCTTGAGCCCATGAGAAACCAATGGCCCTTAGACTTAATGTTTGCTGTGAGAATAAACACAACTGTCTGATTAACATACTTTCTGACCCGATATATTTTTACATAGAAAAGGGGGCTATATCTATCTGAAGCAGTATGTAGCTTTGTTGAACATATTTTCCATGTTATTATAGCATCATTCTCTTGAATATTTCCCCAACTTTCATTCACACTGGAGATCCAGGTCCCCCCAGAAGGTGGATGAAGGGCAACCCTGAGGATGGGGTTTTTAGTAACGCAGCTCATAAGCCTCAAATACTATCCCATTGGTGGTCAGTCAGACTTAATTAGGGTTTTTTTGGTGTTTTTTGTTTTTTTGTGAGGCGATTGGGGTTAAGTGACTTGCCCAGGGTCACACAGCTAGTAAGTGTTAAGTGTCTGAGGTCGGATTTGAACTCAGGTCCTCCTGACTTCAGGGCCGGTGCTCTATCCACTGCGCCACCTAGCTGCCCCTTAATTAGCTTTTAGAAAGTTATTTACCAAATGGATGTAGGAAGAATAGTTGGTACCAAAAAATCTTCCCTAAACCTGGGGCCAGAGTTCAAATCTGACCTCAGACTAGCTGTGTGACCCTGTGCAAGTCACTTAACCCTTTTTTACCTCAGTTTTCTCATCTGTAAAATGAACTAGAGAAAGAAATAGCAAACCACTCTAGTATCTTTGCTGAGAAGACTTCAAAAGGGGTCCCCAAGAATCATACAGGACTAAAATGACTGAACCACAAAGCTGAGGTGCCCTCTTGCACAAATACACACTACCAAGAGAAGGTTGTGCTTATGGCACTAGTGAGGCATCTGTATAGGTATCACATTAGGTCAAATGGTAAATTCACTACTCCTGGTTACTAGAAAACATTCTTGAGTTATTAAGCAGCATTCTTCTTTGGCAGAAGGTATCATATTCCTTGGAGCTACTTCCTCCTTGGACACCCTGTCTACTACTGATCCCTTCTCTCTGGTGAAATGGTGAATGGATGGATGGGTTGGAGGAATGTAACATTCTATCTGGGCTCATTCTCCTCCCCCTTCCTGCCTTCTGGTACAAGGATAAGGCCTGCCCCATCAAGTTGTACCTGAGCCTTTAGTCCTCCACCATTTGGCTGGCCTCTTGCTGAACTGAGCTCATTACTGGAAAAACTGCTCTTTCCATACAAGTATGATTTCATTTTCTTAACCAGTAACAATATATGGTATTATCTGCCTTTCATCCAATTGCCAAAAGTACTATTTTCCTTTAAAAATAATTAGGGGCTTGTCCAAATATTGTGGTACCATTATAGGGAAATTTCTTAATGTAACACTTTCTCTGTTGATTTGTTGATTAATTGGGGTGAACCATCAGACTGTACTGAATCAGATCTCACCTGAAAAACAAGGTTATATGCACTAACTTCAAGGTGCTCCAATATTTGTTTTTCTTTATTCCCTCCATATTCCTTGAAGATAGTTTAATTCTGAAGAATCTCTTTTGTTCCTATTAGAAGATAAGTACTTGATCAAAATTTAACCCCAGTTGTATTTACATCTCAATTGTATTTATCTCTTTCCAAATTTCTCTTGTCTCCTCTATCTAAATTTCAATAATTCAACTCAGCTCTAGCCTTTTCATCAGAACACTTCCAAGTCATCTATTTCATGAAATATCCATTAAATAATAATAATAATTAGAATTAGAATTGGAATTTACATAGAGCTTTAAGTTTTGCAAGTAACTTTATGTATTCTCTCATTTCCTCCTGTAGGACTATACTTAATTTTTCAGGCTGTTATTCTTGGTTCTAAGTATTTTTCTTTTGCCTTTTGAAGTATTATATTTCAAATTTTCTTCCCCTTTATAATAGTGCTCCTACAGTTTAGTATAGTCTTGAATGTGATTTCTTTCTTCCTACTTGCTATCTATCTTTCTGTTTTCTAATTGGGAAAGACACTTCACCCAAGCCAAAGAAAGTGACTTTTCATTTGTGACCATTTCTTTGAGGATTTGCTTATAGATGTTTTGGAGTCATTTTCTTCTGAGTTTGTGCTTTGAGTATCCCTGATAATATAATTGCTCTTTATGATTGGATTCATTTTATGTTCATTCTTCCAACCCTCTTTTGGCCCTAGACTTTATGTTAGGGATAGACTCTGCAGATTTCTGGAGGAAATGTCTGGGTCGAGTTTGTGTCCTCTCTTGTTCCTACTACTGCTTTCTTAGGGTGTTCAGTGCTGTATTACTCCAGGATCTCAGGAACAGCTCACTATGGGAACCTGCAAGCTTTCAGTGTTCCTGGAATGGTCTGGTTCAGAGCATAGTCTGATCAATGTACTCTTGGTCAGAACCGTGAAAATTTTGGACCTGGGTTTGGGTCAACACATCTATGGTCTTACTCTTGATTAGAGTCCCAGTAGATGGCTTCTGGACTCAATAATCATCAGCTGAAAAGCTTTGCTTGTTCATAGTGCAGAACTATTCATAACCCGTCAATCTGGGATTCTTACCTGGGTTATTAACCTGGTGTTGGAGTAGGCTGCAGGTTGGGACTGAGACCCTTCATCATTCCAAGTTCAGAGCTGGACAGCTACTGCTTGTTTTTGAACTCTTTTTTTGTTTGTTTGTTTGTTTGGTTGGTTGGTTTTTGGTTTTGTTTTGTTTTGTTTTTGTTGTTGGGCAATGAGGGTTAAGTGACTTGCCTAGGGTCACACAGCTAGTAAGTATCAAGTGTCTGAGGTTGGATTTGAACTCAGGTCCTGCTGAATCCAGGGCCAGTGCTTTATCCACTGTGCCACCTAGCTGCCCCTGAACTCTTTCTTCAGTATATAGCTTAGGGTCCAAACACACTCCTCAATCTGGAATGCCACCCTTAGGTGCAGGTCCCCTCCATAGTCCACTCAAGATTTATGATCTGGAACTGGGTAGTGAGCAACTGAACTACTAGTTGTCACCTGTTTCTGCATCATGCACAACATCAGGCCCTTTTCTATTGGATCCGGGACCGTCTTCCTATGGTATGGAGCTTCAGACCTCTTTTAGTCCCAATGCTAGAATGCTTTTGTGGTTGTTCCTGGCTAACCTCTGTCCCCAATATTCAAAGACTTCTCTGTCTGTCATGCCATGTCCACCTGGGCTGGATACATGACTCGTGATTTTTTTTCTTGGATTTTCCTGTGTGAAGGAGCTATGGGAGAGAGCTTAACTGTATTTCTTCTTGGTATTCTGCCATCTTGGCTCCACTTCAAGTTACTCTATTTCAAAACAAAACAAAACAAAACAAAATTAGTTAGCTAGCATATCCCAGGAGAGAGAATGCTAGACCTGGACTCAGGAAGGCCTAGATACAAATATTGCTTGTGACACTGACAAGATTTATGACTGTCACTTCACCTATTTGATCCTTGGGCAACTCCCTAAGACTCATCTATGTCATATGTGTTCATTATAATGGGAACTCCTTCCATCAACACAAATTACAACTTGTCTCTTCCCTCCTGATTCCTTTTTCCTGCTCAGTCCTGGGAACCACTTAGACTTTTTCAATCTTTGAGTCAAAAGACATACTTGAGTTTTGCCTATAGGTTTTGAAAAAGAAAAAAATGCCCAGTCTTTCAGAATATAGCTGGGATTGCATGAAATAAACAGTGAAAGTGAGGGAGATGGCACCTTCAGCCCTGCCAGTGATTTAACAAGTTGAGATGAAAAGAAATGGTAGCACAAGGATAATGGATAAAGAGTGAGATAGAGAGGAGAACTGAGCTATAGTAAAGAAGAAAGAATTTGGGATGGACTATGTCCCTGTAGACATAACACATAATTTAGTCTAAAGCTATGAGTTTGTAATCACTTCTTCAAGAACAGAGAGAAATTTCAAAAGTTCTCTTTCTTCAACTTCCCCTTTTAGTGTTCATCCAAACAGGTACTGTTGTACTATAACAGATACTGTCAATATTATCATTTCTTTTATCTAAATGCTTTCTGCATTTTAATTTTGCTCCATATAGAAAAAAACTTGGGGTCCTTCATAAAGCCTCACACTGTGTGAGAAAAGGGGAATGGAAGAAGCCAGAGGTTAGTTGGAAATATACAAAATTTAAATTTGAGCAGAGTCCAACTTCTGTCTAAATGTTGGGATTTTTTTTTAAATTGAGGACACTAACTTAGTATAATTATATTAACAACTTTTTGCCTTATATAAACTACAAAACAGCAGAGAAAGAGATTATGTAAAATTGAGGCCCCAAATACTAAAAGTGATCTAATTGTTGTAAAAGGGAGTGGCTAATTAAATCTTCAGAGAAGAGGGGAATGAAAAGGAAAGGTAAGTGAGGAGCTAAATATCATGCCCTAAATCACCCCCCCTCCCCTCCCCGCCCCGGGAGGAGACAGACAAGGCCTGGAAAGGATTCTGCTCTGTTACTTTCCAAAAAAAGAGAAGGAAGAATAAATGATTGAATACTGGCCAGGCAACTCTTCCCTTCACAGCAATACTACCAGCATTACTTATGCATGTGTGTGTATGTGTATGTGTATGTGTATTATTTATGTCCCAACAACAAATCTACTTGCAGTAAAGTTCAGACTAACCAAATTAAATGTCTAGCTGAACTCAAACAGCTCAAACCTTTTAGATGTCATGATTACCTGATTTATTCTGGAACTCATTCTATATTACATAAGCAAAGGAGGATAGGGACACAGAAAGAATATTATGTTTAATGGAAAAAATTAGCATGAAGTGAAGGGATGTAATTAACTGCTCTCACATTATTCCTGTTCAGTTAAGTGGAAAACATACATGCACAAGTGATATTTTTCAGAATATACATTATTTCTGAAATAAGGTGTCCTGTCATGAAATAATCCATGAAAATAATTCACTAGCTCTTTCTGCTTTGTTAAGAAGGTAACTCTACCGTCTAAGAAATCAAAGGACATTACAGAATTATAGATATATAAAGCTAGAAGAGACCTTAGAAATCATCTAGTTTACCTCCATCTTAAAGGTGAAGAAAATGAGGCCCCCAAAAGTGACTTGCCCAAGTTCAAATGGTCAATAAAAGATGATAGAAAGACCAAGGTTAGAGTCTGAGTTCTGTAGTTTACTAGCTATGTGACTGAGCAAATCACCCAACCTTTTTTAAAAACTCATTTATTCATCTGTAAAATCCCACTTATACTCCCTGACTCACAGAGCTGTTGTGAATAAAGCTCTTTGCAAAGTAATAATTACTGATATGACAACACAATACACTGCTCAGCACAGGGAGACTGGAATGTTCATCTTCATTGTTTTCATTAAAGGATCTCTCTGACTCCTGCATACATGGGGGAGATGGAATTCAGACCTAAGAGAATCCAACAGAGAGAGTGATTGAGAGAGAGAGAGAGAGTTGATAAATTATTTCCCCAAATCTCTGGCTTTTTATATCCTGAAATAAAAAATCACTTTAAGCTTAGCTTTGGTTTAGGTGAAATATCTCCCTAAAGCAGAAAACAGAAAGATAATCAAAATATAAGATTGATATGGCGAATAGCTATTCTTTTATTCAAAAGAAATGCCAACCACAAGAAACTCACAAATGATGTTGACAAAAGATAAAAATAAACAATGGCAGTAATACTATTACTCTTCTACTTTCCTGGGGGGTAGTCTCAAACATTAGAATGTGAAGCAATTTGTGGGAATGCTGAATAAGCATTTTATGCTTCACCTTGGCTCTGCACTGTCCAAGCAATTCCTTCCAGGTTGTAACAATTAGAATGATGCCAGCTGCTGGAGACTTACTGTAGGAAAGCTCCACCATGAGGAGAAGGCCTCTGAGGGCAAGGCCATGCGGCTTTTCTTTGGCGTCAGGAAGTGATGTTTGTGTGTGGGAGGAAGAGGGGGCAAAGCTGGCTCTCTCTTTTGGCTCAGGACTCTGGTGGAGAAGGGAGCAAGAAATGCGCTTTCCCTTTAATAGATAGATGAATCTAGGCCTTTCTCTTTTTCTTCACCAAATTCTTATTCTCCTTAATAAATGCTTAAAACTCTAACTCTTGCTAAAGCTTACAATTTATTGGCGACCACTCATTAGATATTTTAGACAGTATAGCTAGAATTTTAGGCCCCTTACAAGGTCCACATCTTCTGACAAGCCAGGCCAAAATTTGGGTTCATCTTCCTGCCAGTTGTCATCTCCAAGAGTTGCAGGACTCTCTTCCTGCTGTAAGACTGAAGAAAGAATAAATTCTCAAGCCTCTAAACCTACCAGTGTCCATCTCAGAACTGCTGTTTGACTAATGCATTGTTGATGGAGTTGTGAACTGATCCAACCATTCTGGAGAGCAATTTGGAACTATACCCAGGGGGGTATGGGGCTATGCATATCCTTTGACACAGTAATATCACTACTAGGTCTGTATCCCAAAGATGTAAAAAAGGGAAAAGGACCCAAATGTACAAAAATATGTATAGCAGCTCTCTTTATGGTAGCAAAGAATTGGAAATCAAGGGAATGACCATCAGTTGGGGAACGACTGAACAAGCTGTGAGATATGAATGTAATGGAATACTATGGTGCTATAAGAAATGACAAGCAGGCAGATTTCAAAAAAACCTGGAAAGACTTAAGTGGACTGATGCTGAGTGAAGTGAGCAGAACCAAGAGAACATTGTACACAGTAACAGCAACACTGTGTGATGATCAACTGTGATAGACTTAGCTCTTCTCAGCCATACAATGATCCAAGACAATTTCAAAGGACTCATGATGGAAAATGCTCTCCATATCCAGAAAAAAAAAAAAGAACTGTGGAATGTGGATGCGGGTTGAATCATACTGTTTTTACTTTTTTTTGTTTTTTGAGGTTTTTCCTTTTCTTCTGATTCTTCCTTCACAATGTGACTAATGCAGAAATATATTTAATATGATTGTACATATATAACCTATATCAGATTGCTTTCTGTCATGGGGAGGGGGTAGGGAAGAGAGGGAGGTAGGGAGAAAAATTTGGAACTCAAAATCTTATAAAAATAAGTGTTGAGGGGCAGCTAGGTGGTGCAGTGGATAGAGCACCGGCCCTGGATTCAAGAGGACCTGAGTTCAAATCCGACCTCAGACACCTGACATTTACTAGCTGTGTGACCCTGGGCGAGTCATTTAAATCCAATTGCCTCACCAAAAAAAAAAAATGTTGAAAACTATCTTTATATGCAACTGGAAAATAATAAAATACTTTTATGATTAAAAAAAATAATTGCTGTTTGGTTATCTTTACTCAAGAAAGAAACAAAACAGAAGAGACAATCAAAAACCTAAGCTCAGGCTTGTCTAGAGAGGATGTATGCATGATATTCCAGGTGTTTGTGATAACCATGCCATTGGCAAAGAGGAAAGGCAGGAGTCCTCTTCCCTACCTATCCAGGGCAAATTTAGGAGATTCTTGATTTACAGGGAAGATGGGGAGAGAAATAGAGAGATCATAGTCATTCCCTTTTTAAGGTCCACTGAGTCAGTAGCTCTTCCTAATTATTGTCCAGTCATAGCATTTCTCCACCATACAAGTATCAAGCCCTTTCAATGTTGAATTACACTGTCCCAAAAAGTTACCAGAAACATTTAGAGCTTGCTCCATGGGTTGATACCTTTGATCCCATACCCATACAGTGGTATATGCTAGGTACTTTAAGATTTGGAAAATTCTTTGCCTATAGTACTGCGTTTGAGTCTCACGACAATCCTGTGGCTAGTAAATAGTGATGATGATGATTATTTTTTTTTTGTGTGTGGGGCAATGGGGGTTAAGTGACTTGCCCAGGGTCACACAGCCAGTAAGTGTCAAGTGTCTGAGACCAGATTTGAACTCAGGAACTCCTGAATCCAGGGCCAGTGCTCTATCCACTGTGCCACCTAGCTGCCCCTAGATAGTGATTATTAATAGAGGAGGAAGCTAAGGGTGAGAGGGGCGATAGTTTTATTATTAATTAATAATTATTATGATAGTATAGATAGTATTGTTATTATTATTAGTTAACATTTACATGGCACTTTAAGGTTTGCAAAGTATTTTACATACGTTATCTCATTTGCTGTTCACAACACCCTGTGAGGTAGATGCTGACATTCTCCTCATTTTATAGATGAGGAAACTGAGACTGAGAGAAATCAAATGACTTGCCCAGGGTCACATGATTAATGTATGAGGTGGCATTCAAACTCAGATCTTCTATTTTTGTTTGTTTGTTTGGGGGGGCAATGAGGGTTAAATGACTTGCCCAGGGTCACACAGCTAGTAAGTGTCAAGTGTCTGAGGCTGGATTTGAACTCAGGTCCTCCTGAATCCAGGGCCAGTACTTTATCCACTTCACCACCTAGCTGCCCCCTCAGATCTTCTTGATTTCAAGGTCATGGATCTATATGATACTATCTAGCTGCTTCAAGATCACATGGTTGTAATTATCAGAGCTCAAACTTGAACTCAGGCTCAGATTTGCTGATAGACATTTTACAATGGGCTCATGGGGGCAGGGAGGCTGTACATAAGGCACACTTTTAGCCTTATTAACTTTTTCTCTATCACTTTCTTAAGCCTAGACAATCAACAAAAATAAATAAATATAGCTCTAATTTGTAGCATTTGCCTATTTCTGAGGTGAAAATGCTCACCTGGAAAATTAAACAATAGGGTCTCTCAAACCAGTTCAGGCTAGCTCCAGTATACTCCTGAACTGAAGTCTTTGAACTCAAAGTCTAGTGTCCCTTTCACTATATGACATCACCAACTTACATTAAAAATGGCGAATGACATAATTTATCTCAGCCTCCACTATCTCCCTCAAAGTCTCTCAGATAATGTCATCAAACAGCTGACTTACCAGCACAGGAACTGTTCACTCTTCAGACGATCTTCCCTCCGCTCCATGTACCCCATCTCCAAGCCTGACACTTTTCCATACCTGACATGTCCTTGATCTATCTTTGTCCTTTAGTCAGTGACTTACTGTCATCCTTTGGTATCATCACAACCTGATTGTCCAATTAGCCAGGCTAATTCTTAAGCCAAAGATATTAGTTTCTGTTCCAGTAATAATCTCTCGAAACCATCAGGACAAAATGCTGACAATTTCCCAAGAGGAAAGTGCCAGGAAGAACACTGGGGAAAAAAAGGCTAAAAGAATGAGTTGCAAAGGCCTGCCTTTCTCAAAGTTGAAAAGGAACCTATAGAGTGACCTGAGGCACTCCTTACTGGAACATTATGATCAGCATGGAAGATGAATTACAGAGGCCTAATTGCAGTAAATGATGTTTACACTGTGCCTTTATTTTGGTTAAATTAGTCTTATTTTCCCTTGGCAGTCTACTTGCAATCAGCTGTTTATGGTTTTTAACAAATAGTTGCTGGAAAAAAAGAAGGTTATGTGAAGCACCCGCATTATGGGGAAAATGCCCATTTGATCCCAGCTTTTAATCTTCGAGTAATTATACCTGTGAGGATTCTTTCCAATATGATTTTCATGTTGGTAGTGGCTACTGTTGTTCTTTTCCTTTAGATTTTGGTAGAAACCGTGGTGACTGGTGTGTTACATCAATCAGCCAATCAACAAACTTTTATTAAACACCTACTCTATGTAGGTACTACCACAGACATTGGGGCGAGAAGGACAGAAATGAAATAACACCTCCTCACAGGGAGCTGATATTCCAACGTTACAGAAACATTCCCAGTATTCATGTACGGTTAAGATCTGTGCACATTTGAAGCATATAAAAGAGGCAGGAGCCCTTGATTTGTTGAATGGCAAAAGAATAAAAAGAAGTACAGCTAGGTGGCACAACAGAGAATCAGGAAGACTGAAGTTCAAATCTGGCCTCAGATACTTACTAGCTGTGTGACCCTGGGCAAGTCACTTCACCCTGTTTGCCTCAGTTTCCTCATCTGTAAGATGAGCTGGAGAAGGAAATGGTAAACTGCTCTAATATTTCTACCAAGAAAACCCCAAATGGGGTCACAAAGAGTCTGACACAACTAAAATAACTGGACAACAGCAACAAAAGAAAAAAAATACTTATAATCACAGAATGATACATTTTGGAGTCAGAAGGGACCACAGAAGCCATTGTGTCTAGCACAAACTGAAAAAGAACCACAACCACAACCAGATAAATGCTCATGGAAGTCTGAGATCCACCCTCTAGTCAATGGGCAACCTATCCCACTATCCCCCAAGGTAATTCATTACATTTTAGAATGGCTCTGATTGTTAGGAAGCTTTTCCTTACAGCAAGACTGAATTTCCCCCTGCAGCTTCTGCCTTTTTCCCTTGGTTCTTCCCTCCAGGAACCAAAAGAACAAACCTAATCTTTCTTCTCTGTGACAGCCTGTCAAGTATTTGATTTGTTATTGTTTCCCCGCCTTCTCCACTTTATCTTCCCTTCTCTAGGAATAATATCCCCTATTCCTTCAACCTATTTCCATAATGGGGTATGGATTCAAGACCCTTCATACTCTCTCTCTCTCTCTGGACACTCTCCAGTTTACCAGTCAGTCATTAAACATTTATCAAGTACCAGCTATGTATCAGACACTGTGCTAAGTGTAATGTTATTCTTAAATCATGGCACTCACTAGTGAACACAGTACTCCAAATGTATTCTGACCAGGGCAGGGTAAAAGTAGGTCTAATCAAATAGACTGGCAGAACAACACTGCCACAGAAATTAAATCAACTGAGCTATGTAAACAACTATATAGGGCAGCTAGATGGAGTTGTGGATAAAGCACCTAGAATCAGGAAGACCTGAGTTCAAATTCAGCCACAGATACTTAATAACCATGTGACCCTGAACAGGTCACTTCACCCTATTTGCCTCAGTCTCCTTATATGTAAAGTGAACTAGAGAAGGAGATGGCAGACCACTCCAGTAGAGAGTTGGTCACATCTGAAACTACTCAACAACAACAAATGAATGAAAGAACAAATAAATAAATGAACAAATGAATAAATAAGCAAGTAAGCAAATAAATAAGTAAATGAGTAAATTAATAAATAGATAATGTGCACACATGTATATGTGTATGGAAATATATGGAAATATATGTGTATGTACATACATGCATGTATATATACACAGAAAGGTATATTTATACATATACACATATATATGTATATATATGTGTGTGTGTGTATGTATGTGTGTATAAGTTCCTTGAAGTTTTATGCCCTAGCACACAGTCAATTTTTATAAAGGTGCCATGTGTGGCTGAGAAAGGTATGAATCCCTTTCCAGTGTCATTTAGCAGTTATTCAAACTTTATCATATTTAGCTTTTCTAAAATACCATTCAAATTCTTAAATTCTTTCTTATTTTTATTGGCTTTATCTAGGTCTGAAAGGGGAATATTGAGGTCCCAAACTATTATGATTTTGAATTCTATGTCTCTTTCTAATTCAATTAACTTTTCCTTTAATAATTTAGATGCTATATCATTTGGTGCATTATTAGCTGTTGACATTATTTCACCATGTGTGTTGTTTTCAAGCATAATGTAGTTTTCCTATTTATTTCTTTCAACTAACTGCCTATTTTCTGCTTTTTGTCTCATTAGAGGTCATGATTTCTACCCCTGTTGTTGTTTTTTCATTTCACTAGAGACACAGTAGTTTCTCTTGAAGCCCACAATTTTCCTTTCTTTTTGAGGGGTGTGATATTTAACATCTAAATTGTGTGGGCGCCTTAAATTAGAAGCTTTAGCACTAGTCTTTGGGAATTAATCATTTATTAAAGCATACCAGGTATTCATGTGGAGTTCAGAAAGTTAAGAAAAGGTCTATTTAGCCTAGAGTTCCAGCCTGGTCAGGTTCTTCCTCAAGTCCTCTGCCACGAGCCTGCTTCAATCATGAACTCTCTTCAAACTGAGTGTGGAAGCTTTTTATAGGTCCAGAGCATGGGTGGTCCTTACACACTGCCTCAAACTGGATTGGTTATTGTTATCCAAATCCATTAGTTCATTGGACTTGAAGGTGGTCTCAAGTTAAGTTCAAAGTCTAGCTTCTGAGAACAATACCTTCTTAAGGGCTAGCCAGGTGTGATTACAGTCTAGTTAACTTGAAGTACGCTAATCAGCAGTCAGCCACTCTCATTTAATTCAATCAGTTTAGATTAATCTCCAGGTAGGCCTTTGAGTATCTGCTAAATCCTATTATTTTATCACAGGGGGGAGGGAGGAGGGCAGAATCAGGGTTAAGTGACTTGCCCAAGATCACTAAGTATCTGAGGCTGGACTTGAACTCAGGTCCTCCTGACTCCTGGGCCAAGTGCTCTATCCACTGTGCCACCCAGCTGCCCCTTAAGCCCCACATTTCAGTTCTGTAATGTAATTCTGTAAAGTTAATGTTTCAAGGTTGTTTCTTCTTAACAATATCAGTACCACACTTCAAAATATACTAAAAAGCAAAAATCATCAAAAAGGTGGTACCAATGACTTCTTTTTTTTTTTTTTTTGGTGAGGTAGTTGGGGTTAAGTGACTTGCCCAGGGTCACACAGCTAGTAAGTGTTAAGTGTCTGAGGCCGGATTTGAACTCAGGTATTCCTGACTCCAGGGCCAGTGCTCTATCCACTGCGCCACGTAGCTGCCCCTCCAATGCCTTCTTAATTCCCAAATGCATCAATCTTGAGTTAGAGCATTCCTTGTACACTGTGCAGGATCTGCCTTTCTGGATATTAACTCCTCCTTCAGCTCCTAAGAGGTACTTTACAGATTATGCTCCTATGTCTTTAAACATTCATTCCTTCTGTCTTAATCAGCAGCTCTCACTCCCTTTCTCAGTGACCTCAGAAATTCCTATTGGTTAAATTATCATTTCTAACCATAAGAGTATCTTTGCCAAGAAAACCCCAAATGGGGTCATGAAGAGTCAGACACTACTGGAAAAGGACCAACCACCAACAACAAAAATGCAGATGACTTCCAGTCCTAATGTATTTCCTGAGCTACAATTCTACATCACCAACTCTCTATTGGATATTTTCATCTGAATGTTCATCCTGCTGACACTAAAATCTGCCTGTGTTAAATCAAGCCACAGGTATTTATCTAGTTACTACATGCCAGTCATTATGCTAGATGCCAGATATACAAAGACAAAAATGAACCCCCCCCAAAAAAAATCTTGTCAAAAGATACAACATGTACATATGAAAGTATATTCAAAACAAATACAAGGTAATTTTTGTGAGGGAGGAATTGGTAGCTGAGGAAAGAGATCAAGAAAGTCCTCTTAGCATTTGGAACTATGCCCAAAGGACTATAAAACCATGAATAATCTGACCAAGTAAAACTACTACTAGGTCTATATTCAGAAGAGATTAAAAAACAAAAATGAAAAGGATCTACATGAACATAAATATTTATAGCAGCTCTTGTAGTGGTGACAAAAACAATTGGAAATTGAAGGGATGTCCACCAATTGGGGAATGGCTGAACAAGTGGCTCTATATGATTTGATGGAACACTATTGTGCTATAAGAAATGATGAGCAGGATGATTCCAGAAAAACCTGGAAAGACTTGCATGAACCATGATGCCATGCAAAATGAGCAGAACCATGAGAACATGATACACAGTAATAGCAATGTTATATGATGGTCAACGACGAATGACTTAGCTCTTCTCAGCAATACAATGATCCAAAACAATTCTGAAGGACTTATTATGAAAAATGCTATCCATCTCCAGAGAAGGAACTGATGGAGTCTGAATGTAGATCAAAACATAATTTTTCTTTGCTTTGTTTTTTGTGTTTTCTTTCACAACATGACTAACATGGAAATATGTATAATCTATATCAAATTGCTTGCCTTCTTGATGAAATGGGGAGTGAAAGGAGGGAGAGAATTTGGAACTCAAAATTTTAAAAAAATGTGAAAAGTTGTTTTCACATGTAATTGAGGGGAAAAAAAATATATATATATATATATATTAAATACAACAAAGTCCTAGTAGCTTTCAAGGTGAACTTGGAAGAATACTCAAGATTCTAAGAGGCAGAGGTAAGAAGGAGAATATTCTAGGCATGAGGGACAGTCTGCAAAAAAAGGCATGAAAGTGGGAAATGGAAGGGACAGCTAGGTGGCTCAGTGGATAAAGCACCAGCCCTGGATTCAGAAGGATCTGAGTTCAAATCCGGCCTCAGACACCTGACACTTACTAGCTGTGTGACCCTGGGAAAGTCACTTAACCCTCATTGCCCCACAAAATAAATAATTAAATGAATGAATGAATGAACAAATAAATGAATGACATATATATATGTATATATATATAATAGATGGTGCACAAGCAAGCAAACAAATGAATAATACATAAATAAATAAAATTAAATTAACAATGCCAGAGGCAAGATTTGAATCACTCTTTTTCTGACTCTAAGGCCATACACTATACTGTGACTCCTAGAAATCTTCTTTTCCAATATGTTAGAAGCTTTCTTCCAGGTTTGTGTCAGTGTAACTCTTAGCTGCCCTCAATCTTTCTATAAGACCAGCCTGCCTCCTTTTCAGATTGAACATTTACTTCCTTGATTATATCTTTTGCACTACTCCTTACAAGGTGATGATTGGCAATATATGGTAGCCCACTGACACCAGCATTGAATTTTTCCATTTTTCTTTGGATCACCCATAATTTTGATTCTTCAGAGATGGATGGCAGTGTTCCATGACTCACATCACTGGTAGAATATTGATGTTAAAATGCTGCTTTTCTGTCAGTGAACACTTTAGAATCAATGAAAATCAGGCACAATCTCTCAAAAGCAATCCAGCCCCCCATTCTCTTAGTCAATCCTGGGCCCTACTCATTGTAGTGTTTATCGAAATAATCAATCATTCAAGCATAAATGTGTGCTATGCTTCATAAGGCTTCATATGTATGTGTGTTCTTATTGTGTATGTATAGTCGTATAGATTCACATATGTATATGTGTATATATAATATGAATATGATATATGTGTACATATTGTGGGTCTGTTGCACAAGCGTGTATGTACATGTACACATTGTATACACATGTGTGTATGTGCATGTGTGTATTTATATGTGTATATTGCCACTGGAACCAGATGGCTCTGGAGGAGAGATTAAGGTTAGGGACCTTGCACAACCCTCCCTCACTTCAATCCAATTCACTGCAAGTCATGACATCACCCGGATGTCATGGTTCTCTTTGTAAATGAAAGACAAACAACAATATTTGCCAAACTTTAGAATATGGCTTAGTCATAGTTTGCTTGAACCCTCATTTCAGTATCATCCTCCCTTTTTTTCCCCTGCTCAAATAATGATGTTATTTGTGGGTTATGATATGTCGTTTCACTTTCTACCCACATCTTGGTCCAACAAGAAGGTGAGATATGAACAGGAAGGATGGTAGTTCAGTGAGCTAATTATCCAATGATCTAGCTTACCTGCTGCTTTTTGTGTGACTATCATATGGCAAAGAAGAACCTTTCGAATCTTTTTGTTCAGCCTTGCCTTGTTCTTTGGAACAGCATCTGGAATCTCTGATCTAGAACAGATTTGAGGTATCTTGCTTGTTTCTGAAATGGAATCTGTGAATATTTATGATATTAGGAAGAAGAAACTTCAGTAGTCTCATAAGAGGTACATATTGGTTTTGTGTCATTACAAAAAGATATTTTAAACTACTTCTCTCCCCTATAATATTTTTTATTGTTCCAGAAAATAGTTTACATGGACAAGCCTGTATGGATCTGTAGGTTGCATGAGGAAATACTTTGGATAAAGAATCCTTTGCAAATCAAAATCAAGGGATTGTTGTTACTTGTATTATTCATGTAAAACTTTTGAGCTCATAGTATGGGGTACCCTTACGGTTAAGACCCCCTGCTGGAGGGGCTTACATGGAATCCCAGGGAAGCTTTGTCTCAAATAGGAGAATCAGGCTGTTCTCAAAATCTTTTGCTCATTGTTCCCCAAGCCCAGAGTAGAAATTTAGGGAAAATCTCTTAAACAAAGCCCAGGAATGGCTTCTACATAGGGTCTTCCCCAAAAGAATTAACAGGTTCCCTTCAAGAATGATATTTAATGAACAAAATAAATATAGCTATTTATTTCTTCTATCACAAAAGATATGCTCAGAACACAAAACACTGCATGCATCCTTGACAATTACTTAAAACACAGCACAGTAACCCAGGACTCCTATTATACTGCCTAAGGAGAGTAATACTTAAGATGTTAAAACATGAAACACTTTGTGGGACTTCTGAAAAGATATCTCCCCTGTTACTTCAGCTCTCTATCCCTGGGAGAGCTACTCCATCTCTTCTGTAGAGCCAGGAATGGACTGGGCTTATTCTCTGGCAGTCATCAAGTGGTTACCAAGACCACCTCCTACTAGGCAATGAGCACTCAGAGTCAGGAGTTCTTGATCTTTCTCTGTCTCTCTGTCTCTGTCTCTCTGTCTCTCTCTGTCTGTCTCTCTGTCTCTGTCTCTCTGTCTCTCTCTGTCTCTGTCTCTGTCTCTCTGTCTCTGTCTCTCTGTCTCTGTCTCTCTCTCTCTGTCTCTCTCTGTCTCTCTCTCTGTCTCTCTGTCTCTGTCTCTGTCTCTGTCTCTGTCTCTCTCTCTCTCTCTCTCTCTCTCTCTCTCTCTCTCTCTCTCTGCCTCTCTCTATTTCAAACACCTGAGGTTGCCACCTTCAATAACCGAGGGTAATGAGTATTTTTCTCTTGGTGCGTAATAATTACTATATAGAAGGCCTGAGGATTCCTTAACTAAATGGGACAACAGATAAGTTGGGCATTAGTACAAAGAGTACTGGTCTAGAGACCTAGACTCACCTCCCATCTCTGATGCTTATTAGCTATGCGACCTTGGACAAATCATTTCATCTTTCAATGCTTAAAATTGTGGGATTAGGTGACCTCTAAAGTCCCTTCCAACTTCAGATACTATAATATACATTCTTTAGTTACCTTCATAATGCTAAGCTGTACAGCTCCATAGGGTAGTATGATTAATCATATATGAAGCAAAGTACTGAGGTGTCAGAGCCATACTCTCATTAGGTATGAAACCAACTGTGGTTTCAGAGCTTACTAATGAACTTCATGAAAAAAGTATAAAGGTATATAGGGAAAAAGGAAGACTTTCCAAGTTATAATAACTGGTTGGCTAATTGTGGATCAGACAGTGTTCTTAAAAAAAAAAGTACAAGCTTGAAATAGTTCTATGTGGATTCAGTGTTCATTCTAAACTATTAAATGACACATACATCAGAAGAGTTTTGGCTGGGGGGCAGATTGAACTATTTTTTTTCCTCTGTTGACAGGTATAGTATTTTTCCTGAAGAGCTCTCTCATTATCCAGATGGATTACAAGGATGGAAATAGGTGCTATTTCTAAAACAGATGTTTCCTTAGCTGAACATTATATCACCGCCCCGAACTCCAAATGGTCCAGGACCTTATTAAACAGTAAGTTCTCAGATGATTTAGGTGACTTGGATGAAGGCATAAATAGTAGGTTTATTAAGTTGTTGTTGTTTGGGTTTTTTTAACAGCACAAAGGTGGAAGGGATAAGGCAGTTAAAAGATTTGACATTTGTGAAGTCCTTTAAGGGTCACAAAGGGGTAGCTAGGTGGCACAGTGATAAAGCACTGGCCCTAGATTCAGAAGAGCCTGAGTTCAAATCTGACCTCAGACACTTCTTTACACTTACTGGCTGTGTGACCCTGGGCAAGTCACTTAACCCTCATTGCCCCGCAAAAAAATAAAATAAATACGTTTTTTAAAAGGGTCACAAAGTACTTTACATATATTATCTCATTTGAACTGTGAGAAAAGTACTATAGGTATTATTATCTCCACTTAATAGAAGAACAAACTAAGGCTTAAAAAAATTGGTCACACAGCTAAAAAAGATCAGAAGAAGGATTCATACTTAACCCTCATTACCCTGGAAAAAAAAGAAGAAGAAGAGTATAAGCGTGATAAATATTGTGAAGGTGGGATAGGTAACACTTGACAAGTGATTAGATACATGAGCTAAAGACAAGTGACGATTCCTGTTTTCGACTCCAAGATTGCAAATCATGGTAACTGGAAAGATCAACGGAAATCTAGGAATTTGGAGTAGGAGTGCGTTTGGGGAAAAATATATAATGAGTTCTATTTGGGGGCATATTAAGTTTGAAATGCTAATGGAATATTCAGATTGGAGTATCCCAGGGGAAGGTGGTAATAAATACTGGAATATAAGAGAGAAATATGGGGTAGATAGATACACATGTGTATATATACATATTCGTGTGTATATAAATATAGAGATTTATATATAAAATATATGAATCATCTGCATAAAGATAATCATTGAAGCCATGGGAGCTGATAAAGTTGTCAAAGAAGGAAAGGGAAGTGAAGTGATAGGGGAAGAGAAAGGCTGACCTGAAAAAGGTGCTACTGTTGATTATCTCATTTGCCTGAGATAATAAATGGATGCAGGTAATAGGCAAACTAGTGGTGGAATAGCAATGGGGAGTGGGGGAGATAGTTTTCACCTATATCTTTCTGATTCTTCTTTTCTCCTTATTTCAAGCACAATAAGCAGTGAGTCAGATGATAGGAAATGAAGGTGAAGAGGAAGCATCCAGTTTCATGGGACATTATCTTCCTTTCTACACCAAGTGAATTACTAGACTGAAGAGTCCTTTGATGAATTCAGACACTGCTCTAAACATATGACCTTAAAAGAGAAAATTGACAAAGTCATTTCAAGTTTGTGAGAGGATTGTACAATTTTGGTTTTCATTCTCCACCCCATATACACATATCCACAGATATTTCATACTATACATATCTATAGATTAGAGAAAAGCTACATGCATGTTTCCATATCATCTACCACCTGTAAATATCTGACATCGTGGTACAGTGAAGAGAGAGCTGAATTTGGAGGCTGGAAATTTGAATTTGAGTGCCAGCTTTTCTTCTTACCACCTGTGTGACTTTGGACAAGTCACTCAACCTCTCTAGGACGTCATATTCTCATCTGTCCGATGAACGGGGTTTGGACTCCATTCAGTCTCAGTTCCCTTCCTGCTCTCAGTCTAATCCATGACCCATGATAACATTTCTTAAATTCAAAGCAAGTGATCATCAGATCTAACATTTATGAATCTCTCAGGTCCAAGCTGACCATAAAAGGTTCCACTGATTTGCCCTAGAAGTCTCTCCTAACCAGAAAAGGCATTCTTAATTTCTCCCAACATGAGAGGCTGTTCAGGGAAAAGGAGGATAAGCATGAAGGAAACATTCAAGAGATAGAAGGATCCGTCCTTGAAAGTTCTAGTTCTGTATTACCTACTCCTGTACAAGGACATATGTTTCTCTTCTGTGAAGCAGGGGAAAAAAGGAATGAAAATTAAGTGATACTTCTGCTTGGAAGGCCTTTTCACTCCCAGAAGAGACTTCCAAAATTGCCCTGAGCCATTGGCTGTATTCCTTCAACTTTCTGAAAGTGAAAGCTCAACGAATGCAAATAGGATGCTTTTCTCAACCTCTGGAGGCTCCAGCTCAGAGAAGTGGGTGGAGGGTAGATCAAGAGGAAAGGAAGGAGGGTCTGTTTTAAAAGCTGTATGCTATATAATTCAGTGGGAAAAGCATCACTTTGAAAATCATTTGCTGCCTGGCAACAAGTGATTTTTTTTTAATATCAGAGAATAAGGTCATTTAGACATTGGCTAAGCTTACTACGTACTTACAAACACACTAGGACTAGGAGTTGTCAGGTCAACAAGAACGTATTAAGAGCCAGGCATATTGTGCTAGCTACTGGGCACTATGCGCAGTAAGAACATTTTCAGTCGTAGCAACTCATGAAGACAGTCTAATGAGTGGTAGCAATCTGCATCAGTGGAGGGAGTGAAAGCAAGGAGCTTTCAGAATGCCCTGAAGGGATATATAAAACAGGGGAGATAATATCTTCATTTTACTATCCCCTCAGAGCTAGGAATTCCCTTATGATACAAACTTCTAAAGACAATGGAAGCCCCTTTTGAGTAGGCATTGCTTCATTGCTTGTATTTGTATTCCCAGTACCTAACAAAGAGCCTGGCACATTTTTGTTGCTCAACCTTTTTTCAGTTATGTCCAGTTATGTTCAGTTATGTCACCCCATTTAGAGTTTTTGTGGCAAAAATATGGGAGTGATTTGCCATTCCTTCTCCACCTCATTTTACAGTTGAGGAAACTGAAGCAAAAAAGGGTTAGGTGACTTGCCCAAGGTCATACAGTTAGCAAGTATCTGAGGTCAGATTTGAAAGCAGGAAGACCAAGTCTTCCTGACTCCAAGTCTGGCGCTCTATGCACTATGGTGCCACCTAGTTGCACCCTCCCAACCCCCATTTCCCACCCCCACCCCAACAAAGCAGGTGTCTAACAAATGGTTGTTGATTGATTGATTCTAGGATACCTCCATCACCCAACAGCCTTTCTTCCTCTGACGTCCATTCCAACAGTCTGCACAGTGTTCAGATAAGTATAGCTGGCATTTATATGGTTCTTTAGGGTTTGCAAAGCACTTTACATACATTATCGCATTTGATACTTACAACATTCCTTCGAGGTAAGCGCTAGAGGTATTTTTAGCTTCATTTTACAAATGAGGAGACTTAGAGGATGTCACTTATCCATGATCACACTGTAGCCAATAAATATCTGAGACAGAATGTAAACCTCAATTTTCTTCACTCTAAGACTCCTTTTATCCCTTAAAAAAAATCCTATTTCAATGTAATGGTATTATGACCAGAGTTCATCAGAGGACCAAAGGAGAAATATTATTATTATAGCTGGGCAGGTGTTGTTGTTGTTGTTGTTGTTGTTGTTGTGTTGTGTTTTGTTTTTAATTTCAGCAATTCTCAACCTAGAGATGTAATCTTGGTCAATTGAGGTACAAATTTATGGAATGACTAATTAATTTTTCACTAATGTGTTATTTATATCCAAAGCAATAAAGGACACTATGTTAAATAGGCCACTAGCACATCCCAGTTTTTTATTACTTACTTAATGTAAGATCATAGGATCACATATCCGAAGCTAACAGAGACCTCAAAGGCCCTCTAGTCCAACCATCTCATTGTACAGATGAGGAAACTGAGATTCAGGGAGGTTAAGTGACTTGCCTAAAGTCATACATGTAATAAACATCAGAGATGAGATTTCAAGCCAGGTGCTCTGCATCCATTGTGCTACACAGTCTCATAAGAAAGGGTGCCTCGGGCAGCTAGGTGGTACAGTGGATAGAGCAACAACCCTGGATGGAGAGGAGAGGAGAGGAGAGGAGAGGAGAGGAGAGGAGAGGAGAGGAGAGGAGAGGAGAGGGAGAGGAGAGGAGAGGAGAGGAGAGGAGAGGAGAGGAGAGGAGAGGAGAGGAGAGGAGAGGAGAGGAGAGGAGAGGAGAGGAGAGGAGAGGAGAGGAGAGGAGAGGAGAGGAGAGGAGAGGAGAGGAGAGGAGAGGAGAGGAGAGGAGAGGAGAGGAGAGGAGAGGAGAGGAGAGGAGAGGAGAGGAGAGGAGAGGAGAGGAGAGGAGAGGAGAGGAGAGGAGAGGAGAGGAGAGGAGAGGAGAGGAGAGGAGAGGAGAGGAGAGGAGAGGAGAGGAGAGGAAGAAAGGCTGCCCAGAGAGCCAAAGAACTTAGGAGGTAAAAAATAAATCTCCTTCCCTATCTCCATTTTCCTTTTTGCCTTGCTATCAGATGCGAATTTTAATTGTGTCTCTGTCCCTTTGGGGCAAGTCTGTGAGGTTTTACCATGAAAAGAACCCTCTGATCATCACAGAAGAAAGGCACTGGCCTTTCCCCCACATTTCAGATAAATCTCTCTTCATCACCACCACCTCCACCTAGTCTTCTCTATCATACACATAGTCACAGGCTGTTGTTTGTCTCTGGAACTTGGTATGGGCCAGCCATGGGTGGCAGACTTAGAACAATGTAAGCAAACCAAATCAATTTAGCAACACAGAACAGTATAAACCCCTTGTCCACCACCTCTCTACTAAGAGGGGAGAACTATGTCTCATCATCAATTCCCTGGAACCAAAATTAGAAATTGTATATAATATGAATTCTGATGTCTTTTGGTATTGTTTTCATATGCATTTCCATGACCATTGTTTATATTGTTCTGCCTAATTTCGCATCTCACCATAGGCATCTTCCCATATTTTTCTTTCTCATTTTTATCATTTCTTAAGGCACAATGATATTACATTTATTTATAAATTTATATTATACTTATTACAGTTATTTTACATTTATGAACCACTTGTTCAGGCATTCCTTAATCAATGAGCACCCACTTTGCTTCCAGTATTTTCCTACTATAAAGAGGGCTATTATGATATAAAGAGGACATTTCTACCTCTTCCGGATGGTTGAGGGAGACACGCCCAGCAGGGGAATCACTGGGTCAAAGGGCATGAATCCCTTACTGATTTTTCTTTTCTAATTCCAAATCAATTTTCAGAGTGGGTTGGACCAAGTTACCTATCACCAACCGTGTGCTAGTATGACTATCTTCTCAAACCCCCTCAGCATTAATTCACTATCTACATCTTTTCTTATCTTTGCAAATTCATTGAATGTGGAAGAAAACCTCAGAGTTGTTTTAATTTACATTAGTGATTTGGAGAATCTTGATGTTTCTTTTGAATATATTTCATTTTTATGGAAACATTGTGGGAATATTATTGTGCCATAAGAAACAAGAAAACAGTTTCAGAGAAAACTGGGAAATATTCTATGAATTAATGCAGAACAAAATGACAAGATCTAAGAGAAAAACTTATTCAATAATAATAGCATAGAGAAAAAACACATTTGAAAGACTTTAGAACTCTGATCAATACAAAGAATAAAATCATAAATTTGAAAGAATAAAGATGAAACATACAGTTCAATCTCCTGACAAAGAGGTGATGAACTTAAAAAAGAAAAATCAATGTACATTTTCAAAAATGGTCAACGTGGGGAATTTGTTTTGTAGGAAGGACTATTAAACTATGTATTGGTGGGTTTACTTATCAGGATTATATATTTGTTCAGTAGAAGAGGGGAAGGGGTTATGGGAGGGACAGATTCCCCCTCCCCTTTTTTTAAAAGAAATTTAAGAAATTCCCTGAGGGAATTCACACCTCCTCTAAATATATTTCCAACAGAGCGGTCTGGGGAGGCAGCGAATTTCCCATCATTAAAGGGTATTTAAATTAAGCTTGAATGATCACTTGTCAAGATGTTGCATAAGGTACTTAGGTTCAGGCATTGGTTGGACTAGACAACCTCTGATATCACTTCCAGCTCTGAGATTCTATGATTCTGTAGCCCTGGAAGCATGTAGCTGAAGTTGATCAGGGGTACAAAAGAGAAACAGGGTTTTTCTTATCTCTGAGAGTGCAGGCAGAGCCAGGTTGAATGGTGGAATGAGTGGTGATCCCATGCACCCTTCCCACTTGTACACTCACAACTGTAGATAAGGAAGGCAGTCCTAAATAAGAAAATAATAATACATCAATAAAATGGCAAATAAATAATGAACTAATGAATGATTAATAATAATAATAATAGTGAGGGATCTATCCAATCCCATAATAATGAGCAGGAACCTCCATGACATTCAAATTAAAATGTTTGGGCAGTCCTGACAGAGTAAGGTGGGGAACTTATTTTTCCCCAAAGGGGAGATCAGTTCCAAATCAACCAGGTCAAAAACTCAAGTCTACTTTCACTTTCCATCTGCCTATTTACAAATCCCTAATTCATACCAGTAAATTCCCAATCAAACATAGATTCCATTTCATTTTATTTGGGTTTTTTTTGTTTGTTTGTTTGTTTTAGTGAGGCAATTGAGGTTCAGTGACTTGCCCAGGGTCACACAGCTAGTAAGTGTCAAGCGTCTGAGGCCGGATTTGAACTCAGGTACTCCTGACTCCAGGGCTGGTGCTCTATCCACTGCGCCACCTAGCTGCCCCCCATTTCATTTTAAATGAGGTTTTGAGGCTTTGCTTTTCCATTAAAATTTTGAATTCTCAGCTCAATTATCTGCTTTTCAGAAAGAATCTTATCTGCTTTCTGCTTCTTCCTACAGGTAAATTGTCTTCACACAATTTAATTTCTTGTTCAAATCGTTGGGGTTTCTTAAAAGATGTCCTCACTAGGAAAGAACATAAAATACTCCATGAATAGTGGAGTTGGACTATGTGAGAAAATTGATCACTTTGACATCCACATGAAAGGGCTGGGCTTATAAGACATAAAAACTTTGAAGTCAATCAAAGCCACAAAATTTATTCCAACTGAGCCTGAAGTTAATGGAAATCAGAATAAACTTGCAAGGTAGCTAGGTGGCTCAGTGGATAAAGCACCAGCCCTGGATTCAGGAGTACCTGAGTTCAAATCCAGCTTCAGAGACTTGACACTTACTAGCTGTGTGACCCTGGGCAAGTCACTTAACCCCTATTGCCCCACAAAAAAAAAAAAGAAGAAGAAGAAGAAACTTGCATCTTCTTGTTTTTGTTGTTCGTCCTTCTTTCCAAAAGAGGACCAATCTAAAGGGAATTGGATTTGGGTGAGGTAGAGCTTCAAAGAGTCATCAGCCTCACTCTTTCCTCCAGTGTCATGGAAGTCTAGTGGAAAGACAAAGGTTAAGGTAACTGGCAATGGCCCAGGACGCTATGGGTAACCTTACTCTTCCTAAATTAAGGTCTTTCCCAGGTCTAAGGTTGTCTGAGGCCATGCTCATTCAATGACTAAACTAGGTAAGAACTGAGACAAGGGATGGCCCAATTTACCATCACAAAGATATATGTCAAGAAATAATTTGTAATTAATGCTATATATATATATATATATATAAAATGCAATTGTTTTTCCCTTTCCCACTGTGAGAATTGGAATGACACCCCTTGCTGGGAGGAACATTGTGAGCTCTGGCCATGAGGAAAAAGCATGTGATTTAGAAACCATGTGACTTTAGCATCTGGAAGTTACCCAAAGTCCAGAAGTTACATCTATAGAACCACCCATGGGGACCTGTCAATCAGAGCTACCAGCCAATTAGCTTGGAGCTGTGTGTGTGGATGGCCCTATTTCGGGTTTCTCAGGAGGCTTCTGGGAGAAGCTACTGAAGCATTAGCTTTTTGGGTTGGAGACTTCGGCTTGGCAGGAGGGGAGGCAAATTAAGGAGAGCAGGCAGATCTAATTCTTTATCCACATGTTTCTCTTTACTAACCCCTAATATACTTTAGTAAATAAGTAATGCCCAAAGATTGGTGCTATACATTTTCTAATTTAAGGTGACCATTCATTAGATTTTAGACATCATAGCTAGAATTTTAGGCCCTTACACTACCTAACATCTTATCTTACTATTGGGTTTTTCTAGGTGTATATATTGGACAGTGATTGTGACATAACCATGACCATTTGTCTTTTTTGTATCTCTACAATTTCTACCTATCTTAGTGCTAGGAATGTAGGAACTACTCAACATATTTTTTTAACTGAATTAAAAATTTAAATTCAGTGATATTGACTTTTTTTTTTAAGTGAGGCAATTGGGGTTAAGTGACTTGCCCAGGGTCACACAGCTAGTAAGTGTTAAGTGTCTGAGGCCGGATTTGAACTCAGGTACTCCTGACTCCAAGGCCGGTGCTCTATCCACTGCACCACCTAGTTGCCCCCCCCCTTTTTTTTAGTGGATATTGACTTTTAATAGATTTTTGGATTTAAGGATCAGAGGGAGAAATAATCATAAATTGATGCTCTTCATACACATATTTATAGAACGTGTGTAACTATGTGCTGTCTTCTTGTATTGATCTTTGTTCCACACATGAGTCTTGCCTAAAGAAGATATATTATCATCTGTTATCCTCCTGCCCCTTAAGGTCCATTGGTCCTTTCCATGTTAATTTGCAGCTGAATAAAACCTCCTATATGTGTTGTCTATTAGAATGCGAGTTTCTTAAAAGAGTCAATTGCCTTTTTTCTTTTCTCCAGCACTTAAATAGTTTAATAAATTATTTTTTCCCTTCATTGAATCATAATGAAATGCCTCTCTCCCCCTTTTTTCTGGTTGGTATCTATGTCCAGGTCAAACTCTTCAACACCAATTAGGTTATTAGAAGTTTTCACTCACTACTAAAGAATGCTATGCTTATATACTCCTGACTTTTTTTTCTTTTCTTACAGAGATCTCCTGCTAAACTATAGCACTTGTTTCCCTCTTAGATGGGAGATACTCAAAAATGTCTGCTAAAGGCAAAAATATGGAAGTCTAAGAGCAGTTTGTTCACTTTAATGGATGGAACCCTGCTTTGGGAATAAGATTTCTTCTCTCTACTGGATTATTTGGACCTAAGAGGTCAGAAACTGTGTTTCATCTAAGCTTTGTTATTTTTTCCAGAAACTACCTTGGGAGCTCTGTACATAGTAGACACTTGAAAATTGGTTGTGGAAAGAAGGAAGGAGGGAGGGAGGAAGAAAGGGAAGGAGAGAGGGAGGGAGGGATCTATTGGTTTATTAACTTTCATTGGGGAAGTAAATAACTTCTGTGGACCTTAATATTCTTCTTCTTCTTCTTTTTTTTTTTGGTAAGGCAATTGGGGTTAAGTGACTTGCCCCGGGGGTCACACAGCTAGTAAGTATCAAGTGTCTGAGGCAAGATTTGAACTCAGGTCCTCCTGACTCCAGGGCCGGTGCTCTATCCACTGTGCCACCTAGCTGCCCCTGACCTTAATATTCTTGACCAGGAAATTCCCTAGTAATTCTTCTCCAGCAATGATAGGAAACTTCATTAGAAACCCTTTGGGGGCATCATGAAGAAAAGTGTTTCCTAAGCAGCCACTATTAAGCTATCCCCAGGCTCTGCTTTCAGAAGGGTTCACTCAAAGCCATCTCTCTGACAGCTCCTTCAATTTGACAAGCTTTCAAGCATGTATCATGACAGTGTCCCGCTGCATTCTTTAGTTTCTCTCCTAGTCACGTAACTAGCTCAACTCTAGAACTGCCTTGGGGAGACGACTACACAAGATTCAGCACTGAACAACTTCTATGCTCCATAGGGGTTTATGGGGAACAAACTGAGATCCTTGATGGGGAAGCACTTTGAAAATCTGAAAAAAAAATTTCTTTAAATGTCATACAAATTTAAGAAATTATTATGATTCTAGATAGACTGGGAGGGACCTGTATCATTGGAAAGACAGATCCATCAAAGAATTATTATCATCATGCTTTGGCCACTAATGCACCACATTAGCATATTGCAGATGGGCAAATGATATTTGGCCCCCAAACTAGTGGTGAATCTTTTTAATTCAGGAAAAATCTACATTTTGGAACTAAAACAGAGACACGATCAAGATCAAGCAGATGCCACAGTTGGATACACTAAATATTTCTTTCCTTTCTTTTGTCTCTTCCATTCCTTTTAATGTGCCTTCAATTAAAAGCATACCACATAGCTAAACTTGGCAGGTACAAGGAAGTTGAACAATTATGTTTTCACCACTCTCAGACTTCAATCCACCTGAGTGTCTCTGGGAGCATATTAAATGTAAAAAGAAAAAGGCAGCCAAGGATGACTCTAGCCCTGGTCTGACATGCATAAAATCTGAGCTGAAATAAATCACATGGTAACTGGTATATCCTACTGAGCTGCTGCCAGATGTTTAGAGGCACTATTGGCATCAAAAGAAGCATAAGGGATAGAGAAAATAGCCAACCCTCCCTCTACCTTGCAGTCTCCTTTCCTACTCCACATTCCAAAGACTTCTCATTACTTCATATCTCTGACTATCTTTGCAGCTCCCACTGGGCTTTTGAGCTCTTTTCTCAGAGCCAAACCCAGATTTCTGAGAGAAAGAGACTAAAATTTCATTTAGAACTAGCTAGACACTCCACTTGTCTCTACTAACAAACATGTGACTTGTAGGAAACAATACTGTGCCCCCTTTCAGATGGTAGTGCCAAAAAGAACACTGATCTGGGCATATGGAGACCTGGTTTTACACCAAATGTCCTGGAGGAGCTTCTGCCATTGAGGGAAGGTCATAGAATGCAGCTCTCAGGCCATATCTTTGGGAGAATCCATCACTATTATTTATTTCCCTTCTTAGATTATACTCTGTGCCCAGACAGCAGAACAGTATAGGACCTGATGGTGGTCCACTTTCCAGACATTTAGGACAACACAGACATTCTACATGAGCTCTAGAGAATCAACAAGTACACTTGGTGGTGTCTGAGCCAAGAGACGTAACTGGGAGCCCTGAACTAGATGCTCACCAGCTTTCTGACCATGGGCAAGTAATCTGACTGTCATATTTCATCATCTGTAAAATGAGATTAGTAATTCTTGCTCTACTTACCTCACAGGGTTGTTGTGAAGAAAGTATTTTTTAAATCTTAAAGTACTGAATTATAGTTAACTATTATAATTTTTTCCTCAAAGGATCAGCTGCCTGGGACAGATACAATACCAAGGGAAAAACTTGAACCACAACAACTTTTTGCAGTTACAATCAACATTTATTCCCCACTGTCCCACACTGAATTGTAACTCTCACTCTCTCTCTCTCTCTCTCTCTCTCTCTCTCTCTCACACACACACACACACACACACACACACACACACAGAGGCACATACACACATACAAATGTGCTGGTCTGACAAGGGTACACAGTAAAAAGATGATTCAAATATTTGTTCTTCCCTTAAAACTGGTTTTAAGTGGACATCATATTTATTCTTTTTTAAACTAAATTTAATTTATTTAGTATGTTTTTATTTAGTATTTCCTCCAATTATATGTAAAAACAATTTTAACATTCATTTTCCAAAATTCTCAATTCCAAATTCTCTTTCTCCTTCTCATCCACCCACCATTGAGAAGGCAAACAATTTGATATAGGTTATTATACATGTGCAGTCATGCAAAACATTTTCATATTAGTATGTGATGTTTATTCTTAATAAGTGGTCCCAACTGTGCTCTCTGGGCCCATATACATTGTAACATCTACACCCTCCTTAATGGCTATGTACCCATTCAACAATATTTTAGAGACTGACCCTTTAACAAACTCCTTAGAGTTTTCTCCACCCCCCAATTTTTTTTCATCTTGAGATTATTTTCTCTCTTCCATACAAATAAATGGGAAGGGAATGGATTGAGAGAATGGATTGTGTTTTATTTGTCTTTGTTATTCCCAGTGCCAATCACAATGACTTGCATGTATTTGATATTCAATATGTATTGAATGAATGAGTGAAAGAGGTAGAGAATTAAGTTCCTGGGGCCTCATTTTCCTCCTCTGTCAAATGGGAATAATAATGCCTTCCCTGCTGACCTCACAGGCTCCATAGAGGGTAAAAAAAAAAAAAAATGAGGTAATGCATGTGAGAGCACTCTCAGAAAAAGTAAAAAGCACATTTCAAATGCAAAGTGCGGCGATTATTGCTGTTTGGTCGAAAGAAAGCAAATTGTTTGAGACTGAAGAGTTTGTTGCTGTGATTATCATTATTATTGTTGTCCTGTTATATAATTTATGCAAAGTGCTTAGAGCTGCTTTGGGAAAAGGGACCATATTAATCCAAAGTCTTATTATGTCCTCCTTTCTCTCATCTTTCTCTACTATTTGTTTACTAGGTTGTAAAACTCTAATGGCAAGAACATATTTCCTATATGTATTTCTGCTGAAGTATCAGGCACATTTTGTATGCATGGTAGAAATGACAGATGATAGTCATTAATTCTCTTAACCTGGCTCTTGCTTCCTTCTCCTCAATCATTTTTTCCTTCAGAGAATGAATGGCCTCCTGCACAAAGACCAATGATTGGTGAACCTCCAAGGACTGTTCATTCTCAGCTCACTTATTCACTGGAAGTTTCTCTAAAGACATAGTTGAAAAATCAATGCGGAAATGAGGGGAGACAGAACTTACTTTCATTCCTATTATATTTTTCTTTTCTTGTATAGGCCTGGTCCTAGACAGTTGGAAATACAATGAGAACAGTATGAGTATCATGAGGGTGGGGACAGATCTTCCCATCCATCCTTTTATCCCACCTTTTCTTTCCAGTTTCTTGGGTCTGGACAATAGGAAATACAATGAGGATAGGATGAGGATTATTATTGTTTATTGACCAACTGACTGGTGCCGATTGCATATGGTGTCTGACTGTGACCTGTAATGGTCCCATTGAAACCTGGGACTAAAATGGTGGCAGGAGTTGCTTTCTACAAAGCATTAAAGTGTCTTTTGGATATGGTCTTTTGGCTTCTCCCTACCCTCACCCACCATATACAGAAAACTCTCTTAAAAGTATGACCCTATGGGCAGCTAGGTGGTGCAGTGGATAGACCACTGGCCCTGGAGTCAGGAGGATCTGAGTTCAAATCCAGCCTCAGACCCTTGACACTTACTAGCTATGTGACGGTGGGCAAGTCGCTTAACTCCAATTGCCTCACAAAAAAAAAAAAAAAGGTATGACCCTAAGGTTATTTACATCAGGTCTGTTGTCTGATGAGGCAGATTTAAAAGGCCCCAAGTTCGTAATAATTCTACCCATGGAAATGTAAGCATGAACTATATAAATGATTTGTGATTGTACATCCCATTAGAGAGAAAAACTCTTCGACAATGAATTGGGTAGATTGGAATACAAGTCCTGCACTAGAAAAGGTCACTTCCTCTCATGTGGCTCTTAGTCCTCAAGGCATGAGTAAAGGGACACAGGGAAATAAAAAGGACCACAATTGTTAGTGAGAAATATGATGAGGTTAGCCAAACATAGTCTTTACAGGCTAAAAAGGAGATGATTAGGAACAGGTGTCAGTCATGAATCCATCTAAAGGAAAGCTGAGGCAAGGGTAAGAACTACCAGTTCTACCATGCCTTTTTTTCCCCAAAAAGTTCTAGTCACCTAAGTAAGCACCAGCAATAAAACAACAACACTGTCTTATAACTTATTGACGATCTCTTTGACTTTCACTTCTTAGTTCTTGGAGGTTTGGGTTTGATAGATCACTGACACTAATCTCCACTACTGTGCTACTGCTCTATGTTTTGGGGGAAAGTCCTGCCACCCTCTTGCTTTCCATGTAGCCCCTTCAAGATCTTTCAAAACCTCCATTAATTGGGGAAAACCCTGGTCTCTGGCCCTAATCTGGCCTTAGCTTCCTCTTTTCCCATGGTGGAAATAAATATAACTCCTAAGGTCTTTATAGGTCCCTCTTTCAGGGCAACCAGACCAAACCTCACCAGAAGGACTATTACATTCATCCCCAAGGTTTCTAATTTTGCAGTCCCCTACGAATCAGTTGCAATAGGTCTGGTAACTATGCTTAAAAAACATCACGTTAACTAGGTGGTGGAATGGATAAAGCACCGGCCCTGGATTCAGGAGGACCTGAGTTCAAATCCAGCCTCAGACACTTGACACTTACTAGCTGTGTGACCCTGAGAAAGTCCCTTGACCCTCACTGCCCCACAAAAATACCCCCAAAACAAAAACACATTGCACCAAATACTCATTAGTACATGAAAGAGTATAAGTTAATAACCAGTATCTCTAGAAGTCATCTTAGAGTGCCATGCTCAGCAAATATACATAGCACAATGCAGAGCATTACCTCACAGGTAGTTTCAGTGATTACGTCTAATTACATGCAGGCTGTATCATATGCACGTTTCACAGCGCTATATATATGTCCATAAAAGCAAATAAGTATAGTGATAATAACAAGGGCCAGGACTACTAAACAATAAGATAAACCAGATAACAACACTAAGTAAGGTTAACAAACAGAATCACAAAATGGGCATACTATTAAAATATAAATAGAACATGCTCAAACAACATGATCATTTTAAAACATTGAAGGCACACATTACAAGGATGACAGTATCGTTACCCTCACACAGTATTACATATACAACTTTTCCCTAGTTTTACTTGGAACATCGGAAATTAGTCTGGTCACTGAGCACAATGCAAGGAGATTATCCATGAGCGTGATAGGCTGGGGGTGGGGGGAGTGAGAGGGAAGAAAAGAAATGAGTTCTTGTGCAAAATTTGACTTTGAGACTCAAGATTTAAATTTAATCCTTAGATTAAATCGATCATGCCTGGAACCTGAACACCTGCAGATTCAATACATTCAACCACAGGTGGATCAGCACATTTATCCAGGGTGATTAAGGCATACAGACAGGATGATACTAGGGAATAATGAAGCCTAGAATTGGAAAGCACCCTAAAGTTCATCTAATCCAATGCCCTCCTTTTTTAAAATATGGAGAAACAAACGCAGAGAGATTGGTTGATTTACCTACACAGAAGAGTGACTGGAGCTGAGAATTAACCTATGTACAGTGTGACCATTGTTTGGAAGAATAGAATGGTCCCGTCTGGTATCCCTAGTCCCCTTCAAGATTCAGTTCAAGTACCACTAGCTATGTGAGGACTTTCCTTATCCCTAGTGCCCTCCTCCCCAAAATCATCTTTATCTCGTTTATATCTATTTTGTATAAATCTATATAGGTACATGTTGTCTCCTCACACAGAATGCAAGCTTCTCAAAGAGAGGGATGATTTCACCCCTGTCCTTGTGTTGCCAGAGCCCAACACTTAGCAGGTTCTTAATAAATGATCATTGATTGATTGTGGGCCAATACCTCCTTCAATTCGAACAGAATTTTGGCTGGAAGAGAGAACACCAAGGCCAGACGGCTATAAAACAGCCTGGTTTCCTTCCAAACTAGGAAGGCTCAGCTTGGCATTCTTGAATGCAATAATAGAGATAAATGAGAAAAAGGTATGCTGAACATTTGAGGGAGAAAGGAACTAAACGAAGGAAGTGGAGGCTGTTTTATTGAGTATTGGTCTATCTAGATAGTGCTCAGAATGAAAGAGGAAAGGAAGCCCGATTTGGGTGTTACTTCAGTGGGAGAAATAAGAAAAGAATATGATCTATCCATAATCCTAGTCTTTTTAGGTCAGACAGTCTGGTTAAAGGTAATTGGATGGCCCCAGATCGGCCGGAAAATAGCTAGGAGAGCACCCCCCCACCACCACCACCCATGTCCTCTTTTCTCATCCAACTCAAGGACAGAATATTGTCATTTTCATGGTAGACATTTTCTTCGAGCTGTTACCAAAACCAACAAAAACCAACCAACAAACAAACACACACACTCACACACTCACAGGCCATTGAGAAAACAAAAAACCTCCACATTTTTGTAAATATTGAAGGAAGCTATTAAAAGCCTCAAGAATTCTCACACTAGGTTAGACCTATTATCTCTACAGATGTGGACTAGGCATCTCTGGCTGTGACTCTAAGGAATATTCTGTTTGAAGGCAAAGGTTTTCTCACTAAGATTACTCTCACCAGGTTAAACAAAGCCAAGTAAATACATCCCTAAATTTAGTGGAAAGAACACCTGGTTCAGCTCTAACACTCAGGTTCTTTCCCAAATTCTGATACTAGCTGTGTAACTTTTGCTTATCTTCTCTGAGATTCAGTTTCCTCATCTGTGAAATGGGGATAGTGGTATCCGCCCCATTTATCTCTTAGGCTATTGTGTGGATCGAATGAGAAAGGACTCTGTATCCATGAAAATGCTATATAAATATAATGTATTATTGTGGATCAATCATCTATCAATTTATTTAAACTCTGGTTCAACAGCATTTTCGGCCACCTCTTGGCATAAGAAGTTTCGTAGGATGCGACATGCGTAAAATTGTACTCCCTTTATTTGTCTTAAATTTACTTCTTTCAAGTTTCAAGAGGTGCCCCCTGATATTCTTTTTTGTTTTGTTTTGTTTTGTTTTGTTGAGGCAATTGGGGTTAAGTGACTTGCCCAGGGTCACATAGCCAGTAAGTGTTAAGTGTCTGAGGCCAGATTTGAATTCAGGCCCTCCTGACTCCAGGGTCGGTGCTCTATCCACCTGTGCTGCCCCTGACATTCTCTTAGCAGAATTTCATGAACATGTCCCAACTCCTTCTCTGTGGTCCCATGGCATTCCATTTAGAGACTAGTGAGGACTCAGAATTCAGATATTCCCCGTCATTCAAAGATTAACACTGTTGGAGATGTCTTGTTGTCTAGTGTGATGTCCTCAGAGCCTCAGAAAGATACAGGATAAAGCAGCTGACATTTGGTTTCCTTCAGAGTTTCTTCCTGGCGATTTCCATTAAGTCTGACAGGGAGAGTAAGGAGGAGGCTTGGTCTCAATGTTATTCAATTTAAACATCTGTTCAGTAGAGTCACAGTCTCCACTTTTTTTTTCTCTAAAGGGAGGTTTGACTGGCTTGTGTTTTGAGAGTAGGATGCCTGTTTATTTTGAAAGTAAATGTTGAATGTTTGTCTCTGTTATCCTGACCCCTCTAGCTGAATATCAGCTTTCCTGCTCCTCCCTGAACACTGACTAGGGTAGGGCTGCCCACTCTTGTCCTTGTGCACTGAACTGAAGTATTACATGGCATTTCACTTTACAGTATTTTTAGGTCAAGCTAGTTTGATAGCTTTCCTGAGGATTAAATGGAAGGCTATATGACATGGCATTTTGAGGAAAATGGGTATTATTAAAAAATACTACATGCCATTTCCATGAGTCCTTAGCACACCTTTCTTTTTAGGGTTACTTAGCAATATTTCTATTGCATCCACTGTCTTCTCTATAAAACCTTTCCCTTCTTTCCTATACCCCCCAACACACACACACACACACACACACACACACACACACACACAGAGGGGATGGGAGAAGTAACTTACAATTTACTATCTGAATTCTCTGCTTTTCAGGCATATTTTTTCCCCAGGAAGGCTTATGCAGATGGCGATATTGGACATTTCTGGAATTACAAGGACACTGCCATTAATATATGAAGGTGACCCACTGTCATGCTTTGAGTTCTATTTCCAGAAGTTGTGATAGCAGGGATTCATCCACATTCTTTCACTTGGCTCACTTGTAACCTTATATTTGCAATAGACTAGCCAGGGCTAGGGCTAAAACCTGTAGTTAAATAGGAATTAAACCCATTGCCTGACTTGCCTTCAGTACTAGTAGCCTAGGAAGGAAGGAAGGAAGCAAGAAAAGAAAGAGAGAGAGAGAAAAAGAAAGAAAGAAAGAAAGAAAGAAAGAAAGAAAGAAAGAAAGAAAGAAAGAAAGAAAGAAAGAAAGAAAGAAAGAAAGAAAGAAAGAAAGAAAGAAAGAAAGAAAAAGGAAGGAAGGAAGGAAGGAAGGAAGGAAGGAAGGAAGGAAGGAAGGAAGGAAGGAAGGAAGGAAGGAAGGAAGGAAGGAAGGAAGGGTAGGACAAAGGGCAATGGGATGTCTAGAACTGAGTCTGAATCTCTTCTCCTTTGGAGGATGTGAGAGAACAAGTGTGAAGCAGGGAAGGGTAAAATTCATGGTGCAACTCAATGGGATAATGGAAATATCATTCAGTGGATATGATGAAAACACTTACCTTCCAAGCTATGCCAAGAAGAAGGATTTCTTATGTGCTGTTTCCTTCTGGTTCACATCTGGAAAAGATCAGAGATAGGATTTGCGATGGCTAAGAGGGTTTTATGTTGCTAACATGGACCCAGATACAAGCTTAATAATTCACCAAGTTCCAAAAATTCCCTTGTACTCAATCCAGTGCCTCTCTGTCCAATCAGATGCTCTTTTTTTTTCCATTCAGAAACTGAGGGCTTAGAATTATGTTATTCAAATATGACATCTGCCAAGAAGGGCTCTGTCATCTCTGTCCCCAAATGCAGTATTACTTTGTGAGAGAGCACCAGACCCCAGAGATACACATGATCTCAAATGGAAGCACTAGAAGAGGGTACCCACCTCATTTTGTCCATAGTACCTACCCATTCTCTCTACGCTTCCATGATCAAGGCTCCCCAAGAGAAAATCTGATCCTTTCCCTCCAGGATCTACACTCCAACAAATCACCCCCATAGTGCCTCACTGCGCTTTGACAATGTAGCATTAATTAATCATGCTTTCTGCCTCTGTACAGTTCTTCAAACCAAACATTATCCCCTTCAGCCTCTGCAGCCTCAAACACTGCTCTACATTTTGTCATGTCTACCCACAAACTGGCATATTCACACTTACTTCACTGATTACCAGCATCAGGACATCCTAATGCTCTCTTATAGCTTGGGGATTAATTCACAGATCCAGGCAGTTCCAAATTCCCTTAGTTTCAGTGCATGGCTTCCACCTTTTCAAAGTCAGCCAGATGCAGAATGAAATGCTCCCCAGATGGAGAGGAAGAAAGGCCCTTCCTGTACAGAAAGGCCCTAGCATTATATGATAAACAGGAATTGGTTATTGGTTTAACCCATGTTTACAAGGGTGGCCATTTCCTCTGAATTCTCTGGTTTCCTCCTAGAACTACACATGCTGGAAAGCAGAATTAGAAAATGGAGTGCCCAAATGTAAAAGTAAATGAGATGCAATAAAATACAATGAACCATTACACTGAACAAGGTATTTAAAAGACAGACTAGACTGCTTATAGAAAGAGCCATGTAAGAATCCTAACAGGTAACCATGTCTCATCACCATCACAAGAGGTCATTGCCTTACATAATAGCAGCATCCCTATCTCTCTGGAGCATCCAGGATGCATAGACTATGGCTACTTAAGATACTGGAGAGAGATTTGCCAGAGCCCACCCAGAAGAGACGTAGAGATAGCAGCCTAGAATCATGTGGCATAAACCAAGACCAGTAGTTGCTTAAATAAGAAAGCATGGAAAAGTCGTGAGTTCATTGATCCCAGGTCTCAGAGACTGGTATGGATGTTGGTGTGATGATTCCATACCTTCTTTCCCCTTGAGACTCTGACTGTGGGGAGTGGGAAGTGGAGTTGTACATGCTATTAATGGGACCAGAAGGAGACAGCTGACTATCCATACTAAAAACAATCATTTGAGGAGTCTCGATTCTGTATTTTATTATCTTTCTTTTCTTATAGCAAATATTATTAAATGATAGTATGAATGTGTTTCCTTTTGGGTCTTGTGAAACTGGAAAGGAGATAAAACCGTTAATGAAGCTTTCTATCAAGGACACCATCAAGTAAGTCCTCCTTATATGTTAGGTACCTTCAGGGGCCACCCCTTTTCCTCATAGGTGGGATATTCTGTAGTCTAAGTACCTTTATACATGAAAATCAAAAACCTTCAATTCACCAAGCAGGTGAGCACCACAGTGGATGGAATGCTGGATTTCCTCAGATGTATTCTAGCTATATGACCCTGGGCAAATCACTTGACCTCTGTCTGCTTTAGTCTCTTCTACTGTAAAATGGGCTTGGGGCAGCTAGGTGGCACAGTGGATAGAGCACCGGCCCTGGAGTCGGGAGGACCTGAGTTCAAATCCAGCCTCAGACACTTAACACTCACTAGCTGTGTGACCCTGGGCAAGTCACTTAACCCCAATTGCCTCACTAAAAAAAAAAAAATAGTAAGTGGCAAGGTTGGGATTCAAACTTAGGTCTCTGACTCCAAATTCACGTGCCTAAGGAACTTGACACTTACTGGCTTTGTGACCCTAGGCAAGCCACTTAACCTTGGTTGCCTCAGTTACCTCAACTGTAAAATGAGCTGGAGAAGGAAATGGCAAATCATTCCAATATCTTTGCCAAGAAAACCCCAATTGCGGTCATGAAGAGTCAGACACGACTGAAACAACGGAACAACAAACATGAAATATATTCCATACAGAACCATTCACACATTTTTAGCTGTTTTGAGGGCCAGAACCCCACAAAATATATTTTTCCTTTTATCCTGTCATGACAAACAAGACCAACCAGAACATTTCTGTTGATGGCCTCCAGATTCAAACTGCAGGGGGCTGGAGAAAGGACCCTTTCCAAGAAAGACTCCTGACACAGGAATTCCTCCTCCTTCCAGTCTCCTACCTCAAACCTCTCCCCCCACCCCCAAGCTTATTGATCTTCAGACAGAGCAGACATTCTTGTCTGGTCTTGTCTACACAGACAATGAAGAGTTGAATGCATGTCCCTTAGCTTGAAAGATTTTTTTTCCTCTGCAAATACCCAATCTTTTAAAAATGTGTGTGTGATACTCGAAAGATGTCTGTAAGGAATACATTTGGGGGTGGCTAGGTGGCACAGTGGATAAAGCACCGGCCCTGGATTCAGGAGGACCTGAGTTCAAATCCGGCCTCAGACACTTAACACTTACTAGCTGTGTGACCCTGGGCAAGTCACTTAACCCCCATTGCCCTGAGCAAAAAAAAAAAAAAAAAGGAATACGTTTAATAATAACCATAGCCTACAATTTATAGGACCACTGAGTGATGGATTAGCCACCCTCTAGTTCAACACCACATTTTCAGATAAAGAAACAGATTAAGAAAGATAAACTTAACTTATTCATGGTTAACGAAAGGTAAAGCCAGAATTCAAATTTAGGTCTTCTAGTTCCAGAAATTTCCCAAGTCATTAAATTCTGATACTGAGACCACGTTCTCATCTATGTGCTAAGTTTCATGATTTGTGAAGTCCTGGGTTTGAATATCACTTGCTATTGCCTAGGTGACTTTGAAAAACTTACATAACCTTCCTAGGCTTTAGTTTTTTCACCTGTAAAATGAGAGCGTATACCTAGATGACCTCTAAGGTTACTTGTAGCTCTAAATCGAGGACCCTATACTCCCATAGAGACAGTTAGATGGCTCAGAGTGCCAGCCCTGGAGTCAGGAGGATCTGAGTTCAAATCCAGCTTCAGACATTTACTAGCTATGCGACCCTGGGCAAGTCATTTAACTCTTTTTACTTCAGGTTCCTCAAGTTGCAAAGAAAAACATGCAAATCACTCCAGTATCTTTCCCAAGAAACCCTCAAATGGGGTCATGGTGAGTCAGCTGTGACAGAAATGACTCAACAACAACAAAAATCATCCTATGTAGGAATACATTCATTGACATAAAGGAAAATATGACTTGTTCTTGCTGTATTAGTGACCAAAATTTCATATGTTGCTTAAAAGAATCTAGCTAAGTGCTAAGCTATTTACATATATGCAAGGACCTCTGTAGGGTCCCAGAATGCTAAACAAAGATAGAGGAGCCCAAATCTGCTGAGTCACCTGGCCAAAGTAAGGACTACAGAAATGCCCAAAAGCCCCTTTGTCGCCTGTGAGGGCAGGGGAGAGTCTGATTAACAACTAGCAACCAATTCCATAGGTATCCCCTCAGCATGAATCAGCACCACCCCCACACCCTTCTTCAATATCTGATCTCATGTGACTCCCCAAAAAACATCAAAATGCACCAGGCTTTATTGTTTTTGGTGCCCTCTTCCACCAGGCATCCCAGTGAGCCTGACCTATTTTCATACTCCTGGACTGCCCCCCCCAATATTGTATTTCCCCTCAATGAAGATGGCTTATTTTATTTTCTTTGTGCTAGACTCAGTCTTTTGGTGCTTCACCTCCCAAACATGCCACTTTTCTCCTTTAGAAGTTATTGATCATTGACCAGGTCTTGGCACCTGCCTCTACTTCTCAAGTCATGGTTTAGAGACATAGAACAGAGTCTCACACTAGAAACATGCTCCAAAGTAGGACCTCCCCACTTCTCCCAGACACCAGAGCAGTGACTTGGAGCCTCCCCTGAACCACATGCCCTTCAAGAGCTCTTCCCCTGGGCAACATAAGTGGCACATGAAGGAAATTTCTTGCAATGCATTCTGGACTCCCTACTTTTAATCAAACTTCATTAATACAATGTTACAATGGTTCGCTGGCCCATGGTTTTATATCTGTATCAGTATGGTAATCAAACTCATATGGACAGGTCTAATCTTGATAGCCTAACCCCCAAAGTACCAGTATTTCTCTTTGGCTCACCTGTAGTATGCAGGGAAAAATACCAGGTATACTCATGGTATAGGTCCTATCTGGGTTTCCCCAAATGTGAGCCCCCAATTTTCACAGACAATATACCAAATGTATATCAGATTTTAGACAGCCTTTATCTGACCCCATAGTAATGCAGAAAATGCAAAAGACCCATAGGAACCCACAAACAAACACCAAAGCACCCCAGGACCCAGAAGAGAACTGAACTTGGGGTTGCTATTGAAGCAACATGCCAACATTCTTCCCCATTATAATATGAGCTCCTTGAGGAAGCAAGTACTTAGCATACAATAAGCACTCAATAAATGCTTGTCGACTGACCACCATTCTGGTGAAATCCCTCTCAGACATGTTGTACCTCACTTGAAAAGATTATAGTTTATTTTACCTTTGTTATACCAGAAGGTCAACTAGAAACCCATGAAAGTCATCTTACTAAGCTGTAGAGAATATCCATCTGGATAAGCGAAAGGAGAACATATACCAATGAAATAAATCAATAAACATTTATTAAACACATACTACATGCCAAGCACTGGGGATACAAAAAGAGAACAGACAATCCCTGCTCTCAAGGAGCTTATAGTCTAAAGAAATCACAGGTATTTTGTAGCATTGATATGTAGCTGTGATGGGTGACATTCTGAGGGAGTTTTAAGAGATGCTCCAGTCTTAGTACAAACTTATTTATATCATTTCTTAGGGAAATTTATTTGGAAAGCAGGTTAAACTCATCCATTTTACACAGGGTGTCTCAAAAGCCGTAGTGCAGTTTTAAGCTTTGACAGAGCAACACTGCACTAGGACTTTTGGGACAGCCTGTGTTTTCTTTTTTTTTTCAAACAATGACTTCCCCAAAAAAATTTATTTATTTATTTTTAAATCCTAGGAACCCAGCCCTTCTGGTGGCTTGCAAAGCTCCACTAAACTAACTACAGAGGTATTTAGGGCTGTTTGAACTTACATTAAATAGCCCTAGGCGGCTTTCATGTTTAGACCTTTTGTCTAAGGGGTTAAACCTTTCTCTAGCTTTTCTGTCACCCTTTGATGCTACCTGTAATTCTCGCTGCAGTTAGCATGTCATCTAACGGCTACCTTTAGTAGTCTTTCTGCCTTGTTCCCTGCTTTAGTGCTGCTATATGCTTGGGAACCAAAGGGCCAAGCTTGCTCAAAAAGCTGGACTCAGAGTGAAAACCTGAGGGCTTCTCTCTCTCTGTCTCTCTCTGTCTCTCTCTCTCTTTTCAGTTTCAGCCATTTTTCAGTCATGTCTGACTCTTTGTGACCCCATTTGGGTTTTGGCAAACGTACTGAAGGGATCTGCCATTTCCTTCTCTGGATCATTTTACAGATGAGGAAACTGAGGCAAACAGGGTTCAGTGATTTGCCCAGCGTCACAAAGCTTGTAAGTGTCTTAGATTTGAACTCAAGAAGAGAAGGCTGCTGGGCCTGCTCCATGCACTGCCCCACCTATAAATGAGGGATCCATAAGAGTTTTGGCACTGGGGCCCTTTCACATCTCTTTTGGCTTCTCAGAGGCTTTGCTCCTTCCCCCAGCCCCTTACTTCCTAGTTATCTACAGTATTTGGCTTATGATTTATTGTAATAAAAGGAGCACCTGATTGGAACTTTTAAAAAAACAAAACCCTGGGTTAAGATTCCTACACTGTGACCTTGAGTTCTTTTATCTATATAATGGGGATAATTAAAGCTTAAGTTTCTTATCTTTCAAGGTTGTCCTGAGGGTAGTATTTTATAAACTGAAATATCACATTGTTATGATCATGATTACTGTTGAAAGAAACTGGACAAGAATCCCTTTTCCTAAGACCCAGTATTACAATCAGTCCTTAAAATCTCTTTATGAATTAATCAATCATGCCTGCAAACTAGTGTCAAAGTCATCTCTCACCTGGACCAAACAATAATAATACCCCCATTAGTATCTTAGCCTCTAAACTCTCTCCTCTCCATCCATTCTTCATAGGGCTACCAAACCCATATTCCCAAAGAACTGTTCCAACCATGTCATTCCCCCTTTCAATAATCCCCATTCGGGCCTGCTTCTTGCTTCCACAATAAAGTCTTTTCCAATCTGGCCTCCTTCCAACTACATTTCCAGGTTTTTACCCATTAATCTCCTGGCTGTTCCCCTTATGCCATCCTTCAATGTCCCATCTCCATGCCCTTGGGACAAGTTGTGGCCCCTTACTTACTCATCCTCACCTTTCAGCTCAAGTAATTACCACCTCCTAGAGGAAATTGGTCTTGATCCTACAACTGGTTAGTCTCCCTACACCTCCTACTAGAAATTCCTTTGTGTTTAGTTCATATTTACTTTTCTGTGTAAATGTTGTTTCCTCCCAGGAGAATGTTAGCATGAGAGGAAAGATTTCTTTTTTGTCTTTTTTATCTCCAGGGCTCTGCACATAGAAAACAATACTTCTTGAATAAATTGAAAGTCCCTTCCAAACTCATAGTGCCACCATGTGATTTAGACCCCACCCCAATTAAATAATTTTTGGGGGCTGTTGAAGAAGCACCCCTTTGCTTTAGAAGTACACTCTCCTAATAACTCAGTGACTTTGTTCTCCAAGCAAATGTAGGACAGGAACTATATGTAGAATCTACTTCTTTTCTCCAAGGAGAACACTGCATCAGGAATTCTCTCTTTAGAGAGTTCTAATAAACTCTGAGTGCAGGTCTATTTTATGTTTCTTGCTTTTTATTGTTTTGGGGTTTATTTGGGGGTTTTTTGCAACATGACTAATGTGGAAATATTTATTGCATGACCTCACATGTATAACTGATAATATTACTTGACCTTTTCAATGGGTGGGAGAGGAGCAAGAGGAAGAGATAATTTGGAATTCAAAAAAAGTTTTAAATGAATGGTAAAAATAAATAAAGACATTTTTTGAAAAAAGAATCTCTCTTTAGAAACCCTGGTGCCTGAATTCTTGAAGTCAAGAACTCTTTTTTTTTTTTTTGGCAAGAAACATTAATTTTATTTTTTCCAGTTACATGCAAGAGTAGTTTTCAACATTCATTTTCATAAGATTTAGAGTTCCAAATTTTTCTCCCTCCCTCCCTTTCCTCCCCTCTCCACAAGACAGCAACCAAGTTATATATGTGCAATCCACAAGTGCTCTTTTTATCAGTTCTTTCTACAGGGGTGGATAGGAAGTCAAGAACTCTTTTTAAAAAAAAAAGTATTACTAACAAGACAACATCCAAAACTGGGATTCCCACCTTGGACTGAGGGAGCATGCACATGTCTGCTTTTGCCAGGTACTTGTGCAAGAATCTCTTTATTGCCTCAACTACTGTCATCTGTTAAGTATAAAAATCCCACTTGCAGAATCTCTCCTTTCAGGCCTTGTGCAGACGCATTTCTATTTCTACCATATGATCTCTTGAGTTGATATCAGTTGCTCCTTGGGGAAGAAAGAAATCTCCTGCCACCATCTTTAGCATTCTGGAAGAAGGAAGAAGGAAGAAAGGGAAAACTCAGAGAGACCCACAGGTTTGATTTTGTAGGCCACTGAAAGGAGATGGTAATTTTCAATTAGCCAATCATCAGGACTAATAGAAGTCATAAGATCATAGATTTAGAGGTAGAAAAAAGGCTCCAACCGCCTTGTTTTACAAATAAGGAAACAGGGGCAGCTAGGTGGCACAGTGGATAGAGCACCGGCCCTGGAGTCAGGAGTACCTGAGTTCAAATCCAGACACTTAACACTTACTAGCCCTGTGACCCTGGGCAAGTCACTTAACCCCAATTGCCTCACTAAAAAAAAAAAAAAAAGAATGAAGTACAAATAAGGAAACTGAGGTCCAAAGAAGATTAAGTCACTTCACCAAGATCACAAGGTAGTAAGCATCTGAGTTGGAATCCAGTTTCTGAAACCTAATCTGTATGGTTATAAACAAAAAGGTGTTCCATGTTCCCTGTAAGTCTATCACCTTGATCATGGAACTAAAGTGGATCAATAACTCTCCTAATCACTCCTCTTACACATGTATACATTTTATCTACACCTGTAAAATGCTGAAAATGAGCTAGGGTTTCTATACTCTTTTACTCAAAGACATACGGAAGTTTTGATTTACTTCAAAATAGCCTTGAGTAGAAGCTTCTGTCAGCACAGATGAGCAAGTTATAGGCTTAGCAATTTATAGGCTTAGAGAGTTGCTTTCAAAATTGAGTGCTTACTCTGGACCCCAAAGCCATTATGTGTCAGAGACAGAATTTGAATCCAGGTATTCCTAACTATAAGGCCAACTCTCTGTCCACTATGTCACAATGTATTTCTATACCTAATCTTATCTAAAAAAGAAATTCATATTAGTTCATATTCATATATATGAATTTCTTTTTTAGGTTGAACATTAATTTGTTACAGAATGTTAGTATTCATTCATTGTTTACACAGAAGCTCAAAAGATAATGATATATTGAATGTTACATGTTATGTATGTCCTCAGTGATGTCTTTCATACCATACCTTATACCGTTTCTTAGGTCACTTGCAATTTTGATTCTTATGAGAGCATGATATCTCTCTGGGTGTCTCTCTGTGCCTATCTATCTCTCTGTGTGTCTTTCTGTGTGTGTGTGTGTGTGTGTGTGTGTGTGTGTGTGTGTGTCTGTCTGTCTGTCTATCTTTCTAGCTGGCTCTGTGTCCCTTCTTCACATGATACATTGATTACAGAACTATCACTGTCAAGGAGAATAGAGAACTCTAGAAATACCAGCAGATGTAACATTTCACATGTTTATGGTCCTTCTTCTACTTTTAGCTACAAATATTCTTGGGATGATCTAGCTTACCTGTGTCTCATGCCAAGATATTTATAGGCTCATTTTCATTTCAGCCTCTTTTTGCTCTTTTGTAAGGGGAAGATGCTCATCATCTTTGATTACCTTCCACAATGTTTCCTAAGTGAGCTCATCTTCTAAATCACTTTTGTTGTTGGCTTCCACATTTCTCCATTTGGCCAAGAGACCAAGTATTTATGAGATAAAGGTGCAACAGGACTCTTTTTGGTAGTCAAATAATTTTCAAATTATCTCTCCTGGATCTATTTTCCAGGGCAGTTGTTTCTCCAATGAGATATTTCACATTGCCTTATTTTTTTTTATTCTTTTGGTTTTGTTTTATTGTTTCTTCATAAAGTCATTAGTTTCCATTTGCTCAATCCTAGGAGTTATTTTCTTCAGAGAGATTTTGTATCTCTTTTACCATTAGGCCTAGTCTGTTTTTTAAGGTATTATTTTCTTCATTATTTTTTGTGTCTCCTTTACCAAGCTGTTGACTTTTTTTTCATGATTTTCTTGCATCACTCTCATTTCTCTCCATTTTCCTCTACCTCTCTTACTTTATTTTCAAAGTCCTTTTTGAGCCCTTATGTGGCTTGAGACCAATTCATATTTTTCTTGGAAGCTTTGGAAGTAGGAGCTTTGACTTTGTTATCTTCTTCTGAGGGTGTATTTTGATCTTCCTTGTCACCATAGAAATTTTCAATGTTCAGAATTTTTTTCTGTTTACTCATTTCCACAGCCTATTTCTTGACTTTTAACTCTTTGTTAAAGTGGGTCACTGCTTCCAGGGTGGAGGGTGTACTGTCCCAAGCTTCAGGGAGTTTGTGTAGCTGTTTTCAGAGATACTTCTAGGGATTTATAAGTTTTTAGTTCTTCCAATGTGGCATGATTTAAGGAAAGATATGTTTACTATTCTCCTGGACTGTGCTCTGGTCTGCAAGCCCTGGAACTATAAACAGACTCCTGCTCCACTGTGAGTGCAAGCTTTTGTGTGCTTGTGCTCCTCCCAGCCTGGGACCACCACACAAGACTGTGACCTGGATCAGAGTATGGGCAAAACAACAGAGTCCTGCCTAAATGCTAGCAAAAAGACCCCTGTAATATCCTTCTGGCCTATTGTTTCACCCCTTACCATCTTTGGGCTAAGAATTCCAGAAGCAGTTGCTGCTGCTGCTGCTGATTCAATCAGAACAGGACTCTGTTAATCTCCCAGTTGAAGTGACTACTTCAGATTCATTAAATTTCCTAAGAAAAAAAGTTATATAATCAATATCTTTAATTTTGTCTATCTCCCATCAATATTTTTTTGAAATAGATTGAGTTGAAGCTGCTATAATTTCATGCTATGTCTTCTTATATTTATCATTTCTTCTAAATTAATATTGATTTTTGCTTCTACTCTAGTCAATGATCTGACTACACACAACTGATTCTAAAGTGACGGCTATGGCGGTAAACCATCGCTTCTTGTATAAAAATATTTTCTTCAGATTTTCATTTCTTACAATAATGCTAATGATAATGATTTACATGAATATAAGGCATGAAAGTTTGCAAAATGCTTTATATATATGTTCTCATTTGGCCCCCAATGTCTTCCACTGGAACTAGGGTTGGCCCTGTTTTTTGGAAGACTATCCCAGCAGACGCCAAGCCCTGGTATTTTTTTTTTTAGCATAGTGGAAAGATTTCAAGTGTAAATCCTACAATTGATTGTGCTCACTGCCCAAAAACCAGCCAGTTAAGTACTGAGAGGCTCGCCACTAAAGGATTGGTCATTGCATGATGAATTCTTTGGCCAGTGAAATTATGAAACATAAAATGACACTCAGTTCTGTGCCACCTCTGTCTATCTCCACAACAAAAGTGGCAATGGTTTCAAGGGTATGCTAAGAATCATACCATTTTTAGAGCATTTACAAATATTAATAGAACTGCCCTTATTCATAATCTGGGATCTTTATTCAACAACCAGTGAGTCAATATACTATTGGAGGAATTGTGATATAACAGCATTGAATTCTTCTTATAAATGAAACCAAAAAATGTAAGAAGTTTTAGTTAAAAGGAGGACAACTCACAGCTTCTCATTCAAAGAGGTAAATAAACAAATTGGCAAAGTCATTTTCTTTGTATGTTCAAAGTCTACAAAAGGCATCATTTCATGGAAGCTTGGCCATCTCATTTTGCACTGCTCACAAGGAATATAAACAGACCACAATGAAGATAATTGCAGCTTTTGTGCCAGCATCTATTACAAAGGATCAAGAAGTCTAGAAATTCTAGGAAGAGCTTGGCAAGATTCTCTGAACTAAGTCAATGTATAACTCGTGACTCAGTGATAGCAATGCAAGGATGGGCACAGAGGAGGATGGCAAAAAACAAACAAACCTATGATGGAAAATACTGTTCAGGATCAAGAAATGAAAGAGGCAAAAAAAAAAAAAACCAAAAAACTTGAAGGCTGCTTTAAAATATTCATCATGTACATATGGAACATTAACCATAGTATTTAAAATAGAATCTTCCTATAATGCATCCTTGGAGTCTATGTCATGAAACCACCTCATGATGAGGTCAGTTGCCCCTTCAATAACTAGATCTCTCAAAATGAGATCCAAGGAAGTTCTTCCTAATACAGAATGTCTATTCTTTCATGAGCTTCCCATGAACTGTATGCAATTAATTAAGCTTTATTTGCTTCATTTGATGCTATTGATTGCCCTCTTTTGAATCTCTTTCATTTCTGGGTTTTCATGATACTTTTCTCACCTCCTTCTTCTACTACCTGTATAGCAACTTCTTTTTCAGGATCCTTTGTTGGCTCACCATTCATATCACAGTCCCTAACTGTGTGTATTGACGAAAGCCCTCTTTTCTCTATACAGTCTCTCGGTGGCTTCATCAGTTTCTGTGTGTTTAGGTATCGCTTCTAAGCTTATGACTCACAGATATGTATGACCAGTTTCTGGCTCCCCTCACATCTCTCTAATCATACAGTCACCATTCAAGTTCAGTGTCATACCATCTCTCATACAAAAAAACCCCAAATAATACCCCCAAAATTTAAAAAAAACATAAATACTTCTGTTTGACTTTTGTTTTTGTTTTTTTTTTTTTTTGGTGAGGCAATTGGGGTTAAGTGACTTGCCCAGGGTGACACAGCTAATAAGTGTTAAGTGTCTGAGGCCGGATTTGAACTCAGGTCCTCCTGACTCCAGGGCCAGTGCTCTATCCATTGCGCCACCTAGCTGCCCCTGTGTGACTTTTAAAGACCTTCACAACCCAGTGACAACCTATCTTTTCAGATTAATTGCATATTGCTCCACCTCCCACACTTTGCAATTGAACCAAATTTGACTTTTCACTTTCTTTTCCTCACACAACACTCCATCTCCAATTTCTGTGTCTTTACATGGATCATTCTCTGTATCTGGAATTTACTTCATCCTTACCACTGCCTCATGGGAGTTCCTCTCCTCCATCATCACACAGCTCAAACACCACCCTTTATAAGAAGTCTTTCCTGATACTCTCCATTGCTAGGGCAATTGATGAAATATACCTATTTTCGATTTCTTCACCCAAATGGTACATAAGAATATGGAACAAAATTGGGACAAGCACAGAGCCCTGTTGCATGCTACTGGAGACCACCATCCTGGTTGATATTCATTGTCTTTCTTTGGGTACTTTAAGTTCATATAAAGATTTTTTGGTCAGTGCTTACTTAGTGAGGTTCAGGAAACCTATGAGCATGGCACATTGTAACTGCTATAGAAATGTTAGCTATTATTGTTGTTAGTCTTAATGCCTTCAAATTTGTACAAATATTGGCTGCAGTCCTGGAAACAATATTTAAGTGTCACCCTCGCTTTTCAGCTATTCTAGTTCACCCAAGTCATTAGTGGGAAGGCAGAATGCAGCATATTAGAAAGAGTACTGGACTAATGTGTTCAGGAAACTAGAGTTCTAAGCCCACCTCAGCCCTGACTATATGACCATAGGTAAGTCATTTAAGCATCTTTTTGTTTCAATGTACTCATCTATAAAATGAGGATGTTGGTTTACGTGACCTTTTAAGTCCTTTCCAGCTATAGCAGTCAAAGCTTCTCTAATTGTAAGGTAATCAGGTCATCATCCCTTACTGACCTAGCATATTTTTGAGATGTAGTCATTTCTTGTCTACTTTGGAAATGTCTAATTAATGTCCATGTTGATGTTTAAAAAAAAATACAGGGCAGCTAGGTGGCGCAGTGGATAGAGCACTGGCCCTGGATTCAGGAGAACCTGAGTTCAAATCCGGCCTCAGACACTTGACACTTAACTAGCTGTGTGACCCTGGGCAAGTCACTTAACCCCCAAATGCCTCACCCCGCCCCAAAAAATACAATTACAAAGGAGGTTTCTGAGATGGGGTACTGGACTGAGACCATGAATTCACTTTTCAAAACTCAGTCAATGGCCAGCTTGTAAAGCCAGATGATCAAGCTAATCCTTCCTTGTAGACATGGACTTATTTACAAATGAGAAGGAGGCAAAGCTTTTCTCACTACTATATCTTCCCCCAAGCTGGTCCTAGCCCAGGAAATCTTAGCTGCCAAGTCGGTACCCTCTGTCTTTGCAATTTGTACTGCATTCACCCACCCACACTCCTCCTTACTCACAGTGACTGAATCCTTTCCTACATGACTGAGCACAGCTGTGTGAGCAGAGATGATCACAAAGACAAGGCATGCTCACTGAGGCAGAAACATATAAGTCCCAGACCTCAGATTGCATCAATTATTCTATCATCATAGGATGGTGAGCCATGCCGCAAGGAGGTATGCAAATTATTTCAGCGTGGTATCAACTCCTAGGCTAAGCCTGAAGTGTATGTCCAGAGAGATGCCCTGCTAAAATAAAGAGAATATATTAGCCTTCATTAGCAATGCTGCAGATACCATCGACTTTAAAAAGGATAAAATGAAGAGGATGAGTATTTTAACAAGGCTCTCTTAAGGTACTCTGACCCATTTCAGTCATAACTCCATCTCCCTGGGGTAGGTTCTACTTTCAATTCAACCTTTGAATGTTTACATCTAAAACAGTGTTCGGGGGGTATGGGACATCTTTGACCATGTCTGTGAGGGGCAGCCAAGGGTGAGTGTACTATATTAAAGATTTCACAACCTGGCTAGTGTTCTAATAAGAAACTGAAGATTCTTTCCCTCTGGGCCACTCTCACAGGACCCCATCTTGCTGGAAATAAGAAGATAATGACAGTTAGTCGTCCCCCCCCCACCTCCCATCTCCCCTCTTGGCAGAGAAGTGGGATTAATAGCCAGAGGGAATTTAGTTTTCCTGAAATACACTATCTGAGCTAGACATGCAAAATAACCAGCCTTCAACCTGGCCCCAGAAGAAATTCATCTCCCATTTATCTGTAGAATAAAAGTACTAAATCTTGTTCAGGGACATCCTTCAGATTGCCAGGTAGAAGGAAATATTACAATCATATCATTTAATATAACAGGCTTGTTATAAAAATCAACAAATTAATTTCATGTTACATAGTTTATAAACATTCTCCTATGCTCTATCCCCAATTCCTTAGAAGAAAGGTTATAGAGAAATTCTAACTGAATTCAAGAATTTACGTCAGTGCTCACAGGGATCAGTGATCTCATTGAAATGGATATTTTCTTCAGCAAAAGATATTCCAACCTGTGTATGCTTATCCATCCTATACAATTATTTTCTATTTTTGTCTCTCAGGAGTCCATCTAACATTCTGAGGGTCTTCCTGTTGTTTTTGAAATTGATTTTGTAAGGATCACAGTGAAGCATGCAAACTGTACATGAGTTATCTCACGTTTTGCCACATGACCAGAGCATCTTCTTTATTATTCATATATCTTAAAAAATTATTATTTTTAAATTATCAAGCACTTATTTTTTCTTCTTCCTACCTCTACCACCTTAAAAAGGGGGGAAAATAAAAAATCCTTGTATTAAATAAGCATAGTTAAACAAAACAAATTGCCACATTGGTCACATACAAGGATGCGTTCCTTATTCTTCATATTAATCAATCACCTCTCTGTCGTGTGATATTATCAGTCTTCTAGAATCATGATTGATCATTATGTTGATCAGAGTTCTTAAATGTTTCAGAGTTGTTTATGTTTTACAATATTTATGTTATAGCATTAATCATTCTCTTGGTTCTGCTCACTTCATTCTTCTTCAGTTCAGGTAAGTCTTGTCAGAAGACTCCAAAACTTCCTCTCCATTTCTTTTAGTACAATAGTATTCCATTACATTTATATATGAACTCAGTTCTTTTATTTCTTTGAATTGAATTAAGTTCTTTTATTTCTTTCATGATATCTTTTGTACTCTTTTATTATTCCTTGAGTGTCGTGTATTGCAGCCTGGTCACATTCACCAAATGTTCTTCAATGCCCTTTGGGTAGCGTTGAATGTTTGCTAAGGCAATTTTTAGGCTCCTTTGATTTCCTTGTTTTGGCATTTGATTTACATTGGACAAACTTCTGAATGAAATGCTTTAATCTGTATCAATGTCCTTTTATCTATCCAGTTTCTATCTTTCAACACTAATATGTTTAAGTGGGTCAAGTTCAATGTGGTTTAATTCTTAGTAGTGATTTTTTTCCAATTACATATATAGTTTTCAATATTCATTTTTGTAAGATTTTGAGTTCCAAAAATATTTTCTCTCCTTTCCTTTCCTCCCCCCTCCCCAAGATAGTAAGCAATGTGATATAGGCTATATATGTACAATCATGTTATTTCCACATTAGTCATGTTGTAAAAAGAAGAATCAGAACAAGAGAGAAAATCCAGTGTGGTTTAATTTCATGGTATGTCTTTTTATTTCTTCTAGCTTTGTAGTAACACTAATTATTGTTCTAACAAGTCAGTAGTGTATCTAACTATACAATGACAGGAATGATTTCCATGTCAATAGTAAATTCTTTCTTTTCAATATATAATCATTTTCACTTTTGTGATGTTATTTTGTATTTACCATCTCTAGGGTGTAATGAGTCTTTTCTCAAATAAAGCAGTCATGATAAGTATTTGTGGGATTTCTGTATAGTCTACTAGTTTGGGGTCCCTCTAATTGCCTACTTCTTTCTTTCTTATTTTTCAATAGCATTTTTTACTCTGCTCACCTAGTCCCTTCTTTGGATCATTTTCATTGATTATCAAAATATATGCTGATATGTTTTGTAAGGTCTTCTCGAGTTCTTCATATTTCTCTATTTTCTCATATATACATTCAACAACAGATGTTTATGAGTAAGTAATAATAATGATAGGCAACCTTTTATAGTCCTCTAAAGTTTGCCAAGTGTTTTACTTAAAACCATGTGAAGTAGATGCTATTATTATCCCCATTTTACAGATGAAGATATGGAGACTAGAGGAGGTTAAGTGACTTGACATAGCTACTTCTTCTTTTTCTTTTTGGTGAGGCAATTGGGGTTAAGTGACTTGCCCAGTGTTAAGGGCTAAAATTCTAGGAAAACTGTCTAAAATATCTAATGAGTGGTCGCCAATAAATTATAAGCTTTAGCAAGAGTTAGGCTTTTAAGCATTTATTAAGGAAAACAAGAATTTGGTAAAGAGAGAGAGAAAGGCCTAGATTTCTATCTATTAAAGGGAGAGCACATTTTTAGCTCCCTTCTCCGCCAGCGTCCTCAGGAAAGAGAGCGAGACTGAGCGCCAGTCTCTTCCTTCCTCCTCCCACTAGCCCGCGTCACTTCCTGACTCCTGGTCTTGCCCTCAAAGACCTTCCCTTCATGGGCAGAACTCCTCTACAGTAAGTATCCAGCAGGTGGCGTTATTCCAATCGTTACAGTCCCCCCTGTTGTTCCTCAAGAAACAAAATGTTTCCTTGACGGAACAGTAAAAACAATATGATAACTATTGCTAACTAATAATATGTGAACAACAATATAGAAAAGGAAGAGAGGAAAGTTTTGTCCAGAGGGGCGATTTTTTTTGTCCTCATGAACCGACGCTTTGACATTAGTCTTGCAAAGGGAGGGCCTCTGCAGAGAATACATGTTACAGATGGTGTATATTATAACAGAAAGAGAAAAAAAACCAACAAAAAGAACAAATCAAAACTGTTCATTTAAAGTCTCTGAAAGTCTTTTCTCAGATGTCCTCTAGGTGTAGTCGTAGAATGGAAGTCTTTTCAGGGGTTGATGTGTGGATGCTGGTAATCAGCCAGGAAAACTTCCTACAAAATTGAGCTTAACACAACTTTAAAATAGCTTTGTCAATAATCAAATCAAACAATGAAAGTTCTCAAAAACATGTCTAAGGGAATACAGAATCTTAGTTGTTACACATGAAACATATAATAAAACAAAAATTGAAACATTCTTTAAAATTATAATCTTACTATAGTCCCCCCTTATGGAGGGTAATTGAGAAGACAATTGCTGCGATATTAATTTTTAAAATAATTTTTATCTTTGTTTCATCACTTTTTGCATCATCTGCCTAATTATCCTCATGCCATTATGAGAAATTAAAAAATCTAATATAATTGGTAACAGGTGTCAAGGCCAAATTCAACACTGTATTTATCATGACACCTGAGATAATTATGGGGGTTACCATAAAAGAACAGAGAAATGATGGGATATGAGCATTCCCACACTTGAGCAATATGTACTGCCCATACAGTATGCCAGGCTTAAAATAGGTGGATGGAATATATGTCCATGCCACCGAACATATTGGAAGAAACTGAGTCAGACTTAATCAGATGCATGGGATTGAGATGTCCATGGCATCAGGCATATAGGAGGGAGCATAGAAGCCAGGTGTAGAAGTGAGATGGGTGGGATGAATACTTCCAGCCATCTGTACAATATTGTGGGGAAAAAGAGAATAAAATATTAAACCAAGAGAATCCAACCTCAACATTTGTCAAAAGCCGTTCCCTCAGCCATACCTTGACTTCATGCATGTCTCCCCTCATGTGACAGTTCAGTGTCTGCTCTTGCATGTATTCCTCTTGTGATTGGATGGCATCTTGGCCAACTGGCATCTGATAACTCAGAATAAAGGCAATTAATGTCTTAAATGATAAGTTCCCATAATCCAAGTCTCATATGGATTTAAAAATTGAGGATAATAAATGATTGCAAAAAATGTGAATACATCTTGACTCAGAACACAATATATAATTATGCAACAATTTCAAATAATACCCCTTTTTTTTTTTACTTAGTATACAATTACTTTTGTGAAAAATCAGAACATACTTAAATACAAGTTAAAGCACAACAGAATCTCAAAGAACTTTTTTTTTTTGAAAAAAGAAAACTTTTACAAATGTTCCCCTCTTTTTTTTTTTTTTTTGGGAATATGCTTATCAAAAATAATACTTCTAGAATCAATTTACACTTGCCATGGCAACCAATTTGCCAGGGAAATGCTTTAAAGAGTTTGATCAAATAATCAGTTGAGAAAAAATAACAAAAACAAACAACTCAGAATATGGGAGCACAATACTCCTAGAATTAACATTGTATAATAAAATCAAAACCATCTTGCAATGTTTCAAAATTAGATAGACAAATGAATAGAAGAAAATACACATTGAACAATAAAATACAGTGAAATTCAAACTAAGGAAATCTAAATGAATATGAACTTAATATCAATAAGAGTATTATAAAATATAAACTTGATCACATGTCTATAAAAAGCTTTTACAAATATTCTCCTTGTTTTAGAAACTAAGTATAAGACACAATCTCAAAAGCATTAAAATCTCTATGAAAATAAACCCATACCATTAATTTCAAAATGTATATATAATAGCATAGAAATCCTATGTAACCTCTGAACTGACATTAATACTCTGAGTGAATTCAGAACACTTTTGATTCCGATATCTAAAATCCCCAACACTCGCATCAATACCTTGCTGCTTACTTCTACATTTCTCTAAAATATATACCCTTCCATGGCAAAAGAAGCAGAGTCTTGAACTATGTTGATGGTTGTCATTCTTATTCAGTTTAAGTTTTTCTTCTTTAACCCCTTTATATTGTCTGTCAGTCTTTTCACCATACAAATGCTTTATAAGATTACTAATTAAAGACAAAAGCAGGTTAGCAAAATTATGAACAAAACAAGCATATCTGGAATTTAAAGAGTTTTCTAAGATTGTCTCAAAAGCACAGCCAGGCCGGGGAAGGGCTGAGCCTGAAGCTGCAAATGCAGGTAGAAAAAGTTGAGCATGCGCATCAGATCTCTGGACTTCCCAGGCAGGGGAAGCAATGGGCTTGGCCATAGGAGGAGTAGAGGGTGGGGTCTGGAGAGGAGGGGAGGGACCAGAGCAATTTGAATCAGACTTGATTTTGAACTCAGGCCTGGATTCCTCTTCCCCCACTTTGCCTCCAGGTGCTAGGGGATTAAAAGCTTCTAGAGGGTGGGTCATTGCCTCCAGGCATGCAAAATTAGAGCAACAATTAGTGTTAGAACTGGGAAAAGCTGCGGGAATCTCTTCAGGTTTCTCTGAAAAAGCATGGTTGGGAGAGGGAGAGATATTTCCTTGTGTGAGTAAGTTGCTGGCTCTTTTAACAAAAATAAAAAGAAAAATAGAAAATCCACAAAAACAAAGCATTAACATGATCTTATCTCCCATTTGTCTGGTTAAACAGACCAAAATCAAAAATAGGATAATTAGGGAGTTTAAAAGGTCCATTCGAAAAAATTCAAAGGAAAAACACAGCCAGTACACCAGTACTTAGCAGTTAAAGGGAGAGGGAGGGGAAATTTCTTACCCAACCAGCAGATCAGAAGAAGACTGAGGGTTAGCTTTCCTCTTCGTGGTCAGCCATCTGTTAAGGGCTAAAATTCTAGGAAAACTGTCTAAAATATCTAATGAGTGGTCGCCAATAAATTATAAGCTTTAGCAAGAGTTAGGCTTTTAAGCATTTATTAAGGAAAACAAGAATTTGGTAAAGAGAGAGAGAAAGGCCTAGATTTCTATCTATTAAAGGGAGAGCACATTTTTAGCTCCCTTCTCCGCCAGCGTCCTCAGGAAAGAGAGCGAGACTGAGCGCCAGTCTCTTCCTTCCTCCTCCCACTAGCCCGCGTCACTTCCTGACTCCTGGTCTTGCCCTCAAAGACCTTCCCTTCATGGGCAGAACTCCTCTACAGTAAGTATCCAGCAGGTGGCGTTATTCCAATCGTTACACCAGGGTCACACAGCTAGTAAGTGTTAAGTGTCTGAGGCTGGATTTGAACTCAGGTCCTGACTCCAGGGCCGGTGCTCTATCCACTGCACCACCTAGCTGCCCCCCCTTTTGTTTTTATTTTAAAAAAACTTTTTTTAACATAGCTACTTCTTGATTTGGGATTTGGACTCCATTTTCCTCATGCCAAGTCCAGCACTCTATCCACCACACTATATGACAATAGACTGTGATCTAATAAGGGGATTTCAGAATTCATGAATATGGAACTGGAGAATTTCTGGGTAATGGCAAGATTCAGCATATGTCAATCTTCATGTGTGTGTGTGAGGTGGGGTGGAAGAGTAGGTCATGTGAAATTAATAATTTGAGGAGCTGTGAGGTCAGGTTGTTTGAGGGAATATCGATATGTATGTTGATATCTCCTTGTATGAGGGCAGGAATTGGCCCGTGGGGGGGGGGGGGGGAGGTGGGGAGGCCGGACTGTGACCAGACACTGAAACTCATTGAGAAAAGAAGGGTTGTGTCCTGGAGGTCAGGAGACAACAGCTAACCAGAATTATCATTGGGTGGTAGATATGGAATGAATGAAACTTCGAGGAGAGCTTCCTGAGTAATGCCAGAACCAGAGGATCTGGAAATGGCAACAGGGAACAGGAGTATTCCAAGTCCCCCACCTCATCCAGTGAGTCAGGGGGGAAAGAACTAAAGTACAGTCAGTGCAGGATAAGAAAACTAGGGGGGCTGCAGCATCAGGAGGGAGCCAGGTCTCAATGAGAGGCAAAAGATGGAAGGGGTGGGAATAAGGGATCAGGCAGTGGAGGACAAGGGAATGAGTTATGAACGGTTATTTAAGGGTTCCAAATCACTGGGATGGGGAGGGTCTAACCAGTGTCCCCAGTGCCTAGCACAATGCCTGGCACAAGGAAGCAAGCATAATAAATGCTTGCTTCCTTGACTTGGTGGGGTTTTTTGGGGGGTGGTTTGTTTTTTGTTTTGTTTTGGGTTTTTTGTGAGGCAATTGGGGTTAAGTGACTTGCCCAAGGTCACACTGATACTAAGTGTTAAGGGTCTGAGGTCAGATTTGAACTCAGGTCCTCCTGAATCCAGGACCGGTGCTCTATATACTGCACCACATAGCTACCCCCTGACTTGTTGACTAGATGTTTCTCCTGCCTGCCTTCTCTCTGGGCTAAGTTCAAGATTTCAATAAGTTCAGTTTTTCTCCACTTTTATCAATTAACTGCTCTGAGCCCCAATTGCCACCTGGCCTCCTCTTCAGCAATTTTCCAATAACTGGAACCCTGAGTTAGTACAGCACTTTCGCTGCAGGGATTATTTTTAAACCGCTATTCATTTTCAAGCATCCCATGGTGCTGAACCTGGGGCAGCTGCACAGCTTCACCCTCCGCCAAAGCAGCAGAGATGGCACACTGCACACCCATGAAAGGAGCTTGATGCTCCTTAGCATATGAATCGAGGCTCCCCCTAGGAATATTTACTTCCACTGTCTGCCTCTTCCAGAGTAAATCCTTCCCAGACTCCCACCTCTCTCCCATAAGCCAGTGTTAAGACATCCACATGCTGTTTCTGTCAGCTGCCCCTGGCAACTGTCCCTTCCAAGCCCATGTCCTTCCTATAAAACCAAAGGACAGTTACTGACTTGTTAGGTCCAACGGGTCATCAAGCTATCACTATTCTATGAAACAATGGGAATTTGAAATCAATATTAGTAACAGATTGAGAACTTTGAAAAGCTCCCTGGATCACCCATCATTCTGGAGAAAGAGTTATCAGGATAAGGGGAGAGTGAATTATTTTAAAACCCAGGGATTAGCCTTCTACTTGGAATCAAGGGGAGGTTTAGATTTGTTTTGCTTGGGTTGTGGGGTGAGAGAGCAGAACCCAAAATGATGAGTACACATTGCAGAAAGGAAGCTTTAGTCTGGAGTCAGGAGTGACTTCACAACAAGTAAACCTCTACCCAAGTGGGATGGGCTGCCTCAGGAGATGGTGGGCTTCTCCTTTTGAGTCCGGAAGTCAAGCCAAGCCAACAAGCATTTATTAAGCACCTATTCTATAGTCAGATGTTGTCCTCTTGGGAAGATGAGGCAGAAGGGATTCCTGTTCTTATATGGGTTAGGACTAGATAAATTCTGAGGTTTTTTTCCAAATCTGAACTTTCTTTTGAAAAGCAATCAGAACTGCAATGCTTCTGTCCAAGCAGTTACTGCTTTGCTAGGATCCCCTTGAAAGGGGAGGGCCTTTATTCTGAAGCTGAACAAAGATGAAAAAAAACTTTCCGGGCAGCTAGGTGGCGCAGTGGATAGAGCACCGGCCCTGGATTCAGGAGTACCTGAGTTCAAATCCGGCCTCAGACACTTAACACACACTTACTGGCTGTGTGACCCTGGGCAAGTCACTTAACCCCAATTGCCTCACTAAAAAAAAAAAAAGACTTTCTTCAGACTTTTTGTCCCTCTTGAGGTCTCAGCATTGAAACATTCAGTTCAGCATTGTTGTTTTCCAGGAGGTATCCAGCCCTGCTTTTTCCACACTGCTGCTTGTGTCATCTCTAAATCAACACTAAAGATAATCACTTGACCTTACCACTCTCTCAGATTATTGTCCTATATCTCTCCTTTCACCATCTTCACCTTAACATTTCCCAGAACCACCAAACTCCTAGAAAAAAAGCTGCTTACACCCATTCCTTTCATTTCCTGTTCTCACTCATTTCTTAGCCCCTAGATCTGATTTCTGACTTTACCACTTCTCTCTCCAAAGTTACCATTCATCTCTCAGTTGTGAAATCCACTGATCTTTTATCAGCCCTTATCTTTTCTCTACCTCTCTGTGATATTTGACATGACTAGATGCCCTCTCCTCTATAGTCTTCTCTGGATTTTCATAATGCTGCACCTAGGTGGTGCAGTGGATAGATTGCTGGGCCTGGAGTCAGGAAGACTTGAGTTCAAATTCAGGCTCAGATAATTACTGTCTGGGTGGCAAATCACTTAACCCCTTTCTGTCTCAGTTTCCTCAACTGTAAAATGGTGATAATAATAGCATCTACCTCACAGAATTGTTGTGAGGATAAAATGAGTTATTATTTGTAAAGAGCTTAGCATAGTACCTTGCATATAGCAGGAGCCTGATAAATATGTTTCCTTCCTTCCTTCTCTTACCTGTCTTACTATTCCTTCTCAACCTCCTTTGCTGACTCATCATTCATATCATACTCCCTAACTATAAGTATTCCCTAAGAATTTACCTTGGCCCTTCTTCTGTCTTCCTCTAGTCTGTCTTTTGGTGACCTCAGCACCAGTGGATTTGATTAACCTTTGCTGGTATTTTTATTTATTATTTATTATTCATTTATTATTATTTATTTAATCAAATTTGAAATTTGATTAAGCCTCCAAGGCAACTATGAAGATAATTCACAGATCCATATATCTAGCCCCTGTCCTTCACCTGAGCTTCAGGTCTAGGTTAGCCATTGCCTATTGGAAATTTCCGATTAGATATCCTGTAGGCATTCCAAGCTCATCATGTCCAAAATAGAATTTATTTTCTTCCTTTGCCCCAAATCCACCCATATCTTCTAAACTTCTCTATTACCTCAGTCACCCTGATTCACAACCTTGGAGTCATTCCTGATTCCTCTGTCTAAGTCATCCTCTATATGTAATCAGTTTTATAAAAATCTTGTTGAATTTTGTTGTTCAGTTTTGTCTGATTCTTTGAGACCCCATGGACCATAGCACACCAATATTGTCTGTTGGGTTTTCTTGGCAAAGATGGTGGAGTAGCTTGCCATTTCCTTCTCCAGTGGATTAAGACAAACAGAAGTTAAGTGACATACCCAGGGTCATACAGCTAGTAAGTATCTCAGGCCAGTGACCTGGAATCTCAGGCCATCCTGAGTCTGGTCCCAGCACTCTATCCACTGAGCCATCTAGCTGCCTCCTTATTGATTCTACCCCTACAGTATATCTCAATCAATCAATAAATATTTATTAAGTGCCTGCAATATGCCAGGCATTGTCCTAAGCACTGAGTATACAAAAAGAGGCAAAAAATAACACCCGCCCTCAAAGAGCTTACAATCTAATGAAGGAGACTCATGTAAACAAATATATACAAAGCAAGCTATATACAGGATAAATAAGAAATATTTAACAGAGAGAAAGCACTGGAATTAAGAAGGCTTGGGGAAGATTTTTTTCTAGAAGATGGGATTTTATTTGAGACATAAAGGAAGCCAGGGAGGTCAGTAGTCAGGGTGGAAGAGGGAAAGTATTCCAGGTGTGGAGGACAGCTGGAGAGAATTCTGGGAACTGAAAAATTAGTATCTTGTTCATGAAACAGCCAGGAGGCCAGTGTCACTGGATCGAAGAGAATGTGTCATGGAGTAAGGTGCAAGAAGACAGAAACGGTCGAAGGGAGTGAAAGGTAGTTTTGAAAGCCTTTGAATGCAATAGGAAGCCATGAGGATTTATTGAGTAGGGGAGTCACATGATTGTACTTGCATTTTAGAAAAATCACTTTAGTGGCTCCTGCCTGTCCTCTTCTTTTCACTTACGCTACTACCACTCTGCTTGTCTCTCATCACCTCTCATCTAGATTATTATAGGAGCCTCCTAATTGATCTTTCTGCCTCTCATTTTCCCCCATTCCAATCCATCCTCCACACAGCTGCCAAAGTGGCATTTCTGAGCCTCAGCTCTGACTATGTCATTCCCCTGCTCAAAAAAAGCTCCAGTGGCTTACCAATATCTCTAGAAACAAACTGAACTCTTCTTAGGACGTTGAAAGCCCTTCATAGTCTTGCTCCAACTTCCATGTCTAGATTTACAACACGTTACTCTTCTTCATGCACTCGCTAGTCCAGTCCAACTAGTCAACTTGCTATCCTTCACACACATGATTCCAGCTTCCATTTCTGTGCCTTTGTACCAACTGTCCCTTGTACTATCTCCTTATTACCTCCAGGATGAATATAAAATTCTCTGTTCTGCTTTCAAAGTCCTTCAAAACCTGCCCCCACCCACACACATATATACACACCCCTTTCCAGTCTTCTTATAACCCACCCCCAAACCCCATGTACTCTGAAATCCAGTGACATTGGCCTCCTGGCTATTTCCCATTCAAGACTCTCCATCTCCAGATGCCAGGCATTTTCCCTTTCCCCCATGCCCAGAATGCTCTGCCCTCCCTTTTCATCTCTGCCTTCCCTAACTTCCTTCAAGTCTCACCTAAAATCTCACTTTTTGCAAGAAGTCTTTCTGATCCCCCCTTATTCATAATACCTTCTCTTTGTGATTATCCCCAATTTAGATAATTAGATATCTCCAATTAGATAATATATTTATTATATATAGATAGATAAATCTATATCTACCTATATTTTTATACCTTGTTTGACATAGTGGTTTGCACATTGTTTCCCCCATTAGACTGTGAGCTCCTTGAGAATAAAAGCTGGCTTTTGCTTTTCTCTGACTCTCTGACACTTGGCATAGGGCCTGAAAGGTAGTAGGTGCTTAATAAAGATTTATCGATTGACTGACTGTCCCACATGCTTGGAATGCACTCCTTCCTTGCCTTTACCTCTTGGATTCCCAAGCCTCCTTCAAGTTCAGCTCAAGTATGACCATCTGCCTGAGACCTTTCTCAACCATTCCACATAAACAATAGCTGCCAGTGCCCTCTGCAACCCAAAATTGCCTTTATTTTCTTCATATCTACTTAAATGTCTACACATTGCTTCCCCTGACAGAATATAGGCTTCCTGGGGAGCTCTGTTGCTTCTGTCTTTATAACCCCAAAAGCTAGCACACAGCAGCACCTAATAAAAGGTTGGTTGGTTGGTTGGTTGAGTCTTCTCCAGGTGAATTTTTCTCTGAGGACATTGTTCATCCGAGGAGCAAAATGAAAAAAAAAATCCCACTCTACAGACTCCAGTCC